>NC_081353.1:18498943-18512095 GCF_029784015.1 Lycium ferocissimum
TTTGGGGTTGTTGCTGTCACGACCCGACTAGGGGCCATGATGGGTATCCGGGGCTAACCACCGAGCACTACTCATTCTATTACTCATCGTACTCATCCTGCGTTCATTCATTAATCTCATGCTTATAATCATAGGGAAAACCATTTTAATTTTGAAACATAATTACCTTTATATACATAAGCCCTTCGGCTTTCAAAATAATATATATATAATGAGGAAATCGTGAGACCATACTACCCACACATACGTATCTACGAGCCTCTACTAGAGTACTAGACATATGGACGGGACAGGACCCCGTCGTGCCCAAAACATATATATACACAAAATAATAAATAAATGGCACCTCCGAAATAATGGAGTGCTCGCAAGGTATGCTGATAGCTCCTATGAATCGGATCGCCTCTCTCGTCTACCCGGGCATGAACACGAGTCGTCAAAGAAAGGACGTCGGTAACATTGTACTGAGTATGTAAGGCATAAACAACAACAATACATCAATGAAATAAGGAGGCATCAAGTGAAGGACAACCTGTGATTGACTATCAATTTTGATAGAAATAAAGCATGCTAACTCACTTCATAAACATCATCATTTCATGTATGCATATCTATATAAGTTGCCCGACCATATAGGTATGGTGTGATCATCATTAGCCCGCGTCCGGGGTAACCATCTCATGCCGCCCACTAGTGGTGTCTGCCCATGCCATCTAGACATGGTGTATATGTTGCCCGCCTTAGCGGTGTCTGCCCGGCCATATAGGCGCGGTGTAATATCATCATCATGTACTCATCATAATGCATGCACAGAAACTCAAAGACAACTATACTTTATCGGGGTGTCATAAGGTCGTGAACCCCGATTCCATTATGGAGCATTCATAAGCATTACCCGCCTCACCTTAAAGGAACTGGCACATAAGGTGAGTGTATACAATAAACAACATCAATGGATCATAGTTAGAATCATTAGCTTTAGGATCTTTAGACTTAACTCATCATCATCTCTATAATGCTCATGACATATCTCGTTTTTGTATCTCATGTTAAGCTCCTTATAATCATAGGCTCATAATTGCCGGAATGTAAAAAAGTCATGGGAAAATAGGCGAATTCATGCCATGGAGTCATGCCTTAGAAGGAAGGGACTAGCCTTACATACCTTTTCTTTTAGCTATTCTATCATTTGATCGTTCTCCTTCAATGCTCACGTTTCTACCTTCAAGAGAGTTCGTATCAACATTAGATAATTGATAGCTTAGCATACTTGACTAAAGCTAGAGAAAATTGAGCAAAGATTTCTGTTACACCTCGCATTTTCGTACGTTGAGTTTTGTCGAATGCTAGTTGTCCTAGTCTTGGGAAGTAGGACAAATTTTTCAAGGTCATGAGGATAGATATGTCCATCTTGGGTATATAATGGAGTAAAACCATGTTTAGTAAGCCTCGGGAAGGTTTAAGCCTCGTCGTATCATCGGAGTTAAGTTTGGTAAAGTATCACATTATGGCACAATATGTGGCGCAACATGCTAGCAGCAAAGCACGCTTTGCGGTTAAGCAGTTGCTTAGCAAAGTGTGACAGTGAAATTTTGTGATTTTGCAAGGTCTGCGACACAACATGCGTTTAGCAAAGCACGCTTTGCGTCTAGCAAAGTGCGCAGCATGTTGTGTCGGTCCAGAATTTTCTGGACCACTATAAATAGACCAAATTCGACCCAAAATCATATTTTCACCATTTTGGACATAGAAACCTCTAGAAACTCTCTCAACAAGTCTCCTTATGAGCTAAGACCAAAAATCAAGAGCAAACCCAAGAGAAATTGATGATCAACTTCATCAAACCAATAAAATTAAGGGTGTGAAACTCATCAAAGTTCATCTATGCCAAGAAATCCCAATGGAAGTGAACTAGGGTTTTGGTGCAAGAAGAGTATCTCTACTCAAGGCTTATTCTTCCATTATCTAAGGTGAGTTTTATGGTATTTCCATGTTGTTTGAGGTGTTGAAAAGTTGAAACACTTGGATTGTAGAAGGAAATAGGAAATGGGTCATGAATTAAGAATAGTGTCATTGTTGAGCCATAGTTTGGATTGAGCCATGATTATTGATGTGTTGTGATTGTAAGTATGTTATGAATGACATTTAGAACATGGGATAAGCATCATATGTGAGAGAACATTATAGTGAACTATGACCATGGCTATGGAGGAATTGAAGTGAAATTATGAAATGTGGATAATGTAAATGAATGATGATTGTTGCTTATAATATTGTGAATGTTGCTATGGATGTTTGGGAGTTGATATGTAATATGAGGAAAGTCGTACAAACAAAGGAAATCTTTTCTTGTTTTCTCTGCTTTAGTAAAGCATGTCCTATAATCGTTTAGCTAATGTTGATACGAACTCCTCAAGGTAAAGACGTGAGCATTGAAGGAGAACGATCAAGTGATAGAGTAGCTAAAGGAAAAGGTATGTAAGGCTAGTCCTTTCTTTCTAAGGCATGATTCTATGGTATGAATCTTCCTATCTTTCTATGACTTCTCTACATAAATGTATATATCGAAAATGATGAGTCTACGTTATGAAGAGCTCTCATAAGATGAAGTTAAGAGGTATGGTATGATTATGATGATGAGCCCAAGTCTAGAGACCCTAAAGCTCATGATATGATGTTTCTACAAAGCTAATGACCTTCATACGATTCCTTGATATTATTCATTGTTGCTAGACCCACCTTATGATGTTAGTCCCTTCCTTTTAAGGCATGAATTTTATGGCATGATTTTCCCTCCTTCTCCATGAATTTCCTACATTCCGAAGAACCAAGAGTCTATGTTCATGAACAGTTATATGAGATAAAGATAAGAGATACATTATGAGCACGATAGTGATGACGATAAGTCTATGACTATAAGGAGCTACATATATATAAGATAAAGAAAAGAGGTAAGACACGAGTATGTAAATTGATGATAATGAGTTAAGTCTAAGGAATCCTAAAGTGAGATATGATGATTATGATTACTCCATAATGTAATCGGGGGTCCACGACCTCATGTCACCCCGACATCGCCATGGTTGCCTTTAATGTTCTAATGTATGCTTTAATGATAGATGTATGGTAACGCTAAGGATGATGTTAATTCCACTTATGTATTTTTAAGTATATGTATGTATGTATGTAATCATCGAGTCCCGGAAGGGCCAAGTACGGATAGCATCGAGTCCCGGAAGGGCCGAGTACGAATATCATCGAGTCCCGGGAGGGCCAAGTACGGATATTATCGAGTCCCGGGAGGGCCGAGTACGGGTGATACCAAGCCTATATGGCCGGGTACGTGGCGGTACTGCATTTTAAGTTATTGTATATGTAAGCATGTGGGTGTAACAGATGTATCTCTAGGAGAATAAAGGGGTAAGTACGTATGACGAATGTTTAAAAAGTATTAAGAGAAATGAACAGTTCTTTTTACCTTATGCTATTCCTCATGCTTTTATCCTGTTATTATCCACGCCTGACATGCTCAGTACAATGTTCGTACTGACGTCCGTTTTCTTTGGACGCTGTGTTCATGCCCACAGGTAAACAGGGAGGAGATCCAGACTCATAGGAGCTGTTAGCTGGCCTTGAGAGCACTCCATTATTTCGAAGGTGCCATTGCTTATTGTTTTGTGTATATGTATTTTGGGCACGATAGGGTCCCCAATCCATCTATATGTCTAGTACCCTAGTAGAGGCTCGTAGATACGTATGTGTGGGTAGTATGGTCTCACAGTTTCTCATCGTATGTATATATATATATTATTTTGATAGCCGAAGGGCTTATGTATACAAGGAAAATGTGTTTCAAGTAGAAATGGTTCTTATATGAGTATGAGCATGAGATTAATGAATGAATGCATGATGTGTATGAATGAGTAATAGAATGAGCGGTGCTCGGTGGTTAGCCCCGGGTACCCGTCATGGCCGTAGGCGGGTCGTGACAATTTCCTTTGTTTATACGACTTTCCCCATATCATATATCAACTCCCAAACGTCTATAATAACATTCACAACATCATAAGCAACAATCTTCATACACCTATATTATCCACATTTCCCAAATTTCACTTCAATTCATCCATAACCATGGTCATAGTACACTATTGCATTTACTCACAATATAATGTTTATCCCATGTTATTAATATCATTTATAACATATTTATAATCACAACATATCAAGAATCATGACTCATTCCAAACTACTATTCAAAAATGCCACTATTCTCACATTCATGACCCATTTTTACCTCCTTCTACAATCCAAGTCTTTCAACCTCTCAATACCTTAAACAATATGGAATGATCATAAAACTTACCTTAGATAGTGTGTGAATGATCCTTGAGTGGAAATACTTCACTTGAGCCAAAACCCAAGTTCACTTCCAATGGGATTTCTTGCCTTGGATGAACCCTAATGAGTTTCTTACACCTGATTCTATTGGTTTGATGAAGTTGATCATGAATTTCTCTTAAGTTCTTGTGGAAGAAGTGTGAAGAGATTTCTAGAGAGTTCTTGAAGTGTGGAGTGAAAAAATGAAATGAATTGAATGAAGTTGGGTCCCTTATAATAATCTTAAAACCTGTCCCGACTCGGTTTCGCGGACCAACATACGGTCTGTATCTTTTATATGGACTGTATGTCTGACTGTATCTTCGGTCAAGTGAAAGTCCCCATTCTGGGCAGAACATACGGCCAGTATGTTTTATACGGTCCGTATGTTGGACCGTGTATTGCCCAGCTTTCCAAAATTCGTTCTCGTCAACTCATTTGATCTCCAATCCTTATGGAACCTTCTTAACACTTTTTTAACACCTCATTAACAATCTAAGGGACGCTATAACTCTTCTCCAAGACATTATTAATTCATCATTAACTTGCTACTCGTAAATCTTTTCCGATTCATAATGTATACCTTGCCTTTCTTGGCAAACTTTCTTCTCTTGCCTCGAATGTCTTTGAAATCTCAATTAGGATCATCAAATGGTATTTCTTACTTATTGAAACATCGTATACTTTCTGCCCTTCGTTAGTCTATTCATGGTACATCAACGAAAAATTTTCTAAGGTGTAACAGTTGCGTGCAGGGTGGATTGGTATAAGTACAGGGGAAACTCTGCTGAAAATTTTATAACCCGGGATTGTTCTAACATTCGAGGACGAATGTTCCTAAGGGGGAGAGAGTGTTACACCCCTCGTGTTCGTAGTGGTAGAACCTATGGTTTCCAAGTCGGTATGCCCTTAGAATAGAGACCCGAGCCCGAGTTTGGAGGTAGAAAATGTCTTACCCAGTGTACAAGGGTACCAGCAGGTATTCCTGGCAATCTATAGAGTTAAAATTTGAGTGAATTAAGTCGACGCGATCGGAACTGAACCAGAAAAACCTGCAGGACACCATTCATCGTCGACGGGTCATCGATATGTTCGACGTACCGTCGACGTGCGGCATCGATGGGATCCCGCAGCCATGCATCTCCAGGCGCAGGTCGACGGGCAAGTCGATAGACCGTCAACACGTCGACGGGCCATCGACCCGCTCGTCGAACCGGACCGCTGCAGCCTTTTTGGCTTCCAAGTATAAATAGATGGTCCACGACCCTATTTGATATCTTCCTCCTTCCAAAAATTAGAAAACCCTAATATATTCTCTCCCAATATTTTTCAACATATTAGTGAAGATTTGACAAAACCCGGACCCCGTAAACCGGAGATGGTGAAGGTTAAGGTTGCTTCTAGGTTTCTTCAAGTTGTGGAGTTTAGGGAGTTGAAGTTGAAGTGATTCTTGGTATTCTTGACCCATCAAGGTATGTAAATGATTTCTACCCTTATATTTAAGTTGGTTATCAAGAGTTTAGTGATGTTAAGTGAAGAGAAGGTAATTGTGGAAGTGTTAAGTTGATGAAGGGTAATGTAGTGATATAGGATTGTTTTAGGAGATGATTGGAAACGGGTTTACGTATATATATATATATATATATATATATATATATATATATATATATATATATATATATATATGTGTGTGTGTGTGTGTGTGTGTGTGTGTGTTGTCATTGTTGATGTGAGTATTGTAGTTGATGTGGGATCGAATGAGAAGTTGGAGAGTTGTAAGATTACAAGGAAATTATTATCTATAGTTCTTTGAGCTTTATGCGCATTTGAGGATGGCTAGTAAGCGAAGTAAATAGCCTAATTACGCCCTATGTTATCTTAATTGTAGACTTGCAGGTTCAAGAGGTAGAAGTTGGGTGATTGCGTATACTTCAAGGTATGATAAGACTAACCTTTCCTTCCTTTGGCATGATCCTATGATATGACCCAACAAGCGAGTAAGCGAGATTTCATATTACTCTACTCTTAGAAGTATTAGGAGTACTTCAGTCTTTGATATTCAGGTACCTCATTTATGAGTGATCCTTCGGTTCATGGGCCCAGTCTTATGTAGCCAGTTCTGCGCATACAGTCTATTCATGCATTACATTCATTATATATTATATATATTGACCCGTGACTAGAAGGCATTATATGCGCACACATATCAGGTGTTATACACGCGAATATTAGATATATGCAAAGTATGAGAAGAGGTATAGGCGTTATATACGATTACTACCATGATGATGATATTGATTATGGCCACAGAGGAGCCAATATGATATGACAAGATGCCATAGAGGCTTACAGGTGTTATATACGCACATACATTAGGCGTTATATACGCACTCATATAGATGCACGGCCATCATTGATAGGTATGAGCATGCATATTATGTGCCCACAGAGGCATTATAAGTTATGCAGGTTTATGCAGAATTAGGTAGATACTAGTTCATACAAGTGCATGCAGTCAGTCATTTTAGCTTATGAGTTCAGATCTTATCCATGATTCTCATGTGTATATTTATGTATATGTTGTTCTTATGCCTTACATACTCGGTACATTATCCGTACTGACTCCGCGTTGCTCGGGAGGCTACGTTCATGCCCTCGGTGCACAGGAGACATGTGTGGTCCACCTCGCAGGACTCCCTCATCCAGCAACGGGTCGCACGCTCCATGATCCGCAGCTACGCCGCTTGCATGCCCCCGCACGAGATGTGTATGCATATGGGTATGACGGGGCCCCGTCCCGTCCTTTCTATAGCTTTCATTCCAGTAGAGGTCTATAGACGGTTGTATGTAGTAGTCAGATGATGTAGCCTTGTCGGCTTCTATTCTTTTGTGTATAGTATATGTAGCAACCTAGCTGGCTTGTACTGTTCTTCCGCATGTTGTGTATATATATCACAGTTAGCAGTTCGATGCTTCCTTTTATGAGATTAGTTTGTGCCATTTTATGGGCCTTT
The DNA here is from genome assembly GCF_029784015.1 of Lycium ferocissimum. Lineage (NCBI taxonomy): Eukaryota > Viridiplantae > Streptophyta > Magnoliopsida > Solanales > Solanaceae > Lycium > Lycium ferocissimum. The sequence goes on from NC_081353.1 coordinate 18,506,338, forward strand.
GATGTTCGGTAGATGTCTCGCATAAGTATTTAGGGGTGTTTGGTCGCGAGGTCAGACTCCCGTCACGGCTCATCGGTTTGGGTCATGACATATTGCTCTCGATATTCCAATCATCTGGGGGCGACTAAGATGTACCATGATTTGAGACAAAGACTACTGGTGGCATCGGATGAAGAGGGATATAGTTGATTTTATGGCTAAGTTTGGGAAATGCCAGCAGGTAAAGTATGAGCACCAGCGACCCGACGGTGTACTTCAGAGGATGCCCATTCCCTAGTGGAAGTGGGAGCGGATTGTCATGGATTTGGTTGTGGGTCTTCTAAAGAGCCTCGGCAAGTTTGATTCTATTTGGGTGATAGTTGATCGGTTGACTAAGTCCACTCACTTTGTTCCAGTTCAGATTTCGTATACCGCGTAGAAGTTAGCCAAGTTATAGATTCGGGATATTATAAGGTTGCATAAGGTTCTTATTTCTGTCGTATATGATCGGGGTACTATCTTCATTTCCCGATTCTAGAGGGCTTTTCATGAGGAGTTGGGTACCCGATTAGATCTCAGTATAGCTTTTCACCCCTAGACCGGTGGCCAGTCCGAGCGGATCATTCAGGTGCTCGAGGACATGTTGTGAACCTATGTTATTGATTTTGGTGGTCATTGGGATCAGCACTTACCATTGGCAGAGTTTGCATACAACAATAGTTATCATTCGAGTATTGGTATGGCACCTTTTGAGGCTTTCTATGGTAGAAGGTGTAGATCTCCCAAGGCTATTAGTTTGATGGGTTCGGAGGTTCGACCTTAGGGGTACGCATCTATCGAGAGTCCTCGATAGAGCGAGAGTTATTCGGAGCAAGCTTTTGGCGGCTCCGCAGTCGGCCAGAAGATGTATGCGGACCGGAAGGCCGAGATTTGGAGTTTGTGGTTGGTAACCAGGTTTTATTGAAGGTTTCACCCATGAAGGCTGTTGTGAGGTTTGGGAAGACGGTCAAGTTAAGCCCTAGGTACATTGGCTTATTTGAGATTGTTGACTGTGTGGGCGATGTTACTTATGAGTTAGCCTTGCCTCCAGGCTTAGCGGGAGTTTATTTGATTTTTCATGTTTCCATGCTGCAGAAGTACCATGCCGACGGTACTTACATTGTTCGTTGGGATTCGATATTACTTGATGAGAATTTGACCTATGAGGAGGAGCCTATTGCGATCTTGCATAGGCAGGTTCGAAAGTTGAGGTCGAAGGAGATTGCTTCTGTGAAAGTGCAATGGAAGCATCGTCTTGTCGAAGGGGCTACTTGGGAGACTGAGTCCGACATGCGTAACCGATATCCCTAATTTTTTGCTGATTCAGGTACTTCCCCGCTCTTTTCCCTTCTTCGCTCGAGGACGAGCGATAGTTTAATTGGTATCTGATGTAACGACCCGTTTGGTCGTTATAGTATTTCTGGCACTTTCGACCCTTTTCGAGATTGGTAAGCTCACTTTTGACCTGAGGGGACCGTTGACACGCTTTCGAAGGTGTCTAAATTTGATTCGAGTGACCTTTTGTGAAATTTGGGCTTGAAGCGAAAAAGAGTTGACTCAAAGTTGACTTTTGGGTAAACGGATCTTTTTCAAAAATTCATGGATTTCGAGAGGTCCGGATGGTCGTTTAGAACTTGTGTGTATATCTGGTTCTGTTCCCAATGCACTCGAATGCATTTTGGGACTTGGGTTGGGAAGTTGGGATTGAGGTATCGGGGCTTGACTCGGTCAATGAGACTTCCATTAGGAATTCCGAGGCCACGAGCAAGTTCGTAGCGTGTTTTTATATGTGTCTGTGTATGTGGTTTGTGAGCAGATGGCCTCAGGAACTAGTCAAAAATTCGAGTTGAAAGGGAAGTTTCTAGTGTCTGGTGTCTGGTGCCGGCTTTGGCGGCACTAGCACCGCGGCTGCGGTAGTGCTGAAGCGGTCACCCTGCCACTGAAGAAGTCTTTGCCAATTGGGAATGACCGTTGTAGCAGTCATGGTACCGCTGGAGTGGCACCACTGGAGCGGTATTAGTGTCGCGGAAGCGGGTGACGGGCAGTTAGTTCGTTAAATGAAGTGTTAAAAGCCCTTAGTCTATCATTTAATACCATTCCGAAATTTGAGCTCTTCGGAACTATTCTTGGGGATTATTGGTGAAGATTCTTGGTGGTAAGTCCTCCTAACCTTCTTGCTAATTCATTAATCCTAATCATCTTAGAACCCTTTTCCTTGTTAGTTCATTAGTAATGGAAGATTAAAAGTGGGGTTTGATGGATTTTCTATCTGGGCTTATTAATGATGAAATTGATTGGGTTTATGCTAGATTATGATGTATCTAAGGTTGCTAATCATATATCACAACTAGAAAATAAGGAATTAGCGACAGACAAAATTTCGTAGCTAAAAGCAAAAATCCCATGCTAATCTCATTTTGCTACGGATTAGCGACGGATTATAAGAAAATTTAATTAGCGATGAGCTATTTAGCGACGGATTAGCTAGGGATCATCGACAAATTCCATAGCTAATTCCATGTTCTCTTGTAGTGTATCTCCCATTATTAGTGCTGAATTCTTGAATCTAAGAGTTAGGATTTATAACCAAAATTGGGGATTTTGCTTGAATTTCGAAATTGGGTGAATATTTAGTTAATTTAATAATTAGTTGGTGGGTTTTGATCACCTAGCATTTAATTTGATATTTTACCCCCGACTTTCCCGTTTTGACTTTGTGGGCCCCGTTTTCCCAAATTCTAGGGTTGGCTTTTGACCTAAACTTAATGATATCAATATAGGTATAGATCTTCATGATTTCTAATCTAGATTTCAAATATGCCTAGACTTTCTTGATCTTGAGGCTCAAAAGTGGGAAGGGGAAAGCGAATGAGTGATTGTTGTTGTTTTGTTGTTCGGCCATCCAGGTAGGTTATAGCTTACCCTTGGTGAGACTTCGTGTAGCGAAGCATATATTTAGATGATATTGTCGGAGCCATCATGTAAGCCTTCGGGTATGAAGTTGGGTTGGATATTGTCTTAGGTTGGGCCCTGTTATGTGATTGGGGCTAGCCACCCGTTGTGTTGTGACTTGATTGTTCTATTGCTGATTGGCTTGATGCCACGTGATGATAGTAGATATTGGTGACTGTTGTTACATCTTGATTGTGATATTGTAGTACTTTACTTGTTGATGTTGATATGAGGATAGCGTTCTATATGGCTTGTGTAGTATTCCATGATATTGTTGGAGTACCCGTGTTTGCTACTTGTGATATTGATCAATTATTGATATTGACACATACATTGCACGCATTCTCATCCTTTATGATATATTGTTGATACATTGTTGATACTTGATGAAATACTGTGATGAGCTAGGCTCGGTTTGGATGAGAGTGATGTGAGAGTCCGATATCCGATGTTTGTCCCGAAATCGTGGATTGAGTGAATGCATGGACTCGCGGTCCCCCCGGGCGGTGGCCGATGAAAATTCTCGGGGACAAAGATCCGAGTCTCGTCTCGTCTCTGCTTGGCAAAGATCCGGACGAGTAGCACTTAGACTTCGTGAATCACCTTGGGTTGTGCTACCGAGACGTCGATACTTCCGTCCGAAGTACATGTGTACACAGCATTGCATTGCATTTGCATTCATACATTATTGCATTGCATTATGGATTATCTTGTGATGATCTGGTGATTTACTATGTTATTTGAATTCGGATTGGATATATTGAGACTGGGCACACTTGGGTTTAGATGGTTTTACCTTGGTGATGACGTGTACTTGGTTCCGATTATGTTAGACTTATACTTGTTGTTTTATCTGCCTATCTTGCTTTATTGTCTGAATTATGTTAGCTATACTTAGTCGGCTGATGATACCTACCAGTACTATGGTTTTGTACTGACCTGCACTTGCTGCATTCTCTTATGAATGTAGAGTTTCAGGTTGGATCTGCTTCCATCCCCCGTAGCTGATAGTCACTATCAGTACAGCTTCGAGTTTCCAGGGTGAGCACGAGACGTTCGCTACCTTGAAGACTCCTTTTATTATGTCTTACTTTTCCATTCTGATCAGGCACATACAGATTTGATGTATTATTATATTCCAGGCTTGTATATGTTCTTTAAGATGCTCTTGTATGGATTAGACCAGACCCTGGGTGTATTTCTTATTTCCGCACTTTCTTCTATATTATTATCGTAAGACTTACATGAATTATTCTCTTCCGCTTAATTGATTTATTTATTTATGCTTTATTATCGTTGGGTTGAGGGTTCGCTTACCGAGGTGGGAAAGGTAAGTGCCCTCACGACTTGGCCAAAATGGGTCGTGACAATTTGAGTCAATTTGGTAACCACGATGAAACTGGTGACCCCAATTATTGGCGAAGAAAAAAATATTTGCTTTTTCGTGTAGTTTAAGGGCAAATTTGGACCTTTGCCCAAGTTTTAGTTAGCTATTAAACTATGCTTTGGACAAAAAAATTAAAAATTGTGCATGGCACAGCTTATGAACAATCAACACTTAAGTACGTAAATATAATTGCATCATATATAGTTCCAGTTTAAATTATTGACTGTGCTTAAACCATTTGCGAACTATTATATTATTCATACAATTACGAGTGTTAAATAAGCATTTGAGAAATCCGTTAGAAAAGAAATATATTCAAGTAATTATGGAGATAATTAAAGAGTTTATTTTGCTTGGCTATATATGGCTAATATAGGAAAAGTTACATGTTTTTAATTTGTTCCTTTCTTCTCATAAAGCATTATTTTCAACACTCAATGTCTTCATAGAAGAATTTCTTGAAAGCTTCCACATGAGCATCTTGAAGAATGATTGCAACAGTCAAAGATCCATCCCCTTCACTCCCTGGGAGTATGACACAGTCACCATCATATTCATGAGTTCCAGGACTCATATGAATCTCTTTTCCCCACCCAAAATCCAACCCTAACAGTGGCAAACTTATCCAGCTTATGACTCCAAGATTAGGGTTCCCATAGAAAGGACCCTCTGTGCTTCTATATGCATGAATATCTTGATACTTCGACAAATCCTCTTGATTTTTCAAGAAATTAATCGTCGAGTTTGCATAATCACTTGTCACCATTTCAATGGCTTCCCTAACCCTTCTAGCAGCATACTCCAATGGCCTTGAGGCGATGTCGCCCGAGACTCCGGTAGTGATGACATCAACGATGGCATTGCCAAAGTAGGATTCAGGCAAAGGTGGTTGCATTCTTTTGCGTATGTTAACACAAATGCATAAATTAGTAGGTTGCTCAAATTTATGACCTCTTGCCTTGCATGCACATCTCCATACATGAGAAGTCACAACTTCATAACGTGTGTAACTACGCTCTTTATTATCCTCTAAGTTTCTTCCCTGGTTCGTTTTTTCTCTCAACAATTCTACTTGGTTTTTAGTAAGTTTTAGCATAGACCCTTTCGTTACAATTTTCTTCTCGAAATCACTGTCGGACTTGCCAATTAAAAGTGGTGGTGGATTAAACTGTAAATGCTCAAAAGTTGGAGGTGCGGTGGCAGGTTCGCCGGCTCGGAGAACTTTCCGATCATGAAAAGGATCAGACATCAACGGCTCTCCGCGAGCAAGCCTAGCCCATTCGGAGAGAAAATAGAGAGCACTTTGGCCATCAACCATAGCATGTGAGATTGCAAAACTGAGAGCAATGGCACCACACTGGAACTTAGTAAGTTGCACAAACAACAATGGGAGTTCATCAA
>NC_081353.1:18512195-18644525 GCF_029784015.1 Lycium ferocissimum
AATATTTTTTTGGTTATCAATTTCATGTAGCTTAAATTGGCTTTTAAACACGTCGTAGTCGCCATGGCTTCGGGGCTCTCTCACTCTCTTTTCAAGTTCACAATTTCCAGCATTTAACAAATGAAATAGATTAGTCATCAACTTAATGCTTTATATGCTGCCCATGTGGTTGACACATGTCCAGCCACATGACATGTGTCCCACTAATGTCTATAAGCCAATCATAATTGTCCATGTATTTTAGTGGGGCCCACTTAATAATCACTGGGCTAGTTAATCCCAAATACCCACTTAATAATATAGTCATGGTTAATTAATCCAATTCCATTAACATTTCTATACCAATTAAAATTTATAAGCAATTCGGCATTAGGTAAAAAAAAATCAGATTAAAAGTCCTTGTCTCATATCCATAAATAATCTTGTCCTTGGACTTATGCCGATTAGCTTACGAATAATCCATCATATAAAAATACGGGATATAACACATGGAATCGAGTACATCGATTCTTTTCACAGGCTCGTGACCTTCTGTCACTGGGTCCTTACGGGCTCAGAGGGTTTTTATAATGAATAACTATCTTTATGCCTTCAATGGTGTGCTCTTTAAATTTCTCCTGTACATCTTGCCTCTTATGGTAAGACTAATAGCCTTTTGCATCGAAAGATAAGGAGAATGAATCTGTGAGTTTAATGCCTTGAGGTTTTGATCCAAAGGGTTTTGGTCTTACCCTACCGAAAAGCTAATCATTTGATTATTTTGCAAACTTTTAACCTCCACTTATCAGTAGGCTCAGGCGATTCCGCTTTAATACAATCTCGTTATCGTACCTAGTGAAGATTTGTTCAATCGCTAAAGCAATTGAAATTTAACCTTTTCCTTAGCAAGGTTTTAACTTGATTTCATATAAGAGAGGGCCTTTATTGTTACGGTGCTTTAGAAAAGGACATCTCCCGTTGGTTTTGGCACAAGTTTTTGGTATGTCATAAATAGCATCCGTTTATATTTTCTGCTTTAGAGTGGCAAGAAATTCAAGAATTTTGAAAAGAAAGGTAGTCTTTATTGCTTTCTCAATCTCATAAATGTAATACAAAGAGAGACAATCGGATTGCCATCTAGTGTGGTCAGTCCGATTACATGTCCTGGAAGCCCATGACCTGTGCATTCTCAGCCCCTGGTAAGATATGGCTTTTTATTTGACTTTTACCTCTAACTTAGCCCTGCAGATCGCATGTGTCATAGATAGTCCCCCCTGTTTGGGGAGTAAATGATGAAGTCCCAAGCAATGGATAATACTTCCGAGAAAAACATCGAGAAATCCATAAAGTACTGCCTCGTTAAAAATCTTACCAGAAAACCCAATTGACTCTGCCTGTCTATTCGCACTCAGGTGATTAGGAGAGGAGGTGATTCGTTTTATATTTTGATCCTTGAGGAGTTTAGTAACCTTGGATCTAACGAATTAAGGCTCATTGTCGCAACCTATTTTCTTCGGGATCCCAAAGCGACATATTATATGTTGCCATATGAAGTCTATCACCTCCTTCTTACGGATCTTTTTGTGGGCTCCTACTTCTACCCATTTAGAGAAGTAATCCGTCATTAGCAGCACGATCTGTGCCTATCCTGGACCGGCAGGTAAAGGCCCAACTATGTTCATCTCTCATTTCATGAATGGCCAAAGGGATATGACCGGGTGTAACTCTTCGCCTGGCTGGTGCAACATTATGTGTGCCGCTAGTATTTGTCATATCTTCGAACAAATGCCTTCACATCTTCTTCTATTCTGGGCCAATAATATCCAGCCTTGATTAACTTCCTCATTAGCGACTCTGTTCCTGAATTATTTTCGCATATTCCTTCATGGACCTCTCCCATTACATAGACAGCTTCCTCGGGTCCTACACATCTGCCAATGTGCCGTAATAACATCTCTGGTATAGCAGACAATCGACGGTGTTATATCAGGAAGCTTTGGTTCACAAGGCCCTTGACCCTTTTGGGTCGTCCAGCACCTTTCCGTGATTCCGATAATCCAAAAATTCATTGTGACAGTCCCAGACCAGGCTGGTGGAATTAACCTCGTCGTAACCTGCTAGATCTAACGTCGAATGGAGTAGCTGGACTAATGATTCAGAGTTCTGTCCCGCTGACTCCGTAGAAGAGCCCAATTTGGCATGTTGCATCTGATTCCACATTCTCTTTCCTGGGCACGTGTACCATCATCCATTCTTGGATCCTGGAAAGTAGTTTCAGTACCTTTTCAAGGTACCGCAGCAAGCGTTTTTCCTTTGCTTCAAATACCCCGTGGACTTGACTCACCACTAGCAGGGAGTTGCATTTTGCCTCGATGACTTTAGCACCTAGTCTCGAGACCTGCGATTAAAATCTCATACTCTGCTTCATTTTTAGTTAAAGGTAGCCTGCCTCAGAATATCTTCCTTAGAGGTATGTAAGACTACCCCCAAACCAGTTTCTTTTACTTTAAAATCGGCGACGAAGTCTGCAAGAACTTGAGACTTGATCGCAGTTCGTGGCTTATATTCAATATCAAATTCACTTAACTCAACTGCCTACCTTGTCAATCGTCCTGAAAGTTTGGGTTTGTGGAGCACGTTCCGTAACGGGAATGTGGTCACAACAAAGAATCGGGTGGCATTGGAAATACGGCCGAAGCTTTCGTGATGCCATCATTAGAGCGAAGGCCATCTTTCCAGAAGTGGGTGCTATATGTTGGCCCCGGACATGACTCTACTCACATAATATATAGAAAACTGCGTACCTTGTTCTTCCCGTATTAAAACAGCGCTTACCGCAACCTCTAAAATGGCCAACTAGGCCAACGAAAGTTCACCATCCCTTGGCTTTAACATGAGCGGAGGAGATGACAGGTATGCTTTCAAATCACGAAGCAGCTGCTAGCACTCCAGTGTCCATTTGAAATCACTCTTCTTTTTTAGCAACGAGAAGAACTTGTGGAATTTTTTCGATCACCAAAATATGAATCCGCTGAGTGCTGCGATCCGGCTGGTCAATCATTGTACTACTTTGACATTCTCCAGAATATCCGGAATGTCTTCCATTGCTTTGATCTTATCTTGATTTATTTCTACCCCCCTTTGAGAGATAAGGAAACCCAGGACCTTTCCAGATCTAGCCTCGAAGGCACATTTTTCTGGATTGAGCTTCATGTTGAACCGTCGTAGGATTTCAAATGTTTCCTACAAGTGACTAAGATGGTCCCCTATACGAAGACTCTTAACTAGCATGTCATTAATATAAACCTCCATTGTTTTACCTATCTTTTGTTCGAACATTTTATTGTCTCTCTGGCATTTTTTAACTCAAAGGACATTATGCTGTAGCAACAGGTTCCAAAATTTATGATGAAGGATGTTTTCTCTTAATCCTCCAGGTGTATCCTGATTTGGTTATACCCGGAGTAAGCATCAATAAAACTCATTACCTCGTGATCGGCTATAGCATCCATCATCTGATCTATACTCGTAAGCAGAAATGAGTCCTTCGGACATGCTTTATTAAGGTCTTTAAAATCGATACACATTCTAAATTTATTTCCTTTCTTTGGTACCACGACTACGTTTGCTAACCAATCCGGGTATTTGATTTCCTGGATGGACCCCGTATTTAACAAACAAGATACCTCTTCCTTGACAAACCTGTTACGGACCTCGGCAATGGGTCACTTCTTTTGGCGCACAGGCAGGAAACTAAGATCAAGCCCAAGCTTGTGGGTCGCCATGTCTGATGGTATCCCTATCATGTCTTCATGTGATCAAGAAAAAGAATCACTGTTATCTTTTAAATAACTAAAAATAACTCCCTGAGCTTCGGGGTTAACCCCGTGTCCAGGTATACCTTTCTTTCCGGTAGATCCAGATACAAGGCGATTTGCTCGAGCTCTTCGGCCGTGGATTTAGTGGCATCGAAGTCTTCGAGTGGTTGAAAATATCTTGAAACTCTGTACTTGTCCTCGAGTTTCTCCTCCGAAACACCTTGTTCTTATCTCCTAGGGGGGTTTGTTATGCTGCGTCTGGGATGGGCTCCGGATCCTATGATTGTTGTCAAACCCTTTTTTCCCGCCCCGAAAAGAATGCAAAGGTATTTATTATTAAAAGGATGTTTCCAATTGAATTGAAAATTTTGAAAAGGAATTATTTACATATAGAGTCGCCACTTGGAATAGAGCTTTGGTATTCCAAGCCACCTTATTGAATCCCTTATCAAAAGGAAATGACTTTTTTTATTGGTCTGCGAAAAGAAAAGGACGGGTAAGGAATTCTGTTGACCAGGGAGAAGGTATTAGGCATATCTCGAGTCTTGTGATTCTAGCACGATATCTTTTATCAAACTTATACTTAGCTAAAATTAATTCTTGGATAAAACATAATTTAATTGTTTAAACCTAAGAGCGTGTATGCACACAAGGTCTTCCATTTTTATACATTATTAAAGGGTCAAGGAGCGAAATGACAAAGACCGTTCCTTAATTATATGCATTTAACCAAGCATCGGGTCCGCACACATGGTCAGACACAATTATTATGAATAAGTGAAGGAACAAGATTGCACACATGACCTTTACTTACTTATATGCGTTAAACCAAGGAACTGGTCGGTACACATGGTCAACACAATTATTATTAATGAGTGAAGGATAGGGATGGCACACATGACCTTTGTTTTAATCATATGCGTTTAACCAAGAAACAGGTCCGTACACATGGTCAACACAATTAAACACCCCTAAAGAATCTACCGTTAAAAAAGGTGCTTGTCTCTTAAACCCGAGACGATTTTTTTTTTTCTAATTTTTTTTCAATTTTTTCAACTCTTTTGACAATGGGATTTGAATAAATTTGAAACGCATCTCACTCCCTCACAATTGATTTTTCAACTCTTTTCTTTTCCTTTACAACGGTGTTTGAAACAGGTTCTACCCCATCTTTCTCAACTCACATGTAAAATTAACTAGGCTTTCATTTAGGCCCAAAAGATTATAAGGCTGAAAATTAAACCTACACCCACTTAAACCAATAAATAAAATAACAGTCATAGTTTTGAGCCCAAATCCATTATTTTCAGAATTGTCTTCTCGGCCAAATTTAAAAATTTCCTAAATCACAATTTAGCTTATGTTTAAGAATTACACCAGAGCTTAAGCAAGTTGAAAACGTAATTGAAACTACCTTGAATAAAGACAACAGTAACAACAAGAAGCTAATAATATACTCTATCATGCTTTCAAATAATGGCAAATTAGTATGATATCTACCGGTAATCAATGCACATCCGAATAGTCCCATCTTTCTTTTTCACAAGCAGAACAAGAGCACCCCACGGGGAGACACTCGGACGGATGAAACCCTTACTAAGAAGATCCTGCAGTTGTTCTTTTAATTCCCTCAACTCTGTTGGTGCGTTCCGATATGGCGAGATGGAAATAGGGCGGGTCCCTGCCTCTAGGTCAATGCAGAAATCAATGTCACGGTCCAGTGGCATGCCCGATAAGTCTTCATGAAACACCTCCGCAAACTCATGCAGCACAAGAATTGACTCAAGAGATAGACCGTCAACACTGGTATCACGGATATGTGCCAGGTAAGCCTAAAAACCCTTATCTATTAATTTCTTTGTGCGAATAAAGGAAATGATTTTCTTCGGGGAGGGACTAAGGTTACCCTTCCCCTCAAGTATAGGCACCCCGGGCATTGCTAAGGTGACTGTCTTGGCATGACAGTCCAGGATTGCATGATAAGGAGCTAGCCAACTCATACCAAGGTTGACATCTATGTCTACCATGTCTAAAATCACTAAGTCAACCCTGGTGCCATAACCTATACAAGTGTGACAGTACAAGATCGAAAAACTCTATCTACTACCACAGAATCTCCAACTGGAGTAGATACATGTATAGGGTCATCTGATAAATCACAGACCATATCAAGACCCATAGAGAAATATGTAGACACATAAGAAAAAGTAAAACTTGGGTCAAATAATACAGAAGCCATCCGGTGACAGACTGAGATGTTATCTGTAATAACTGCATCTGAACCCTCAGCCTCTGTCATGCCACGAAAGGCATAACAATGAATCCATCCACCTGTAACCTGCGCACCATTGCGATCAACATACCATGTCTAGGCTCCGCCCCTGTCGGGCTGATTTCCCCCTCTACCAGTCTGAAACCCACCTCTGTTAGGCTGATTGCCACCTCTACCTGCCGTGTGACCTCTACGCCCAGATTGAGCGCGATTACCCCAGAAGATCCTCCCCCTCTACCTGATACTGGAGCTCTGGGATCCTGAAACTGAGTACCCTGGCCACCTTGCCTAAGTCTAGGGTAATTTCTCTTAAAATTCCCCGTGTCACCACACTCGAAGCATCCGCGGTCTAGCGTCAGACCGTAGATAAAAATGGACGAAGCCGAATATCCACCATAATTTGGAGCTCTGGTCTGCGAACCCCCTGGTTGACTGGAATAGTGCTGACTGGCCCCCGATGGACCCCCAACTATAGCCTGCATGGGTGACTGAACAGGGCATCCCGAAAAAACCCGGGAACCCTGGGCCTTAGAGAAAGAGCCAGTAAAACTACAACCCTTTCGAGCCTTCTTCTCTGCGTACTTATTATAACCGCCCTGTCTCACACCCTCAACGGTCCTAACATGATCCACTACTTCCTGAAAGGAAGCATTTATTGTTGCAAGTTGAAGAGCTGACAACTGAAGTGCAGTGTTCAATCCCTTCACAAATCTTCTAAACCTCTCATCCTCAGTAGGCACAAGCTGGAGGGAATAGCGAGACAATGAATGAAACCGAGCCTCATAAGCAGCCACAGATAAATTACTCTGTTCAATATTACTGAACTCATCACGCCTGCGGTCCCTCAAAGTATGAGGAACATACTTGTCTAAGAAAACCTAATAAAATTGAGTCCATGTCAATGGAGGTGGCCCCGCTGGCCTGCACTCTACAAAAGCCCTCTACCATAACTTGGCATCATCCAATAGCTGGAAGGTCCCAAATTCTACACCATACTTCTCTACTGCCCCTATATTATGGAGCCTTTCCTGTTAGTCCATAATGAACTTGTAAGCATCCTCAACCTTAGTTCCGAAGAACTCTAGAGGCTTCATCTTAGTGAAACTACAAAATAAATCATGCTCATCCCCAGTCAACACCGGACCGTCCACTGCTCTAGGAAATACCTTCATTCCCGAAGCCTTTTCTAAACGAGGAGCCACAGCTACAACATACTGTAACCTCAGAGCATGAACTCCGCCTGGAGCCGGATCACCAACTCTGGCACCCTGAGAACCTGGAATAGCTGGTAACACACCTGCCTCTATCAAACCATTTAGTAGGTGCAACACTCGAACCATCACATCTGACAATACTGGAGGAGCTATAAAATATCTGGTTGAGTTGGTGCTTTTTCAAACTCTGCTGCCTCATTTGGAACTACTTGAGGCTCAGGGAACTCAGTGCGTTACTGACCAGCCACAACAGCCCCGCCCCTGGCTAGTGTTGCTGCTCCCCTGCCTCTACCATGACCACGACCTCTGGCCCGGCCTCCTTCACAAACCGCGACCCCAGCGGCCTGACCCCCCCCCCCCCCCCCCCTCGAGTCCTTACCATCTGTGAGAGAATAGAAAGAAAAGTCAGATACCAATTTGAATCATCCAGATACCAATTGGAATCAAGTAGCATGAATAAAAGAAAGAATTTGAATTTTTCTAATGTCCCATAGACTCTTGAAGATAAGTGCAGACATCTCCACACCGATCCGCAAGACTCTACTAGACATTACCTTTTACAATGAGATCGACGAACCTAGGGCTCTAATACCAACTTTGTCACTACCCAAATAGCCGTGAGTGGCACCCATACTAATTCACCTAGTGGGCGAACCAATTCTCTTAACTAACCATCCAATGATTACTAATTACCTAGCCATTTTTAGACATATCAAGAATATAAACAAGTAATAATCATTCAAACGTCTAGTCATGCTATGAATGACTAACAAATGCGGAAGGCTAACTATTACAACCCCAAAATCAGAAAGTCATTGTACAAGGACTCTAAAACATAACTGTCTAAAGAATGAATAACTGTCTGAAATAAACATAAATTTCAGAAGTGAAATAGACATCTAAAATAAGAAAGATCTTCAAGCTGCCTGGCATGAATAGGAGTTCACCCTCAAATCTTTCGGTAATTGGCCTCACAATAAACATGAGGTCTGGTAGACATCTCTGGATCACAATCTGCACTCAAGAGAATACAGCAAGGTAGTATCAGTACAAACACTATGTACTGTTAGATATCATAGGCCGACTAAGATTAGTATCATGCATGAAATCACGAAATCAATAAAATAGACAGATAGGCACAACAACACATAACCACAAGAAATTATCAACAAGAATCATCCTACTGAATTAAGAAGAGCCCACATAACCAATAATCAATAAAAGTAACACAAATCATTTAATCACCAACACAACTGTATCTTACGAATTCTCTCAAATCTGTCACATATCCGTACACACATTCTAAATGGTAATATTTTCTCAAATAGACATGAGCCAATGCAATGCAATAAATAATAGAAGTATCTCAACCGTGTACACAACTAGTAAATGGTAATGTTTTTCCCAGATAGTCATGACCTGCAGAGGACCCATGGTGTCCATGTAACACTCGCTCCAGAATAGACCTCGGATCACAAGTCCATAACTAGGCCACGTCCTCACCCCTGACAAATGTGCCTTTTCATAATTATATTATCTTTCTCATTACAATGTATTTCTTTTCCATAATCAATTAATGAGTGTGACCAATCATTAAGTCAATATCAAGGAACACAGGTCCCCATGCCACAAGTCATATCAGGACTCACGAATCAATTCGTCAATAGTATGAATACGGGATTACTTCAAATCAACAAGAAGAGTATTCATTAACTCCTTCTTTATTATTTCATAATAGTTAATCACAAAATAAGTCAACCAATATCAATTAAGGAATTTCCAACCACACTTTATGTCTGAAGCCCTAATCATGCTTCTCCTATCAATTTCATAACATATAAAATCAACTAATCAAAGTCTAACTCAAGTAGACCATACCTACTTCAAAGCATAACTGGGACAATGCAATCACTCCGTGATAGCTTTCCCCTTTCGTAAAGCTTCCTAACATTCAAATTCCGTAAAATATAGCGCTACATGAGTATTTGAATCATCTATTCAATCAATACAACAATTTGGGAAAAAAAACCCAACTACTTCTACCCTTTTAAATGGGTGAACTATCACTAAGCGTGAATTCATCATAATATCAACCCCAATAATCATATTCTATCTATTCATGGGCTTTCTATTCGTTCCAACCCTTTTACTAGCAGTTTTTATGCCTAAGTTATCATCTTTATGAAACCCTAAGTGTCAATACATTATTCTCATTATGTAATAATCAATTCTCATACTAGGAAGTGATAATCTATACTCCGAGATGATTAACAACACTAAAAGTAATAAGTAATAACCCATTCATTAATCAAGGGTTTCTTAAGTTCTAGGGTTTTAGCCCTTCCATTCACCATTAACGAACCTTTAACTAATCATGGAATCTAACATGATGATGGAATGAACAAAGTAAAGAGTTAAGACTTACCTTTCAAGAATACTTTAGCCCTAGCCTTAGAATTTCACCACAGGAGTTCTTGGAAACTGTCTTGGAGTTGTGTGGGGAATGAGTTTGGAATAAAGGATATAAAACAAGGATTCTACCTCCAACGGTCTCGCTATAGCGGGAACCCTCCCACTATGATGGACCTCATTAATCCCCGGCTCCCTGCAGCGACTAGCCTATCATCGCTAAGATGGACCCGCTACAGCAGTACCTTACCCGCTACAGCGGTCCATTTTGACTAGTAGCTCAGTTTTTCCACCAGTTTTCACCCCAAAATCCCAACACCAATCCGAGGCCCTACAGAAGCAAACAAAACCTGCATATATACATAAAAACGCACTACAGACTCACTCGCAGCCTCAAAATTCCCAACGGATGTCCAGTTTTCTAAGTCACTCCCCCATAACGACCTAGCGGGTCATTACAACATGTGTACGAGTGTATGCATTGCATATATATCATATACATCTTGCATTGCATACATATAATATACATCTTGCATTGCATCTTATCATCTCTCTTGGCTGTTTTATGATATGGACTTGTGATTGAAATATGCGTGATATGGTTGTGATTGATGGATTCAGAGTTGATATACTGAGACTTGGCATATATTTCTATTGCATTTTGTTGTCTCTCTTATATGCTGAGGGTGATTTAAATTGCTGTTGGATTTGGTATGGATTGCGTTGGGATCTTTGTATGTGACTAAATGGGGATGGGATACTGCAGTCATAGTTTGGTCTTAGTTGATCATTCTAAAGCTTGTAACATTTAGGCTCAGATGTTATAACATAGGTTGTGATTGGTATTGTGGATACTTGTCTAGTAATGATTTGTACTTTACTGTTTACGTGTTATTCTTACTTTATTGTCTTCATATACGTTAGCTAGTCTTAGTCGGCCTATGATACCTACCAGTACTTGTTGTTTGTACTGACCTACACTTGATGCATTCTTTTATGGATGCATAGTACTTGCCAGGTTTCACTTTATCTCCTCGTGGTTGATTTTTGAGTTTGCCGTTGAGTCCATTCAGGGTGAGCATGATGACGTTCGCTGCCCGAAGACTCCTCTTCATTGCTTGTCTTACTTCCTATTTCAGGACATAATTTGAGACTTTTATGTATTATTCAGACTTATAGATAGTAGAGCTATTGTATGACCAGTCTACGATACTGGGGTTGTATTTCACTACTTTCCGCACTTTATATTATTACTCTGAGACTTGCATTATTTCTATTTTCTTCCGCTTTACTTATGTTTATGATTGTTGGATAGGAGTTCTCCTATCGAGGTGGGAAGGTAGGTGCCCGCGCGACTTAGTGAAATTGGGTGGTGACAAAGACACATGGTCAACACAATTAAATGTGCCTCAAGAATCTATCGTTAAAGGTGCTTGTCTCTTAGACCCGGGTTGCTTTTCTTTTTATTTTATTTTTTAAATTTTTTCAACTCTTTTGACAATGAAATTTGACCATCTCGCTCCCTCACAATTGGTTTTTCCACTCTTTTCTTTTCCTTTACAATGCGGTTTAAAATAGGTTCTCACGCCATCTCGCTCAACTCATATGTAGAATTAGCTAGGCATTAAAATATTTGTCTAGGCCCATAAGATTATAAGGCGGAAAATTAAACCCACGACCACTTAAACCAACAAATAAAATAACAGTCATAGTTTTGAGACCAAATCCTTTATTTTTAGAATTGTCCTCTAGGCCAAATTTAAAAATTCCCCAAATCACAATTTAGCTTATCTTTAAGGATTACACCAGAGCTTAAGCAAGTTGAAAACGTAATTGAAACTACCTTGAATAAAGACAACAGTAACAACAAGAAGCTAATAATATACTCTATCATGCTTTCAAATAATGGCAAATTAGTATTAAGTTGTCAAAAGTGATGCCCGCACCAACTAAACTCATCTTTATTTTTAGCATACCACTATGACTTTGCTCCAAACCAAAAGACTTCATCATATTTAAGAATATAAGCTCCAAACCAAAAGACTTCATCATATTTAAGAATATAAGCTCCAAACCAAAAGACTTCATCATATTTAAGAAGATAAGCAATACAATCACCACCAGAAACAACAAAATATTAAACAAATTCAGCACAACTTTCCTATATGTACCAAGAGATTAAACAACCACAGAAAAGCGAACTAAAAATAGATTCGAGGAAGTGGACCTTAGAGAGAGATTTTCGCAAGATTTGTGATTATCAGGACCTCGACTGAGTCAACGGAACCTCTAAGATGTTCAACTCATCCCAACTCCAATACAAAGAGAAAAATAGTAGTTCACTGGTGGATGGTGGTTGTTTATGGTGGTTTCACAGTGTTAGTTTTGACTGTAAATGGAGATGGGCAATGGGTGAAGACGAAAAAAAACAGGGGAGGTGGTCGGTGGTGGTCCAATGCTTTGTTTTTTTTCTATCAATGTGATGTGCTTTGTGTATATATGGGTGTATCTATTTTTGTGTGAGGTCTCTGTATATATATTTTGTCTAACCCATTTGTGATGAAGAAGAAAATGTAAACCCCCAAAAACCACATTCCCGATTGCTCTTATGTGATCTCCCTCTATTTCTATCTATGGGGTTTTCCTCTATATTTTTTCTCGTCTGTGTAGGTGTAGTGTGTTTTGTTGGTTTGCATGGCTTAAAAAAATGGTGAAGCTTAAGGTGCTATGGTATTTTCATGTAGAGGTGAAATTGTGGCTGCTTACGTGTGTGTATATACCCTTGGGATGAGTGATTGTGTCTAGGTGTGTGTGTCTAGTGTCACGACTCGAATTACGAGCCGTGCGGGCACCTACCATATTACTAACTAGTAGGCGAACCCTTACCAATCAACTGAATATTCATACAATTTTATTTATAACAAGTACTTAATGATAAAAAAATTTAAAAGTAAACCCTCATATTGACTCTGTTATTGATACAAGAAAACTGAACAATTCCCGGAATCTAATCTAGACAGGTATAAGAGCCCCTATTACAAAAGGATAAACAAAATAAATGACACAGCCACTACCTGGAATGAGATAAACAAAGCTGTAAGAAGATATCTGGGAATCCACAAGAAGAAACTTCAACTTAAACTTGCAACATACCTACACCCAAAAAGGATGTAGCAAGAGTAGTATCAGTACATCACACGTACTGGTAAGCATCATAGTCGACTAAGATTAGTTCACGCAACACAATATAAAATCAATAAGATAAGCAGATAAGTCAACGGGCCCTCCAGACTCCCAATATAGATTATTACACCGATACGAACTCACCCCTCTACTCTCTGTTAATTCGGTCCTCTTATTTCAACAGTATTACCGGTTATCCAACTAGTCAAATGTAGCCCTATTTTGCATTCCTTTAGGCCAATTAATTAAGTCATATCTAATCATATCTCCTCATTTACACTAACGTCTAATTCCTGATTTTTAGCCTTAGGCCTTTCTATCCAGTTCACTTACTAAGATATGATGCATCCACGGAACATACTCACCATGAATCCACCAATCATGGGACTCCCTAAGTCTAGCAGACTTAAGAAGAAGTCTACCACTTAGTAATTCTCTCTTACACTTAACTTTATATTGGTCAACACCTCTCACAACATAACACAATTATAGGAGATGCACAATGCAATATAATACAACACAAAATCATAAGGACATAGAAGTATGAAATGTAATGCAAAGGCCAAATCACACTGTACATACTTGCTAACTGATGTCGTTGGTCAGTAGTCATGACCTGCAGGCGACCGATGTCGTCCATATACCACTCGATTCAGATTCACTCCTCGGACCGGAGTCACAATCAAGGCCACATCCTCACCCCCGATCAATTATGCCTTTTCATAAATGTAGATATAATTACCTTTACATTGCTGCCAGTGACTGGCTGTCGAACAGTACTTCGTATCCAACCTAACTCGGCCATACAAATTAGATAACACAAATGGCACTTACTCAGACTTTCTGGTCCACGTATTACCTCATAACCCCATGCAATATGTGCAATGATGCCAATGAATGAAAATAATTTCATGAATTGTGCCCTTGATGGGCGTAGCACTATTATGCCTTCCTTCCATCCACCCAATGCAATCCTCTTTATTAACTAGAATGACAATCGTATGAATATTTCAACATATTTTACAATAAATACGAAAATCAAATATACCTAAGGATAATTACTCTAAACAACGAAATACCCCTTTAACCTTGACAAATAATCACTTCCTATTCCAAAGAAAAAGGGCCGTAACGCATAAACATCAACAATAGTAGCACTTAATAACCAATTGTACACTCGTTGTTACCCTAGTTACTACTTGCACATAACTTTGGTTAAATTGTGAATATATCCATCCAAACTCCGTGTCCGAAGACTTAATCATGCCATCTCCCGTCAACTCTATACGTGTATACGGTTCACTAATCAAAGTCTAACTCAAGTAAACCGTAACCTACCTTGATGACGAGCAGGTATTTGAATTTCCGTGAAATACTCGCCAAATTTTCCAAAGCCTTTATCACCGCAAGACACACACACACATGAGAGATAATAGTTATAGGGAAGGATGTGGAGAATGTTGGACAACCATCTTTTTCTTGGTGTCAAGTGTTTTTCTTCACAATGACACATACACACAAACCTAACACACACACACACACTATATTGGAGGGTCTTTTATTAAAAAAACATGGGGTGAAATGTAAAAGTTCTTCACCGAGTATGGAAAAATGCGTCCAAACCAATTGCACCAAGTTGATAAGGGCGGCCGAAACTAATTTTAGAACCAAGATTTTTGACGGACGTCGGGTTTTGTTCTTATTTTCTCTAGCGAGAATTCTAGAAAATTAGTGACCCTGCCCTACTGCGGCACATGACTTGAATTAAAATTTTGTCTATAGTTGCAGACCATCTTCTCTTTGCTTCGGCCCACGATTTTCAACTCTTTCCAAATTTTGCCGATTTTCCCATTATTAATCATTTAAACACCACATTACCATGTCCTTACTATTTAAGATCGTAGACCTAGATTGGGCATAGGTTTGTGAAAATATTAAATAACGCAAAAGTAAAGGATTGTTTTACACTATACCCGATTAAACCATCGTTCATCCTTGAACGACGTGGGCTGGGGTAATGGTTACACTCCTAGAACTTACACCATAGGAGGCAGGATTTCGAGTTATCATCACAAAAAGGAAAAATTACAACAAGGTTGGAAAATGTGCAAAGGCCAAATCACACCGCATACTTGCTAACTGATGTTAGCCGACCGCTATCACGGTACCACTGTAGCAGTAAATCCACCACCGCATCAATTATGCCTTTTCATAAACGTTTAAAGGGGGGGTGAATTCAATACAAATTAGATAACACTCTCCCACTTCACATTCATCCTTTTAACTGAAAAAAAACTCCCCTTCGACAAATTTCTCCCCCTATTTAACTTCTTAGGCCTCTCATCTCCCTTCCTACTCCCCTTTTTAAACACTTCACCCCTTCATTATACATTATACTACCCCCATAACTCAAAGAAGAGGAAGGATTCTCTATCACCCAAGGGTCACCTTTCAGAGCAAAAGCTTGCAGATCTTTCACTACTTCAAGGTATGTACTCCCTTTCATAGTTCTACAACTTGGTTATGGCCTTCTATTTAGAAATTTCCATGCCTAAGTTGCTAGTTTATAACAAAGTTATTTTGTCCTTGAACAAGGGTTTTTGATTTCTTGAGGTGGGGGGTTCTTGGGTTATGGCGGGTTATTTCGTCATTCACACTGCCCTAACATCACTTTATACTAAAGATCTGCTTAAAATGGGGGTGGTTTATGTTGGAGTGGGGGTGTTTGGTAGAGGTGCAAAATTTTGATCTTCTTACAAAAAATTTTGGTGCTCATTGTAGTTAGAATAGGGTGTTCTAGGTTGTAGGAGTCATGCATGCTATCATATTACTTGACCATTTCCAAAAACGTGGAAACCATGGTGAAAATTTGGGTTTTGAGGTTCTTACAACTTGGTTATGGCTTTTCCATGCCTAAGTTTACGGTTATTTTGCGGTGGACCATCCTTCACACCGCCCCTAACATCACTTTATACAAATATCCGCTAAAATGGGGGTGATATAGTGTCATTGGGAAAATTTTGATGTTCTTACAAAAAATTTTCGTCACCGTTAGAAGATGCCCACTATAGCGAGCACCAAAACGTGGAAACCATGGTGAAAAGAGGGTTTTCTTACGAAGACGGTCAAGCCCGCTATAGCGAAGAAGGTCATCGGGATGCCATGTCGGTACCGCTATAAGAAGCCCGCTATAGCGAAGAAGGCAATGCCATGTCAGTGCCTTGTCCGCTTCGGCGGTCCACTCACTGCTATGGCGGCTTCGCCGCAGTGGTACTCCCACCACCGAAGCTACCTGAGGTAGAAACTCGTATTGCTTAATTCATGTATGCCCCCCGCTGTGTAGTCTAGGTGCCATATTATTCTAACTCAATCTTTCCTTGACAGGCTAACTCTCTCATTTCTATGGCGAATCCATAACAACAACAACAACCGCAATAACAACCAGCTGCCCCCATGTATGTTAAGTTCGTCTCTCATTCTTGCAAGAGGCATTTCATAAAGAAGCAAACCAAGGGTCTGCTCCATGAGAGGGCCTTTATCATGGACTTGGTGGAGGAGCTAGCCCCGGAGTTTTACCAACACTTACACCTCATAGGTTCGGGTCCACTGGTCGAGGAGCCGGGGAATATTAACTGTAACTGGGTTAGGAAATTCTATGCCATACCCCCTACTGTTGATTGGACTGCCCCGGAGCCAGAGATCAATAACAGAAAGGTCAACATAAAGGTTGGTACTGAAGCCATCAACGCTGCTCATAGATTGCCCATCCCTTCACAGGCTGAGTTTAGGGCCAAGGACCATGAGGGCAACGGGCCGTGGTTAGTGAGGATGTTGGTGAAAGAGTTCAAAAGGAGGTGGGCTACATGGGTGTTACCCGGTCTGCCATTAAGAGTCGGCATTTTACTCCCAAGGCTTAGAGGTGGCTGAACCTCATTGCCCAGCAGGTTCGCCCTTCGAGCAATACTACTGATGTCACCTACCCCCGGACCCTTGTGATTGCTTGTATTTTGGATGACGTGCCCATGAATGTGGGGACGCAGGTGATTGAGGAGTGGCAGGGTTTCATGGCCAAGGCTATCTTGAGCTTGATGTTTCTCTCCCTGGTTACCTACCTATGCAAAAACGCGGGGGTGCCCTTAGAGCCTAGCGACCTCTATGTGGAGTGCTATGTCCCTTTTGACCCATTGAATGTGAAGGGAGCACAGGGTAGGGGCAAGAGAAGGAGGGTTGACTCGGATGATGATAAGGACATCGAGGGTCAACAGGACGGCGACGGGAGTGGTCATTCACAGGCCCTGGGTACTTTGGAGCGCATGAAGGCTGATATGGTGGCCGTGAAGGAGGCCATGATGTGGTTTGTATGGCCTTCTATGGAGGCCGGGTCATCTAGTGCTGCTGCTGGTGCCAGTGCGGGTTATTTCACTCCTGATCAGATAAAGGGCTACATGGATGCTCAGACCAAGATGGGGGACGCTGTGGATGCCTTGCAGTGTGCTTTTGGATCATTAGCCTAAGCCCACGTGGATCTCCAGGAGGACTTAGATCGGGAGCAAAAGAAGACCTGGGCTAGTGACAAGCTATTCGTGAGGATGTGGAAAGGCGTCAATTTTTTTTTAAAAACCCCAGTCCTGAAAGAGAAGCACCCCAAGGTGACCTCTAGAGATGTCCCCCAGTTCTCCTTCCTAAGTGCATCCGGGCTCAGCAGCGAGGACTCTAGCCACTCAGATGGCGGTTGTGACGTGGCGACTAGCCGAGGAGTGACTTAAAGATCCTCTCCTCTCTTTTATATCAGCTTTGGTTATCCCTTGCCCTTGAAGGGCTTGTTATTGAGATACCTTCTTGTTTTTGGTTTGTTTGGGATGTTTGGATATTTTTCTTTTTGTTGTTTTTAGTGTGGGTGCCGCGGTTTAAGGGCACTCGTAAGACAATTGCCCTAGTCGGGTGGATGTTTTTATGCAGGCACTTGCTTCGAAATTGGCTTCTTCTTGACTTTTGTTGATGAATGAACAGGTTGGGAAAATAGGGAACAAAGGGAAAGTTATGGTCTTGTGGCACCACTGCGGCGGTCACTAGACCGCGGCAATGGTATTGCTATGGCGAGTCGAGTCTCGCTGTAGCGATACCAGTGAAGCGCTAGGTCCGCTATAGCGGATGAATACCTGTTATAGTGAGCTCGGGCGTAGCAGTCTACATACCGCTGCCGCGGAGCTACAACGTCAGGGGCGGATAATTTCCCACCCAGTGAGGTCTCGTAGAGGCTCATTTTTTTGCTTAGCGCGTACTAACACGGTTTTCACCTAACGAGTACGAATGCACTTTTGACTTACTAATCCTCCTAAAATTACGCAATATTTATAACACTTAATACTAGCACGGAATTCCCATTTGTTCACATAATAAACACACATACTACTCATAGCAGGTCTTCCTTGAGTCAATATAAAGAGATACTAATTGGAATCGACAGATACCAGTTACTCCGTCAAGATACCAATTGGAATCGCCCAGATACCAATTGGATTCAACTAGGAGATAGAGTATTGGGCGTAGCACGATAGAATGAACGAAAGGGAAACTTCTAGATGTCCTATAGCCTCTTGCGGACGGGTACGGACATCATTGTACCATTCCACAACACTCTACTGGACATTTGCTCTTGTACTTGTGAGACCGGTAACCTAGGCTCTGATACCTACTGTCACGACCCGAATTACGGGCCGTGTGGGCACCTACCATATTACTAACTAGTAGGAGAAACCTTACCAATCAACCTAATATTCAGCCAGTTTTATTAATAACAAATACTTAATGATCAAAAATTTAAAAGTAAACCCGCACCTGACTCTGTTATTGGTACAAGAAAATTGAACAATTCCCGAAATCTAGTCTAGATAGGTACAAGAGCTCCTATTACAAAAGGTTAAATAAAATAAATGACATAGCCTCTACCTGGAATGAGATGAACAAGGCTATAGGAAGATACCTGGGAATCCACAAGAAGAAACTTCAACTTAAACCTGCAACATACTTACACCCAAAAATGATGTAGCAAGAGTAGTATCAGTACACTACACGTACTGGTAAGCATCATAGGTCAACTAATATTAGTTCACGCAACACAATATAAAATCAATAAGATAAGCAGATAAGTCAACGGTCCCTCCAGACTCCCAATATAGATTATTACGCCGATACAAACTCACCTCTCTACTCTCTGTTAATTCGGTCCTCTTATTTCCAAAGTATTACCGGTTATTCGACTAGTCAAATGTAGCCCTAATTCGTATTCCTTCAGGCCAATTAATTAAGTTATATCTCCTCATTTACGCTAACATCTAATTCCTGATTTTTAGCCTTAGGGCTTTCTATCCAGTTCACTTACTAAGATATGAATCATCCACGGAACATACTCACCATGCATCCACCAATCATGGGACTCCCTAAGTCCAGTAGACTCAAGTAGAAGTCTACCCCTTAGTAATTCGCTCTTACACATACCTTCATATTGGTCAACACCTCACATAACACAATACAATTATAGGAGATTGGCAATGCAACATAATAGACTGACAAAGACAAAATCATAAGGACATAGAAGTATGAAATGTAATGCAATGCAAATGCGATGCAAAGGACAAATCACGCTATACATACAAGCTAACTGATGTCATTGCTCAATAGTCATGACCTATAGGGGACGAATGTCATCCATGTACCACTCGATCTAGATTCACTTCTCAGACCCGAGTCACAATCAAGGCCACATCCTCACCCCCAGTCAGTTGTACCTTTTCATACATGTAGATATATTTACCTTTACATTGCTGTTAGTGACTGGCTGTCGAATAGTACCTCGTATCCAACCCAACTCAGCCATACAAATCGGATAGCACAAATGGCACTTACTCAGACTTTCTGCTCCACGTATTACCTCATAACCACATAAAATGTGTGCAATGATGCCAATGAATGAAAACAATTTCATGAATTGTGCCCTTGATGGGCGTAGCACTATTATGCCTTCCTTCCATCCACCCAATGCAATCCTCTTTATTAACAAGAATGATAATCGTATGAATATTTCAACATACTTGACAATAAATACGGAAATCAAATATACCTAAGGATAATTACTCTAAACAATGAAATACCCCTTTTTAACCTTGACAAATAATCACTTGCTATTCCGTAACGCATAAACATCAACAATAGTAGCACTCAATAACCAATTATATACTCGTTGTTACCCTAGTTACTACTTGCACATAACTTTGGTTAAATTGTGAATATATCCATCCAAACTCTGTGTCTGAAGACTTAATCATGCCATCTCCCGTCAACTCTATACGTGTATATGATTCACTAATCAAAGTCTAACTCATGTAAATCGTAACCTACTTCGATGACGAACAGGTATTTGAATTTTCGTGAAATATCCGCCCTCCTAGACTTTATCCGAATCCATGAGAGATAATAGTTGTTGGGAAGGATGTGGAGAATGTTGGAGAAGCCTCTTTTTCTTGGTGTCAAGGGTTTTTCTTCTTGTGAAACCTAATAGTAGCCTTGGAGGGTCTTTTATTAAAAAGGAGGGTGAAATATAAAACTGAGTATAAAAAAAAAAACGCGTCCACTGGCGGACGTCGAGTTCGCGATAGCGAGACCACTGCGGCGGTACTCTGGTCGCTATAGCGGACCATCTTCAGCCCGGGCCCACAATTTTCAACTCTTTTCGAAACTGATTTTTCCCATTATTAATCTCATGGGTCTTACTATTTAAGATCGTATACCTAGATTGGTCATGGGTTCGCGAAGTATTAAATTACGACTGGGCTGGTCGTTGCATCTAGTCTAGGTTGATTAGGATGATTAGTGTGTAGAGAATTAGGTTAGGTAATTTTCTATTTATTGCACACCTATTTGTGGTCAAGTTTCCCAAAATACCCCATGCCATTTCCAAATTGGAATATGCCATGGATATAGATAGGGATGAACTTTCCATGTGGTGGCTATCATTGTTTAGATTTTTTGATTTTGTTTTTCCATTAAAAGGATAAATAAAAATACCAAAATAAATATATTAATCAACTACTTTTAACCCAAAACTAAGAAAAATAAAATAACTAGATTAGAAAATAATTCAAAAGTAATTAACTAAAAGCTAGGTTAAAGGCAACCAACTTTTTCTAATTTTTCTTCCTTTAAAACACAAAACTTGTGCCTTAAAAATAGTGAATATTTTTTGTCCTTTTTATTTCCATAAATAAGCCAACTAAATTAAAAATTAAAAAATTTCAAATATTAGACTAAAAAGGAAATTACACTAAGACAGTGAAAAAGTCCTGGGAGGGTCAAAAATCACATGTCTACAATTGCTATTGGTTGGAAATGACTGCTTTTCTTGCTCCAGGTTCCACAATTGCGAACATCTCTTTTGATGCTGGCTGCTCCCCCCTGGATCTACCTGATCCCTTCTGGAGTAGGGAACTTTAGCAGCAATTGAAGAGTCGAAGGAACCACTTTCATATCATGGAGCCAAGGTTTGCCGAATATTACGTTATATCGCATGTCGCCATCAATCACGTAGAACTTTGTTACCTTGATAACTCCTCCAGCTTCCACGGGCAAGTCGATCTCTCCCTTAGTAGTTTCACTGGACATGTTGAAACCAGAAAGGGTCCTTGCAGCCAATATGATTTTTTCCAGAGGTCCCATTTCTTCCACCACCTTCCAGCGGATGATATTAGAAGAACTCCTCGGGTTGACCATCACATGCTTTATGTGGCAGCAACCGATGAGCAAGGTGATAACTAAGGCCTCCTTGTAGAGTAAAGTGATGCCTGCCACATCTCCATCAGAGAAGGTAATCAGGTCTTCATCCGGAGCTCCCGAATACTTTTTTCCCGCGTTACCGAGATCTTCAATTCTTTGAAGCGGTGAAGCTGGTTTCGACGATCATGGATCCGCCAAAAATCCTGTTGATAACATGTAGAGGGGCATCAGGAGTGCTTTTCTCTTTAGTAGGTCCAGCTCTCCCGTAGTTATTTCTCGCCTTTTCACTTATTTATTTCTGAAGATGCCCTCTACCGAGCATGTTAGCCACTTCTTCTGGAAGATGCCTGCAATCTGTCGTTTTGTGCCCACGGGACCCGTGGAACTCACACCATTCCAACTTATCCCTAGTATTCCTCGAATCACGTAGAGTTAGCCAGGGGCGATGCCCGCGATCTGTCGGATTGTGCCCGCGGGACGGGAACCCACACCATTCCAGCTTATCCCTAGTACCACCATTTAGAGACCGTGCTTCGTTGATGGTAAAGTTGCAATCTGAAAGCTTTGGATATTTCGTTCTATTTGAAGAAGTCCCGGTAGGATTGTGCTTATGCTGTAACCCGCGATAGTTCTTTTCGTGGTTCTATTTCTTGATTACATTTGGTTTTTCCAATGATCGATAGCCCGGCCTACCACCGGTCGCTTCTGGGAGTGGATAAGGTTGAAAATGATTCTTTGAAGAGCCTCGATCTGGACCGAAAACTTTGTCTGATTTTGCAGGGAGGTCTCCCGTGGGAGTCCCCAGCAGGTCGTCTTCCACCCGGATCTTCGATTCATACCTGTTATGAAACATCTTCCCAAGTAGTAGCCCAAAATTTTAAGAGATTTCTTTTAGCTTTCGGGAGCATCAGAGCATGAGGGATTTAACCTCTTAGTGAAAGCCTTGGCAACCCACTCATCCGGTACCACAGGAAAAATCATGTGTTCCTTCTGGAACTAAATCAGGCCTAAAGACGCTCTGAACATGTTAGCCACAATGGCGTAAGAGGTGATCAAATGCTCAGGCAGCTGAGAGTACCACGTTAGAACCCCCCATGCGAGTGTCCGACTTAATTTTTTTTTCCTTCAAGTCATTCCCTTTGACCATCGTGGTGTAAGCCATGATGTGTTCCTGTGGATCTGTTATCCAGTCATATTTGGGAATGTCGCACATTTTGAACCTCTTTGAGATCAACTTCGGCACACTTCGGGCTTATATGCCAACTAAATGAACCTCTTTGCGTTTGGGCCCTCTATGACCGGGGGAGCATCAGGAATTTGATTCAGGCACCTATGAAACTCCTTAGCATTTTTCTTGGCTTTTTTAGCAGTTTTATCCACTTTTCCATTGATCCCTATCATAAACCGTACGACCTGTGCCTGGAAAGGATCTTCTGAACGGACTCGCTGCCTGACGCCTCTCCATTCCTTCCCACCATTTGTCCGCTAGCTACGGTAGCATTTCCATTAGTTGGAGTCACGGGTGTCGTATCGGGAGCTGCAACTCTGGCCTGAGGATTGGACATGAGAGAAGTGATGACCTGCCTCATCTGATCCATTTCCACCCTTATTGCATGGCTTTTCTCCCTTAGGATCTGCATTGACTCCGCATGAGTTTTGTCAGTGGGAGTTTCTTCTTCGATGACATGATGTTCCTGCCTTCCTCCTGTTGTTACCCCATCAGTGTCTTGAGGCTACAAATCTACTGCAGGATCTCGGAGGGGTAAGCCGTCCGGACCAAGCTGATTGTTTCCAACGTTCGTGTTGTTGTTCACTCCTAACATACATGTGATTGATACTAAGGCAAGCAATGGAGTTCATGAAGAGTTAAGTACAAAAAACAATGGTCACGGTGATTACCACAATTGTCTTGGTCCCACGGTGGGCAACAAATTGTTTACCGAAAAATGGTTCAGTTGAATTTGTGTACGTGGTTAAGGACACTTGAACTAAAGTGACTAGAAAAATCAATGTAATTTATAATTAAATCGATGCGAATGAAATATAAGTAAAGTAAAATAGTTAAGAATAGCCTGAGCCTTGATGTAGCTCAGGACTGGTTGCTCTAATTACGTTACCGGTTCAGACCTTATTAGATCAAAGAATAGTAAAGAAAACTAAAGAACAATGAAACGGTGGAATACTTGTTGTATATATCTCTTGGATTTCGTGTCTTTTACAATGGAATGATAGTTCCTATTTATACTAAGAACTAGGGTTAGTTCCTATTTATACTAGGAACTAGGAGTAAACATTCCATGAATTGTGCCCCTGCTAATAATATGCATTAATGTCACAATAATGACATACAATAAAAAGGGCAATAAAGTCTATTAATGCCCAGTGGAAGGTGGATGGTCTGTTCGTAATGGTTGACCCTTGCCCTTCCACCGGTGCCACACTACCATGACGTGCAACCGACAAGTTAGCTCCTCTGGTACCAGTAGATCATTACCAGGGGTGTTGTGTGTTGACGCGGATTTGAGTCACGCTTACTGATACAAATTGTAGTTAGATTAAGTCTTGAAACTACAGTTCCTGACTCATGGCTCTTTGACAATACTCTAATATCCTTGGTGGCAATGGAAAAGCTCTTTTCAGAGTTATTAATTGCATTCAATAGGTGCATATCATGAGAAGCACGAGCATGAAGGATATCTCCATTAGCCAAGCTTACTTTTGTAGCACTTAAATTATAAGAAGTACGTGTCACTGCAATATATGAATTTGCCTTACCTGAAGGCACAAATGCGTGTGGTTGAGGACTTAACTTATTCGTAGGAGATGAAGTAGTATGCTCCTCTTCCACAACTAAATCTGCCCACCTAGGAGCACTTGTTTTGTCACGACCTATTTTGCTTAGGCCGTGCGGGCACTTACCTTCCCACCTCGATAAGCGAACCCTTACACCAACAATGAACTAATATGTAAATTGAAGAAGTTAAAACGTAAATTGGAGAAGTTAAGTAGCAGAAATCAATAATTACTTAAGTCTTTCTCTCTATATATAGATAGATGGTAGTAAAGAAAGCGGAAGACAGTAAATAACCCCAGGGTCTAGTCTGAATAATATAAGAGAATGTAGGGAGAATAATACAATCTGGAAATACTAATACATGATATCTATGTCTCTGGAATAAAAGTAAGACATGTAATAGGAAAGTCTTCAAGGTCACGGACGCCATGCTCACTCCAAAACTTGAGTGGAAGTCAAGAGTCGCTCGGCCACGGGTCGAGAGAGGTAGATCCGATGGTACTCGCATTCATAAAAGAATGCGAAAGTGCGATTCAAGACAAACAACAAGATCTAGTATAAGATTATTGGTCGACTAAGTATAGTTAACATAATTCGAAGATAAACGTATAAACAAGAAATCTAGCAAGTATAAGGTAATATAATCACAACCAGATATCTATAATCGCCTACGTAAAGCATCTAAACCTAAATTTGTCAAGTCCGAATGTATCTGATCCAATCCAATCACCACAATAGCATAATCATGATCCATCATCATAAGAGAGTCATCACAATCTAATCATCACAATATCTCAATCAAGTCATAATGCAATGCAGTGCAATAATGGTAGGAATGCGATGCCATGCCATGCAAGTGAGGTTTACACATGTACTCCGGACGAAAATATCGACGTTTCAGTAGCACAACCCAGCGTGACTCGCGAAGTCTAGGTGCCACCCATCCCAGATCTTTTCCCAACAGACAGATGAGACCCTAGCTAATTGCTTATAGGGGGAATCTCATCGGCACCACCCTGGGGGACCCGCAGAGTCCATGCACTAATAACGACTCCGGAATCGACCATGATACAATGATGCCAGAATAGTTCATCGAACATCGGCTATCTCACAGTCACTCAGGTAAAACCACAAATATTCGGTTTACACAATCAATGATTCCGGAATTGAACCTTGGACATCGGCCTTCTCACAATCACTAAAGTAAAATAGTTCATCAATCATCAGTTTCATCTAGTCAACAATTCCAGAATGGATCTTCAGACATCGGCCTTTTTATAATCACTCAGTAAAAGAGTTTATCAAATATCAATTTTGCTCAATCACCGATACCGGATCATCACCGGGTATCGGCCATGCATGAATATGAGAGAAAGCGTGCAATGCATATGTAGATCGATGAAGTTCAATATCACAAGTACCACAACGGGGTACGCCAACAGGTATCACATCACAATACCAACAGTGGGTATGCCAACATATATCAATAAGTCAAGTACCAACAGTGGGTACGTCAACAATATAACCAAGTACAGATACCAACCACAGGTATGTCAATTCTATCCAAATCAAGAGGACAAGATAGAAGTCGATAATTACCAACTACACATGGCATCAAGCCAACATAATTGAACAATCAAGCACGCATAACGGGATGGCTAGTCACACATCAGGGACCAACCTAAGGCAATATCCATCCCAAATTCTTACCCAAAGGTTCACATGCTGTCTCCGACCTTATAATCTAAATATGTGATTCACTATATGAAGTCTCGTTAAAGGTAAACCATAACCTACCTGGACTGCCGAACCGTAACACCAGCAAGTCACTCTTTTGCCTTGCCCTTCTTCTGAAGCTCAGAACCAAAGTAGTCTAAAAATTATCAAATTCTATAGTAGAAATCATGAAGAATGATATTAATATTGCTATGATATCAACTAGGTCCATTTTAACCCTAAAAGTTAGGGAAACAGGCCCACAAGGGCAAAACGGGAAATTCGCGAGCAAAATATCAAATTAAGTACTAGGCAATCATAATCCCACCCTTATTTGCTGATTTAGCTCTATAATTAGCCTAGATTCTGATTTCATGCAAAACCCCCAAATTGGGTATAAACCCTAAATCTCCAAATCTGAAATTCAACGTTAAAAGTGGAAGACCTATGATTAATGAGCCTAGATTAGTCAATATCGAACAAAACACCACCAATTTATTCATTAATAATCCTAGAGACAATATTCTTCCAAACCCTCTTTCAACTCTTACCACCTTGGGGTTCATTAATGGAGAAGGGGGAATCTTAACATGATTGTGGTTTAAAGGAAGAATGAAGAAATGAGAAGGAATTACCTCTAAGATTTTCCTCCAAATATCCTTAAGAGCAGTTTCCGCAAGCTCAATTATCGAAATGGGGTAAAATGAGGGTCTAGGGCTTTTTAACACTTCATTAATATTATTAATCACTTCGTAACCCGCCGAAGCGGTACCCGGGGCCGCCCCCGGCGATCGCCAACGACTACCTGGCCGCTTCAGTGGTAATAACTAAAAGTCATATGCCGCTCCAGCGGTAGCGCTGCCGCGGTGCTGGTGCCGCTAAAGCGGGCACCAGACACCAGAAACTTAATCCAAGATTTCCTTTCGATCTGATTTTTCGACTAATTCCCAAGGCCATCTGCTCACATACCAGACATATAGCCCCCACATAAAAATACACTACGAACATGCCTGTGGCCTCAAAATTCCCAACGGAGTTCTCGTTAACCGAGCCAACCCCCAGTACCTTAATCCCAAATTTCTATCTCAAGTCCAGAAATGCACCCAAGTGCATTGGGAACCGAACCAAACACACATACATGTTCTAAACAACCATTCGACCCTCTCGAAATCGACGGAATTCTGAAAAAGGTTCGTTTGCCCAAAAGTCAACTTTGGGTCAACCATTTTTTACTTTAAGCTTATATTTTCACCAAAGTTGCCCGAATTCGGTCTAGGCACCCCGGGAAGCATATCAGCTATTCTCTCGGGGCAAAAGCGAGCTAATAAATGCTCGAGAATAGGCGAAAATGCCGAAAGAACTATAACGACCAAACGGGTCATTACATCAGATACCAATTGAACCGTTGCTCATCCTCGAGCGAAGAAAAGAAGGAAAGTAGGGAAATACCTGAATCGGTGAACAACTGGGGATAACAGCTTAGCATATCGGACTCAGTCTCCTCAGTGGCCTCTTCCACAGGGCGGTGCTTCCACTGCACCTTCAGAGAAGCAATCTCCTTTGACCTCAACTTCCGAACCAGCCTATCTAAGATCGCGATAGGCTCCTCCTCATAAGTCAAATTCTCATCAAGCAATATAGAATCCCATCGGACAATGTAGGTACCATCGACATGGTATTTCTTCCACATCGAAACATGAAAGACCATATGAACTCCCGCTAAGCCTAGCGGTAATGCTAACTCATAAGCTATATCGCCTTTACAGTCCACATCCCAAATGGACCAATGTACCTGGGGCTCAACTTGCCCCTCTTACCAAACCTCATAACCCCCTTCAAGGGTGAAACCTTCAAGAACCGGTCACCGCTAAGAGTTCAAATCCCGGACCTTTCGGTCCGCATACATCTTTTGCCGACTCTGAGCTGCCACAAGCTTGGCCTGAATAACTCTCACTCTATCAAGGGACTCTCTCAATAGATTCGTGCTCCCGGGTCAAGCCTCGAACCTATTGAACCAACCAATCGGAGATCTACACCTCCTACCATATAAGGCCTCGAAAGGCGTCATGCCAATACTCGAATGATAGCTGTTATTGTACGCAAACTCTACCAAGGGTAAGTGCTGATCCCAATGACCACCAAAATAAATAACATACGCTCTCAACATGTCTTCAAGCACCTGAATGGTCCGCTCGGACTGGCCATCGGTCTGGGGGTGAAAAGCTGTGCTAAAGTCCAATCGGGTACCTAACTCCTCATGAAATGCCCTCCAAAATCGGGAAGTGAAGATAGTACCCCGATCAGATACAATAGAAATAGGGATCCCATGTAATCTCACAATATCCCGAATATACATTTTGGCTAACTTCTCCGCGGTATAGGAAACCTGTACCGGAATAAAGTGAATGGGCTTAGTCAATCGATCTACTATCACTCAAATAGAATCAAACTTGCCAAGGGTCTTCGAAAGACCCGTGACAAAATCCATGGTAATCCTCTCCCACTTCCACTTGGGAATGGGAATCCTCTTAAGCACCACACCGGGTCGCTGGTGCTTATACTTTACCTGTTGATAATTTCCACACTTAGCCACAAAATTAACTATATCTCTCTTCATACGGCGCCACCAATAGTGCTGCCTCAAGTTACGATACATCTTAGTCGCTCGCGGATGAATGGAATAGTGAGAGCTATGGGCATCAGATAAGATCAATTGAATCAAATCACCAACACGAGGAAGGCACACGCGTCCTCTAATCCTCAGAATGCCCTCAGAATCAATCACAGCCTCTTTGGCCTCCCCTCTCGACACCTTATCTCGGATCTTGCTCAACTAAGAATCCTCAACTGATGAGCCTTGATCTGATCCAATAACGATGATCTCGCCTCTATACAAGCCAAAATCCTGCACAGGGCTGAGATGTCAAGACAGATGAAATTATTGGGCAGAGTCTGAACCTCCGTGGCCAACGGACGCTCGAAAACAATCAATCGAGCTAAACTTCCCATACTCACTGCCTTGCAACTCAAGGCATCAGCTACCATATTGGCTTTACCAGGGTGATACAGAATAGAGATGTCATAGTCCTTTAAGAGCTCCATCCATCGGTGTTGTCTGGAATTAAGATCTCTCCGGGTAAACACATTCTGAAGGCTACGGTGATCGGTAAAAACCTCACAGTGAACACCGTACAAGTAATGCCTCCAAAGTTTCAAAGCGAAGACTACGGCTAGCAACTCCAAATCATGGGTAGGATAATTCTTCTCTTGAACTTTTAACTGGCGGGAAGCATAAGCTATCACTCTACCCTCCTGCATCAAAGACTGTACCCAAACCCATATGTGAAGCATCACCGTAGACCGCAAAATCCTTACCTTTCACAGGCAAGGCTAGGATTGGGGCTGTAGTCAAAAGAAGGTTGAGCTTTTGGAAGCTCTCCGCATAATCATCCGTCCACTGGAGAGGAACATCCTTTTGAGTCAATCTGGTCAAGGATGAAGCAATAGTAGCAAAAAGCTCAACAAACCAAGAACGGTACGGAGATGGCTCTCATACTCCACTCTACTCTTGGAATACACCAAGATGTCATCAATAAACACAATCACAAAAGAATCAAGGAACGGCCTAAAGATGCCATTCATCAAGGTCATAAATGCAGCTGGGGCATTGGTAAGCCCAAAAGACATCACTAAAAACTCATAGTGGCCATATCTCATTCGAAAGGCTATTTTCGGGATATCCTCTGCCCTGATCTTTAACTGGTGATAGCTGGAATGCAAATCAATCTTATAAAACACTGAAACACCCTGAAGCTGGTCAAATAGATCATCAATACGAGGCATAGGGCAATTGTTCCGGATAGTGACCTTGTTCAACTGGCGATAATCAATACACATCTTCATGGTCCCATCTTTCTTCTTCACAAATAACATTGGAGCACCCGAAGGGGAGATGCTCGGTCTAATGAACCCCTTGCTCAATAAATCCTACAATTGTTCCTTAAGCTCCCTCAACTCTGCAGGTGCCATCCGATATGGTGGGATGGAAATGGGACGAGTGCTCGGGTCCACGGGATACAAAAATCATTGTTGCGATTGGGTGGCATACTCGACAAATTCGATGAAAATATCTCCGCGAACTCGCTCACAATAGGGATAGACTCAAGGGGTGGAGATGAAACTATCGTATCGCGAACATGCGCCAAATACACTAAACACCCCTTACTTACTAACTTCTTTGCCCGAAGGAAGGAAATGATCTTCTTCGGAGCGGGACTAGGAGCACCTCTCCACTCAAGCTTAGGAATGCCCGGCATAGCTGACGTGACTGTCTTAGCGTGATAGTCCAAGATCGCATGGTAAGGAGAAAGCCAGGACATACCCAACATAATATCAAAGTCTACCATATCAAGAATCATAAAATCTACCCGTGTCGTACCCCATAAAAGTAACCAAACAAGACCGGTAGACTTGATCAACAACCATAAAATCTCTGACCGGAGTAGATACATGAACAAGTATATCTATGCTATTACAGGGTAAATCACAACCAACGGCATGAAATGCAAATACATACGAATAAGTGGATCCAGGATCAAATAACACAGATGTTGCTCTATGATGGACAGAAATTGTACCTCAGATCACAGCATCTGAGGCCTCTGCCTTAGGCCTACCAGGAAATGAGCAACAATGGGCTCCACCACACCCAGTTTGGGATCCCCGTCTCGCACTCTGAGTACCACCTCTAGCTGACTGGGACCTACCTCTAGAACCATGGAAAGTACCGCGGCCTGACTGACCACCGCTTTTATGAGAAGGCCCTCCTCGACCACCGGATCATACAGGAATCCTCGGCGGCTGATAATATCGCCTAGGTAGGGACATCTCCTGGTAACATGCCCATAATCTCCACAAGAGAAACAGGTAAGAGAAGTCGAGGGCTAAAACACGAAAGCTAGAGACCGGACGAAAACAAAATTTCCATCGGGTCTGCCCGAAGATGAACTTCGCAGGGCTCGCTAGGTGGCTCACTAGAGGAAGCCGATAATGCTGAATGCACTTATGGCTGGAATAGGGGCCGAGGTGGACCTCAAAATCGATCGGCACCCCTAGTACCGTAACCCCCAAAATCGCCCGGTCGATGTGGCCTCTTGTCACCACCACTAAAAGCACGAGCCTGCGCCCCAACCATAGAAGCATGCTCAATAATGGACCGGAAGGAAGCCCCCGTAGACTCTATCCGGAGATAAAGAATCCGTAGGAGAGCCCACTAAGTCCTCCAACAAAGTCGCTTGATCCCCATCGCCCCGGTAGGAATTAACGGAGTAGCATATCGGCCAAATAGAGTAAACGGGTCACATAAGACTCCAAGGGCACGCCCCCTTCGCTCAAGGTGTAAAATCGCTCCCTACGAGCCTCTCTCAAAGACCGGGGCACATACTTCTCAAGGAAGGCTCGGAAACCGAGTCCAAGTCAAAAGGAGAACCCCGAAGTGTCCGCACCCACGATATATCTTCACCACATCTTCGCATCGCTGCGAAACTGGTAGGACACATAATCAATGCCATGGGTCTCCACAATCCCCATACGGTACAGCAACTCATGCATATCAAGAATAAACTCATAGGCATCCTCAGACGAAGTACCAGAGAACCTCAGTGGCTCTAACTTCTTGAATCTCCCCACTAGGTCCTGATCCGCAATAGTCATGACAGCGCCATCTATAGGCCTAATATCCTCACCATAGGCGGGTATAGCATAAATGTGAGTAGCCATAGCTGCGGCAGGATGTGCTACCCGTGTATGCCCCTGCTCAGGGGTTTGCGCCCCTCCCCTAGTCTGTGAACGCCCGTCGGGAGTAGTAACACCCGCGGCCGCTTGCTGGGCATCAAGGTGAAGTAGAATCCTGGCCATAGTGTCATGCATGGCACCGGTCGAAGTAACCTCGAGCGGTGTACGTGGCCGGGGCCACGCCATCCTCTCGCGGCCCTGGTCTCTGGGCCGATACTTGGGCTCGGGAGATGGAGACCTCTCTCGTCGCTAGCCTAATGCAGGAGATCTGCCTCTGGCTGGGGTAGCCCCGTGGCCTCTCGCTCTGCCACTTCCTCTGACTGTAGCATGCTTTCGGGTGCCAGCCGTAGCTACGGGCTCTGGCACCTGACCTCAGGCCATCGTAGCTCGAGTCCTTACCA
This sequence comes from Lycium ferocissimum, assembly GCF_029784015.1. Lineage (NCBI taxonomy): Eukaryota > Viridiplantae > Streptophyta > Magnoliopsida > Solanales > Solanaceae > Lycium > Lycium ferocissimum. Next base: position 18,544,544 of record NC_081353.1, read on the forward strand.
TCTGTGAGAGAAGAGATAAGAGTCAGATACCAATTTTGATCTTTCCAGATACCAAATTGAATAAAGTAGCACGACAGGAAGAAAGAAGGTGAGATTTCCTAAATGTCCCATAGCCTCCCGCAGATAAGTACTGAGCTCATTGTACCGATCCACTAGACATGCTCATGTATTAAAGACCGGGTAACCTAGGGCTCTTATACTAACTTGTCATGACCCATCTTGCTTAGGCCGTGCGGGAACTTACGTTTCCACCTCGGTAAGCGAACCCTTATACCAACAATGAACTAATACATATATTGAAGAAGTTAAGTAGCGAAAATCAATAATTACGTAAGTCTAACTATATATATAGATGGATGGTAGTAAAGAGTGCGGATGATAGTAAAAACCCCCTGGGGACCCAGGGTCTAGTCTGAATAATACAAGAGCATCTAGGGAGAATAATACAATCTGGAAGTACTAATACATGATATCTATGTCTCTGAAATAAAGGTAAGACATGTAATAGGAAAGTCTTCAAGGTCAGCGGACACCATGCTCATCCGGGAAACTCGAGTGGAAGCTGAAGAGTCGCTTAGCCACGGGTCAGAGAAGTAGATCCAACCTTGTACTCTACATTCATAAAAGAATGTAGAAAGTGCAGGTCAGTACAAACAACAGTACTGGCAGGCATCATCGCCGGCTAAGTATAGTTAACATAATTCAGAAGATAAAGCAGATAAACAAGTAATGTAGCAAGTATAAGAAAATATAATCACAATAAGATATCCATCATCACTAACGTAAAACATCTAAACCCAAATATGTCAAGTCCGAATGTATCCGATCCAATCCAATCACCACAATAGAATCATCACGATCCATCATCATAACAGAGTCATCACAATCCAATCATCACAACATCTCAATCAAGTCATAATGCAATGCAGTGCAATAATGGTATGAATGCGATGCCATGCCATGCAAATGAGGTGTACACATGTACTCCGGACGAAAATATCAACGTCTCGGTAGCACAACCCAGCATGACTCACGAAGTCTGCGTGCCACCCATCCCGGATCTTTTCCCAACAGAAAGACGGGACCCTAGCTAATTGCTCACAGGGGCAGTCTCACCGGCACACCCTGGGGGGCCCGTGGAGTCCATGCACTAACAATGATTCCGAAATAACATCGAAATCGGCCATGATACAACGATGCCGGAATAGCTCATCGGCCATCTCATTACGCTCCAAGTAAAACGATCCGTCAAATATCGCTTTACACAATCAACGATTCTGGAATTGAACCTCGGACATCGGCCTTCTCACAATCACTCAAGTAAAATAGTTCATCAATTATCACTTTCATATAATCAACAATTTCGGAGTGGATCTTCGGACATCGGCCTTTTTACAATCACTCAAGTAAAAGAGTTTATCAAATATCAGTTTCGCTCAATCAATGATACCAGATCATCACCGGGTATCGGCCATGCATGAATATGAGACAAAGCGTGCAATGCATATGTAGATCGATGAAATTCAATATCACAAGTACCACAGTGGGGTACGCCAACAAGTATCACATCACAAGAGCAACAGTGGGTATGCCAACATATATCAATAAGTCAAGTACCAACAGTGGGTACGCCAACAATATAACCAAGTACAAATACCAACCATAGGTATGTCAATTCTATCCAAATCAAGACGACAAGATAGAAGTCGATGATTACCAACTACACATGGCATCAAGCCAAGACAATTAAACAATCAAGCACGCATAATGGGGTGGCTAGTCCCAGCACACATCAGGGACCAACCTAAGGCAATATCCATCCCACCTTCATACCCGAAGGTTCAAATGATGTCTCCGACCTTATAATCTAAATATGTGATTAACTGTGCGAAGTCTCGTTAAAGGTAAACCATAACCTACCTGGACTGCCGGACTGAAACACCAACAAGTCACTCTTTTGCCTTGCCTTTCCTCTGAAGCTCAGAACCAAACTAGTCTAAGCATAATCAAATTATATATTAGAAATCATAAAGAGTGATACTAATATTGCTATGATATCAACTAGGTCCATTTTAGCCCTAGAAATTAGGGAAACGGGCCCACAAGGGTAAAATGGGACATTCGCAGGCAAAATACCAAATTAAGTACTAGGCAACAATAATCCCACCCTTAATTGCTGATTTAGCTCTATAATTAGCCTAGATTCTGATTTCATGTAAAACCCCCAAATTGCTTATAAACCCTAAATCTTCAAATCCGAAATTCAACGTTAAAAATGGAAGATCTATGATTAATGAGCCTAGATTAGTCAATATTTAACAAAACATCACCAATTTAGTCATTAATAATCCTAGGGACAATATTCTTCCAAACCCTCTTTCAACTCTTACCACCTTGGGTTCATTAAGAGAGAAGGGGGAATCTTAATATGATTATGGTTTAAAGGAAGAATGAAGAAGTGAGTAGGAATTACCTCCAAGATTTTCCTCCAAATATCCTTAAGAGCAATTTCTTCAAGCTCAAATATCGAAATGCGGCAAAATAAGGGTCTAGGGCTTTTTAACACTTCATTAATATTATTAACTACCCGTCACCCGCTGAAGCGGTACCTGGACCGCCCCAGCGGCGTCGCCCTAGCGACTACCTAGCCGCTTCAGTGGTAATGACTAAAAGTCATATGCCACTCCAGTGGTGTAGCTGCTGCGGTGCTGATGCCGCTAAAGCGGGCACCAGACACCAGAAACTTAATCCAAGATATCCTTTCTATCCGATTTTTTGATTAATTCCCGAGGCCATCTGCTCACATACCAGACACATAGTCTTACATAAAAATGTGCTACGAACGCGGCTATGGCCTCGAAATTCCCAACGGAGGTCTCATTAACTGAACCAACCCCCGGTGCCTTAATCCCAAATTTTCATCCCAAGGCCCGAAATGCACCCAAGTGCATTGGGAACCAAACCAAACACATATACAAGTTCTAAACAACCATCTGGACCTCTCAGAATCGATGAAATTTCAAAAAAGGTTCATTTACCTAAAAGTCAACTTTGGATCAATCATTTTTCACTTTAAGCCTATATTTTCACCAAAGTTGCCCGAATTCGGTCTAGGCACCCCGGGAAGCATTTCAGCGGTTTCCTCAGGTAAAAAACGAGCTAATCAATGCTCGAGAATGGGAAAAAATGCTGAAAGAACTATAATGACCAAATGGGTCATTACATGTTTCCCCTTATTTTTCCTTAGAAACAATCAAATTGTTTGTAACACTAACTTGCACAGAAGTGTTATTTTCCTTCACACTTTGCTCCACCTAAATTTTTCCAGTAGTGGACAATGGTTCAAGAACATTTTGAGTTGGTATAATTACATTAGTATCGACACACAACTGAACATTCCCCGTCACACCTCTTTCCCGACTTGGTAAGTTATTTCAACTAGCCGAGGAACCAATACGACTTCCCCACTGAATTTTTGTGTGCAACCAATTTCCAATTTCAAATTGCATTCTCGTTTTCAAATTGCAATACAAGTTGCCTAGAATTTTCAGCTGCTTCAACATCAACTGTATCAGTTAGTTTTTGCCCTGGATCAACTCGCGATACATCGACCCCAACTCATGGTGTTGCCCCTAATTTTTCGATTGAATTAATACTTAATTTCTTCCCAGATTCTTGCATATCAGTAGCAACAACATTAAGAGCCACCAATGGAAATTGTTCTAATGTAGCATCGACTGGTTTTGATGCTAAAATAGTAGTCAAGTCCGCCTCTAATGTGGCTGCACAATTTTGCAATGGAACCTTTTAAATGCCTCTTTTTCCAGAAGTTATTTTGTGAAAAAAATTACCTGTATCAACTTGCATTGTGGTTGAAAGATTTTTCTCAGAATTGAAAGCAACCAGTGCATCAAGTTGATCGACGTTTGCGACTTTGGATTGCTCTTTCACAGCTTCTCTAATTGTCGTCAACTGTTGCCCATATTTTAAATTCAACACCTTATAACCTTTATTGTGCTAAGGCACCTCTGAAATACCTCTGTTTCCAAAGTTTTCACCTGATGAAAGTTTTTGCTTAGAAGTTGCAGCAACAAGTGCACCAGTTTCTTTATTTCCAAATTGTTGCTGCCCGACTTTGCTATGCGACACACCGTTCAAATTAGCTGCATTATTTTGAATTCAACCAATGCATTACTAACAATGGGAATGGAAACATCTACTCCTTTTCCTACTTGTCAAGCCCTTATTTTTTTTTCTGATCTAAAATTGTATGCATCACCTTGAAATTTTTGAATACTTCCAGCCTTATATTCCCCATCAACTTATGGACATCTTCTGAGTAATACCACTACACTTCTAGTGCTTGTACTTCACTTGTTGATAATTCAAATACTGAGACACATACTCCACTATGTCCTTATACATCCGACACCATCAATAATATTGTTTCAAATCCCAATACATCTTTGTAGCCCTCGGGGGAATAGTGTAACTCGAACTGTGGCCCTTTTCTATGAACAACCTAGTCAAATCACATGTCTAAGGAACACATGCAATCTTTGATCCTCAACACACTCTCATCATCAAGAATTGCCTCCTTGGCCTTTCCTTGCAACACATTGTCCCAAATCTTGCACAACTTCTCATCATCGAACTGTTGAGTCTTAATCTGCTTCAATAAAGAAGACCTTGCCTCCATACAAGAACTAAAACCTTGTCAGGTTCCAAAATATCAAGTCTCACCATATTGTTGACCAAAGACTGAACATCCATAGTAGTGAAAGGACGTTCTATCACCTGTAACCAAACTAGGCTTCCCATATGTACTCACCACCTTCCAGCAAGGCATCCGCCATTACATTGGCCTGCCCCCCAATGTAAAGGATAATTATGTCATAATCCTTGAGCAACTCCAACCACCTCTATTGTCTCAAATTGAGATCCCTCTGATTAAATATATGCTGGAGACTATGATGATCGGTACCTCCCAATGTACACCATATATAAAGGTAATGCCTCCAAATCGTCAATACAAACACTACCGTCGCGAACTCCAAATCATGAGTGGGGTAATTCTTTTCGTGCACCTTAAACTGCCTCGTCGCATAAGCTATCACCTTTCCTTTATGAATAATAACACAACCAAGTCCAATTCTTGAAGCATCATAGTATACGGTAAAGCCCTCTTGCTCCACGGGCAAAGTCAAAATTAGAGTTGTAGTCAACAAAGTCTTGACCTTTTGAAAGCTTGTCTGGCACTTATCCGACCATCCAAAAATTCACATTCTTTTGAGTTAATATGGTCAATGGGGGATGAAATCGACAAAGCCCCTCCAAAAAATGCCGATAATAACCTGTGAGGCCAATAAAATTCTAAATCTCTGTGATCGAGGTAAATCTAAGCCAATCCCGAACTACCTAAATCTTTTTGGCATTCATCATAATACCATCCTTAGACACTAGATGTCCCAAGAATACCACTGAACTGAGCCAAAATTTACACTTCGAAAACATGACATAAAGTTGCTTCTCCATCAGAATCCCAAACACAATCCTCAAATGCTGCCTATGCTCCTCTCTGCTACAAGAGTATATCAAGATGTCATCGATGAAGACAATAACTAACGAATCCAAATGCGTTCTGAACACCACACTGGAGCATTGGTCAGTCCAAAGAACATCACCAAAAACTCATAATGGCCATATCGCATCCTGAAAGCCGACCTAAGGATATCCTCCGCCTAATCTTCAACTGATGTTAAATGACCTCAAATCAATCATAGAGAAGACCAAATGCACCTTGAAGCTAATCAAACAAGTCATCAATATGAGATATCAGATACTTGTTCTAATCATCATCTTGTTCAACTGCCAATAGTCGATAAACATACGCATAGTTTCGTCCTTTTTCTTCACAAATAGCATGAGACCACCCCAAGGAGAAACACAAGTTCTAATGAATTCCTTGCTCAATAAATCTTGTAATTATTCTTTTGATTCCTTAAATTCAGCTTGTACCATTCGGTGCGGTGGAATAGAAAAGGGCTAAGTGTTCGACTCCAAGTTAATGCAAAAATCAATTTCCCGATTGGTTGAAATACCAGGTAAATCCGTCGAAAACACCCCTGAGATCTCACTCACTACTGACACTAACTTAAGAATAGGAATAACGATGCCAGTATCCTAAATATGAGTCAAATATGCCAAGAATCTCTTCCCCACCCATCTGTTGAGTCCTGAGAAAAGTTATCACCCATTTCAGTGTGTGACCAAGAGCACCCTTCCACTCTAACTTAGGAACTCCCAGCATGGCTAACGATAACCCTATTGACATGACAGTCCAAGATCGCATGATAAGAGGATAACTAATCCATGCCTAGAATGATGTCAAATTCTACCATGTCTATAATCATCAAATTTTCCCAAGTGTCATACCCCATCAAAATAACCACATAAGATCGATACACTTGATCAACCACTACAGAATCCCCAACAAGTGTAAGAACACAAATAGGAAAACCAAGTGAATCATATAACATATCCAGGCTCGAAGAAAAATATGTAGACACATAAAAATATGTAGAGCCTGGTTCAAATAATATTGTAGCTGATTGATGACAAATAGGAATAATACCTATAATAACTAAATCAGAAGCCTCTACCTCTAGTGTGCCTGGAAATGCATAGCAAAGCACATCCATCCTCAACTTAAGAACTTCTACAGCGACCACCTTGGCTGGATTGAGAATCACCCCTACCAAAATGAGAACCACATCTATTGCTGTGTGCACCGCCTCTAGCCGACTGTGTTGCTGCCCTAGGTATAGAACCCTAACAACCTGACCACTCTGTCTAAACTTGGGGCAGTCCTTTATGTAATGATCCAGATCACCACACTCATAATATCCCTGATGTGCCATAGTCTTCTGAGAAGGGACAGAATAGCTCAAATGACCACCATAACCTGAGAGCATAGAAGAAGAACCATGGAAACCCTATCCCAAATTGAGCACACTGCACCCAGAAGAACCACCTATAGGTGTCTACATCACTGCCTGAACTGGTTTTTGACACCTAATTTTTTTACCTCCAATAATTTTATTTAATTATTCGGAGTTTTTGAATCACAAACGAAGTAAAAATATACATTTTACAAACCAAAAATGATTTTACAAAAATTTTTCGGTGATATTTTTCCATTTCATTTGGTAAAATATCATCCAATCTATTAATATATTTCATCTTGTATATTTGGTATATTTTAAGAATTTCAAACATATTTATCAAGATTTTAATTCAAAATAGTGGAAACAATTAATTAATTAATTATTTAAAAACTATTAATGGTCAATTGATAAATAATTTTAATCCTTTAGATAAAGAAAATTTATTAATTAAATGGATAATCAATTAAGTCTCAATTTTATGATTTATTTGACTATATTTACAATTATTTCCAAAAAATTGATTAAAATTTAATTTCTGCTACGGCTATAATTGAAATAAGCCAATTAGTTGCTATGTTTTAACTAGGGCTATAATTGAAATAATTAATTTATCTTATGCATTGGCCATATTTTAAAAAGGGCTAATTGGTTTTACATTTAAATGTGGCTACAATTAAAATGATAATTAGTCGTCACACCTTTAATATGGCTATCTATTAAATTAATTAACCATATATTTGACAAAAATTACCCCTTTATGAATATGTATACGCGTGTATATACATGTATTTACACACATATGTATACAGATCGGGCCCAGACTTTTCTTCACTTGTTATTTTTTGGCTGACCCCAATCCATAATGGACCATACCCAGCCTAAACACACTTATAAGCATGACATACACCAAAGCCCCTTATTTATTTTTTGGTAAAAGGTTTTAACGAGAAACCCTAGCCACCACAGGCTTCCATTCTCTCTCTTTGGTCGTCATGGCCTGAAAATAACAAATTTTCAGGTGTACAACTTTGTATTAGTGTTGACTATCCAAAACAGGTAAGGGCATTAATTGGTATTCTCTTACCATTTCTCCATTGAAGAACCACCGCATAGGAGGTAAAAACCCTTTTCTCTCTCTTTTCTTTTTCTGCACAACAAGGATGACCATTCTTAATGAGTTTTGTCTTGTTGTTCATCTAAAAGTCTCAATTTCTATTGGCTACCAACAAATTAAGAGGATTCAAAGATAAATCCCTTGAAATATCTTAGTCCCACATCGAAATTGAACCAACTTTGAGGGTTTATAGGGTTCTATATAAAGAACCCCATCATTCACATTTACTGAGACCGAAGTATGTACACAAATCTCATTTTAGAGAAAAAAATACTGGAATTTCCTAGGGTTTAGCATTTATGCTGAAACCTTTAACTATTTGAGTTTTTCATAGTTTGAAATTTTAATTGTCTTTTTTGTTGTGGCTGACTGTGGGTTGGCAAGGAGCAAAGGAAGTCTCCAATGCCATTCTTGATCAAGGCTACACCTGAAAAAGGTAAATGTTTTTCCTTTTAGTTGTTTTCTTTGATTCTTTTAATATTGTCTGCATATTTTCTAGCTTAGTTTAGTTTAGCTATGTTGTTGATTAGTTAGCTAGCATTAGTCTGTTTATGCTTAATCAGTAGTTTACATGTGTTCAAGATATAGCTTAGTCATAGTTTAGTGTAAGTTTAGTCATTTTCATATGCAAGCATGCCTATTAGTCTGGTTTCACTATTAATGAGGGGTAGTAGTAGTGTTAGCATGACATCCCTTTGTCTCAGTTTGATCATTCATCTATGATATGTGGTTTTACTTAGCATGATTTCTGCTTATATTTAGTTGAAGGTGAATTTGTATGTTTTTCTGTTTAGATGTTAGTAGATTAGTCATTAGCGTTCTAGGTTTGATTAGATCAAATGCATAATGTTGGTTAGATATTGTTGTTGAGATATTCTAATTGACAGTGTACCTATATCATTTATGATTGATGAAACATTAGCTCAATATGTTAGTATCAGTAAAGCTTAATCTAAAAGGGGTTAATTCTTTACCAAATTCTTTGACAAATTAAAGTTAAGAATTATCAGTGGTAATGCTGATTGGTTCATGATCCCCTCTCAGTTAAATTGATGATAAAACATTGTCATTGTCTAGTTTCATTTGTTCCTCAAAATATTGGTATGTTATAGCTTAGCCTAAATGTTATTTGAACAAACGTGTGTCAAGTTGGGTAATCTCTATTATCAGCATACTTGTAACCTGTCTAAAGATTGAATATGATCTAAACCTTTGAATGTTGGTCACTTGTTGGTTCATTGATATAACCCATAACTGACTGTGTTTAGCTATGGGCCATGAATGTGCTTAAATTCAGGAAATGCTTCCATTATTGTTTACCATCATGCATATTGGTCTAAATGTGAACTTTTCTGAGTATTTTATCTTGATGTTGCTGTATGCTCACAAAACAATTCAATATGGCAGCTTTGCTTAGATATTCATGTTCTGATGCATTAGTTGACACATGTAGTATTTGTTTGTGACATATAAAGGTTGGATTGAACTCTTTTTTGACCTTATGTGATTAATCTGTCTGGCCCAATCACTTTCAGAAGGTGTAACCAATAACGGAACCAGTTAGTATCCTCATGCCCATGTTAAGCTAAGTCTGAACCATGTCAAATTTCTGCTTGCTGTTTCTATGTGTGTATCATTCAGATTCAATCTAGTGAGGAATATTCTATTTAAATGATTTAGATGCCTAGAGAATTAGTGATATAAGGCATGAATTGTCAAATGTAAGTATGCTTACCTTTATAAATGTCTGCTTAGGTTAAGAACGGTCTTCCCATGAGTTGTGATAGCATTAGCTTATTTTTAAGAAGCCTGCCTTGCCTTATGTATGACCTTTCATGTTTATCTTTATTTTTATTATATCCACTTGGTCCGCATACTTGGGTTTGTGAATCAGTTAACTTTGGTTAAATTCATGATTGTGCTTAAAGACTAATTAAAGGATGATGTTAAACTTCTTATACATGTTGGTTTGACTTGACAGTAGTTTTATGGTATATGTTGGGTACAGATAAGTTGAAATGTCCAAGATTGATTCTATGATGGTCATTGTGAGGAAAACCTAGCATTGATTTGTTTCTTTCTTTAAAAGTATTGTGAGAGAAACAAAGTAGGATTGATATGATTAGGTAATTTAGTTTAAGGAGTATAAACCTTGTTTTAAATCGCCGTCTCTGATAACAAAATGATAGATTGTCTGTTTGGAATATTATAGCACTGATTTGCTTGCTAATACGAAATGTCGATTGCTTATGATAAGAAATTTGACCGAAGTAGCTCATCATGACTAAATTGAGTTAAGATAGTTCATTTAAAGGTGAGTGGTAACACTATTTATGATCACACTGAATGTAAAGGAGCTTAAGAGATTGTCACTTGGGGTATGACCAGGCAATGAGTGACTTATCCAGTGCTAGGGAAAAGTCTGGAAAGACCTTGAGTTTCATCTAACTCAGCCTAGTACAACTGATCCTACGTTGTTGGAATTCTTTTTTGTTGAGTCATGTTCCTATGGGACCATCTAAGGTTTCATGATAGGAAAAGGGAATATGCTATGTAAAAAATGACATGCAGAAGTGAAGTACTGAAATTTAAGTATAGTACTAGTACTACATATGTATAGTTTTATTTTTTTTTGGTATTTATACTCTAATTTGTTATTTCTTGATGTCATGGATTTGGGGAATTATAAAGCTATTTATTATTTTGAAATAGTTTAGGCTATGACACATTACTACTTGGCAATTCATCATCCTTAAAACAATGTCCTAGTAGCTTGCACTCTTGTGTCCTCTAAGGAATAGAAATGTCATGCCAATAAGTGAACTACTCTTCATTTTAATAGTCCTCAAGGAATATATGGAATGTATTGGTATATCATTTGTACATGTGTATACATGCGTATATGTGGTTTGATTCAAGCTGCATACCCATTCCTTGCTTACTCAAATTGCTTCTTCTTCTCTTTTCTTTGCCTATGTCGTTTGGTGCCTTTGGAATCAAATATACACTAGGTATATATATATATATATATACACACTCTTTATATACCTCGGTATATATCGAGTGGTATATCAGGTACACTTATGGTATATCATGATAATTCCGAGGAATTAAGATGATGTTTTAACTAAATTGGGCCTGTTCGTTAATTTTATCCCTATAACAACTAGTTTGGGTTCACTTTGGCTTTGTTTGACACCCAACTTAGATTTGGGCTTTCCTTATTTAATACGACTGATTGGGCCTATTTACTATGTTCATTTTTTATAGTAAAATTTTCATAAACGTACTTTTTAGCTCATTCTAACAACCTATAACTACATGTTATATATTTACAATTCGTAGCTAGATGTCTCTATATTTAGTCTATACTAAAATATAGTGCAAATATAGCGGAAATATAGACGCTGGGCTAACTGAAATTGCTATATTTATGGAAACAAAATCTGTTCCAATTTAAATTAAAATCAGTTTTATTGTTCCCTGATTCACGCAAATATCATCTCATTCCATATCTGATCCCATATCTCATTCAAACAGCTACACAAATTCAAAAAAATTTGAATTCAAAAAAGTACATTCATATTTTTAACCAAAAATAAAAGATTCAATGATTAGTTAAGGAATTACAAATTTTATGCCGGACCCGGCATACTCACCTTATGCGGACTTGGCATAAGTATGCCGGTCCGGCATAACTTTGATAATTCCTTCACAAAGTTATGCCGGTGGGGGCATACTTTTAATGGGCAAACTTTTATCTTTGGACCCGGCATAACTTTGTGAGGGAATTATCAAAGTTATGCCGGACCCGACATACTTATGCCAATTACCGCCATAAGGCATAAGTATGACGGCATAACTTTGGTAATTCCTTTACAAATTTTATGCCAACTTTTAATGGACAAACTTTTATGCCGGACCGCATAAACTTGTGAAGGAATTATCAAAGTTATGCGGACCCGGCATACTTATGCCAAGTATAAGTATGCCGGTCCGGCATAACTTTGGTAATTCCTTCACAAGGATATTTAAACTATTGTGAATTTTTTTTAATATTTGTTTTTCGTATATATTTGGGCTATATTTTAGTTGCATTTTGTACGATGGTATATAAATCTTATTCGTTTCTTCGTTAACTATATTTCATATATTTTTTACATATATTTGAAGTGTATTTAGATGAAATTTTAACTTTTGTAACACATCGTACATTAAAAAATGGACTTATGAAATATATCTCGTATATATTTTATGTATATTTCGATCGTATTTAATCGGGTTAGATATCTTGCTTTGTTAAATGAATACATTTCACGTAAAATGAAAAATGGAATGTATACATTGAAAAAATAACATACTTGAAAGAAACAACAATATAAAAATCATAAGGTGGTGTTCAACATTAATCATCCTAAAAAACATTCCGCACATGAAACGATATGTCCAAAATTAAAAAACAGCAACAAAAGTCGCAACCAACTACGCTATTGTTCAACATGAAAATCAAAAACACAAAAGACTTGGTGGCCTAATCAAGATCCCGTTTATCAACCGCATCGTAATCAACCGCCGGTCTAATTGGTCTTGGAGGTTGCTCGTTATCACTTGATGCATTGTTGTTTGACTTATCCCATGCATAGTCGCATAAAAGGGCACCGTATCTCATACGGTGCCAATTTTATCGAATTCGGTTGGGATGACTTCACTTGAGCTCAAGTATTCAGCAAAGGCTGCCACATACACACCACAATCCCTGAAAAAAATGATAAAAAATTTTACTTACAGATCTGTAATAACTGTCAACAAAATACACACGAATATACTTAAAAATCTTAAAAATTACTGTTATGGTGAAGAACAATAAACACGACTTAACTGAAGAAACATGTGAAAAAAAAATAACAGTAGAAAATATACTTAAAATGCACATAAAAAATAGATCTGGTTAATTAACAGATCTGTAATAACTGTACGAAAAAAAAATGAACTAAATATACTGAAAATATAAGATAAATATACCTCTGCATCATCATCCTCATCCACATTATGTTTGGCTTTAGCAATTTTTTTCCCCTTAACATTAGCAACATTGTCAATGACCTTTCTCTTCTTTTGTTTCTCCATTTGAGAAACCTTTTTCACTTTTTGTTGTTGTTTACTCTTCGAATCAACATAATCAGAACGCCTAGGATCGTTAATTCTTTTTTAACGATTCTCAGCATAAGAGCCTGCAATGGCAGTTTCGTGTTGAGAAATTCCCAAAGAAAAATTAGGAATATCAAATTCGGGTTCTATACCTCTATTTCTGATAGGAGTAGAAGCTTTCTTAGCCATTTCATTTGAATCTAAGCAAAAAAAATAAGAACAAACAACGATAATTAATTATTTAGAGTTGCATCGATTCAAACGAAAAAAAAAATACTCCGAAAATATAGGTTAAATACACGGTGAAAATTAAAAAATCAGTATAGAATCTTACCTTTTTTGGGAATTAGATTTGAATCATGAGTGAAATTAATGAGTAGTTAATTAGAGATAACAAAGGGAAGTTGTAGAATTGTAAAACTGATTTGAAATTGGAGAAAATTTAGGGATATTGTGAATAATGGCGTGAAGTTAGTGGGATAGAGAGAGAGACGTTTTTTGTTGGCTTAAATTTAGAGAATTAATGGAAAGTTATCGGATGAGTGGTAAAAAACTGTAGCTATGTGGAGTAAATATGTTATACTTTAGCTACTAAATATAATTATTGAAAAGTTTAGTTATGTTCCATAAATAGGTAATAATGGAAGCTATGCCAAGTAAATTTTACTTTTTTATATTTAGTCTTGTCTGGACATTCACTTTGGTAATATATGTTATATGTAATCAATATATGCTGATTATATGCAAGTCATTTAAATCCATGCTAATCTATCATGTACAACGTGGGCCGCTTGGGCCGAAGCTGCAAAAACGCCTGCTGTGTTGGGCCAGAGGCCCAACCCTTCTTTTTCTTTCTATCGAGTTTGAAATCAATTGAAGGCCAAACCATGGGTGAAAATAGTCGAGCCCATCAGCATTCCTTCTCCTTTATTTTTATATAGCTATATTGTAAATATACTTTTAAAGGATGTTTGTACATGTTCAAACCCTTATGATTACGAACTTAGACGTTTTAGGCAAACGATGCGTATATCATTTAGAATGGTTAAGAACCTTTAAATGATTTTTAAACTTAGACCCAATAAGGATAAAAAGGGTCACATTTCCAAGAGTTTGAAACAAAATGATTTTTTAAAAATCCTTCTTCGTCCTTTTTGCAAAATAGCTAGAAATGGAACAATTAGCGTGTGTACACAATTTTTAGGAAAATTAGCAATTTAGATATTGAATTTCGGTGGTAAAAATAGAAAATCGTTTGGGCTGTTTTGAGATAGTAAAATCTGCAGTGTTTTGATTTAATAGGTTATAAAACTGAAACTGTTTTTTTATATAAATTGACAAATGATAATAATGGGTTTCATAATGACTTTAAGGATTAAAAAAAAAAACTCTTGGGCCAAGTATTACACCTCGAAATTTTTGCGTCGTTTGTGTTGTAAGTAAACTAACGTAAGCTCGGAGAGGCCATGAACCCTTATAAGGTTAAGTAATACTCTTAATAAGTACTAAGCAAGGGTCTGAAGGTCCCAGGATCAAGCAAATCGAAGAAAAATAAGTTTGTCGAAAATTTGGGAAAATTTGGCAGAATTTTGGACAGAAATTTTGGGTCAACTTTAGAGAGGTATATCTCCTAGAATACGAGGAGTTATGGAATGCATAACCTATGTAAATTAAAGTTCAGCGAGTCTTCTTTCCAATGCAACTGACATCTCACAAATCGAAGACGTACCATGGAAGATACATCCCGTACAAAATTGTACGATTTCTCTTGTAATTCGACGGTTGCACATTGACGAACCGTCGACATGTTCGGTCCGTCGATGCTGTCGTCGAATTGAGGCGGTGGAGATTTATTTCTTGATTATAAATAAGAGGGGCACGACCTTGGTTCATTTTATCACCAAAATTAGACCTTCTAGACCCTTTCAACTCTCTCTCAACCATCCTAAACCTTCCATAAACATCCTAAGTTATTTCAAGAGAGGATCAAGCTTCAAATCCACAACTAATCTATAAAAGGTGATTGTTCATGCTTATACTTGGATGTGTGATGAACTTAGTCTTAAAACAAGTTGTGTGAGTTGAAGTTCTTCAAGTATAAGGTATGTTCTTCATCTTTTTGTCTTATGTTGAGTTGATTTGAAGGTTTAGTAAGTCCTGAAATTGAAAATAGTTATGGAAAGAAAGTCATAAAGGGTTGCGTTGTAGTTGTTGAGTTCATAGGCTGTTTTGAGCATGTTGTGGACAATATCTAATGTTGATGAGGTTATTCTCCTTAATTTGGAAGAAAGGAAGTGTATATTGTTATTGTATATTGGTGGGTTGTTTGGTGTATATTCTTTGTATGGGCAGTGAAAGGAGTATATAAGGACTTTTGTAAGCTTGTTATTGTTATTGTAGGATTGTTGTATATGTTGGGGTGATTGGAAAGTAAGGGAAATGCTGCCCAATTTACTTTAGAATCAAGCTATCATTGATATACGTGATATACTAGTGCCATCTAAGCTTTTATATGTATTTCTTGTTATAGGATTGGCGTACTAGTTGTAATTAGCTCGATTATTGGATTGCTTGGACGACTTGAGGTATGTTAAGGCTAACCCTTTTCTTTCTTAAGTCATGATTCCTTGTTGTGAACCTACACACACCATCCATAATATCCTTATTCCTAAAAAAATGCTCAAAGCTCGTGATTCTCAAGGTTCTTATGATATTAATGATAAATGTTCCCCATGATGATGATGATTCCATTTCTAGAGATACCAAAGCTTATAGTATTGATGTCATTATGATATTATTGAGCTTGTTTCATGATTATTGATTTTATTCATTATCGTTGATCTCACCTTATGATAATTGTTCATTCAAGGTGAGATATAGCGATGATGATGATTCCATAATGATAATCGCAGGTTACCGACCTTACGTCACTCTGATAGACTTATAGCTTTCATTTGGGCTCTCATGTATGCTTTATATATATGTATGTATTTTCTCACACCACGTCGCGCTAGCAGGAACTTAGATGTGCACACCACTACAGTGGGCAGGATATGATGATACCCCGGACGGGGGATGACATGTATATGGATCGGGCTGCACGTTCCGCAAAGACTAATATTTATGGATCGGGCTGCACGTTCCGCATCACTAACACTTATATTATATATGTATGAAAATATTTTTTTTAAAGTTGAGCATGCATGACATCTGCCTTATAAGGCATTCGGAGGTTCAGGTTGATCTTTCTTATCTTATGTTATCTCCATATTTTCATTATGTTGTTATCCATGCCTTACATACTCAGTACATTATTTGTACTGACGTCTTTTTGTTTGGGATGCTGCGTTCATGCCCATAGGTAGACAGGGAGATGGTTCAGACTCATAGGCTGAGTTCTCAGCGGTTGTACAGGAGCACTCCACTTGTTCCGGAGTTGCAGTCCAATTGGTATGGTCCCTTGTGTAAAAATGGGTACGGCGGGGTCCTGTCCTGTCCTTATTATGTTATGTACTCCAGTAGAGGCTCGTAGACAGATATGCACAGTTAGATGTTCTATGACCTTCTCGGTCCTTATTTTGTTGTATACTTGGTTTCAGCTTGATGGCGTTTATGTATCCTTTGGGCTGGTGTCCCTTACCGCTGGAGATATTTATGAGTTAGCAAGATGGCCCACTCAGGTATGATTATATGATTAGATGCAAGTATGATTTGTGGTGCTCGGTAGGCTAGCTCCATGCGCCCGTCATGGCCGTCTGGTTGGGTCGTGACATCAATCCCAAAATTAAGTTAAACAAATAAGGGAAATACACTTAAACTTTAGTTTGAGGAAAGGTTTTGAAGTAGGATATGATTGACTGTCATATTGACTAAAAATGGATCAATTACATCTTGAAAGAAAACATTTTTTTTTCATATTTGTATAAACCCATGGCATATTTGTAAAGGAGATATATGCAAACTTTTTAAATAAAATTTACAAGGAATAAAAGGCATAACATTGGACCAAGATAGTTGAACTCTACCTAAGAGAAATCTTAAGTGTATTTTGATCTGAATGAAATGACCTTAAAACCTTATGTATATTTTTCCAAGACAAATCCAACTCTTTTTTTTTCATATAAAGGAAACTTTGCCAAAGTATTTTATGATACGCCATGACAAGTTATACAAGAAAGAAAACCGTTTTAGAAAATAGTTACAATAATCACACATTGAAGCTTGAAGGTCAACCGTATTATACGGATCCTTAATACTAGGTTTTTTAAAACCTTACGCAGGGGATCACTAGAATCCTTACCTCGAATTCTGATTTAAAAAGGATTTACCTCTTGTTTGACTAAACCCTTTTCACTCGTTTTTCCTAATTTCCCTTAATAAATTAGGTGGCGACTCTAAAAAAAATCCAAAATCCAAATAGAGTCCACAATTATGAAGTAGCTTTTATGCCTCACATAAAAGTGAACCGTAACACTGGTTTGCTAGAATGGAGGTGATAACCTCACCCAAAGTGACCCCTACCTCTAGATGAGGTACCACTATAACTGCCTGAAATACGGGGCTCCTTGCTTGCTCTCCCTTCCAAATCCTAGCGCTTAATAAGCTTAACATGTCTAGCAGCATCCACCACTTTCTGAAAAGTGCCTCTTGAATCCGCTACTTGTTTTGCAACAACACAAACAGGATAAATCAGCCCTCCAACAAATCTCCTCACCCTCTCAGCCTTGTCGGGAAAAATCATCAACACATGACGAGATATGGCATGGAATCTCATCTCATAGTCTTTCACGGACATCCCATCTTATCAAAACTTATCAAACTAATCCTTTTTGTCCTCACTCACATAATGTGGGACAAACTTCTCTAGAAATACTCGAGTAAACTCAGCCAAGTAAGAGGATGCGACCCAGCTGGCCTAGTCTCAACATAGACCCCTACTTCTGCTTAGCGGGTCCAATCATCCAAAAAGCTGTGAAGTCAACTCCATTGGCCTCAACCAACCCCAGTTTATGCAACCTCTCATGGCAACTAACCAATAACTCATAAGCATCGTCCATCATACTGTGGTGGATTCATTTTCTCAAATTGATCAAACCATTTCTGTTCTTCCATATTCATAGTAATCTAAGAAACTGGGTGTGAAGCAATACCTAGAGCTGACATGCCCATAAATAAAGGAGCCACAACAGCAGCTGGTTGTGTCTCTGGGTCCTAAATTCTGGAACAACCATTGGATCGGGAGACTAAGCTCCAGCCCTCCTGTAAGAACCATCTAGAGTAACCAGTAGTATGGACGTCTGGGTGATATCTTAATAAAACCCAACATGCACACCATAGTATCCTGAAGGACATGAGTAGCAATGAACTCGAGGGGTACCTGTGCGGGTCCAACCTCGTCTGCCTGAATCAGCTCCTCGTCCGAAACATCCTCTGGGTGTAGAGACACATCCGTAGCATGACCCTTAACAGCTAATAGTGATCGTCCTCTAGCTGGTAAAGTAACAAGGACTTTCCCCTTGCCTTGCCCTACTATGTCCCCTACCGTGTCCACGTATAACAACCTGGTAGTCGGTGCAGGCTCATGTTCTCCAGCTGCAGTCGATTGTGTCCTCGCCATATATGAGAGAGTGAAACAAAGAAACTTTAAAATCTAATATAACCAATTACGCACGATAATAATATTCCTGAATGTCCTATAACCTCTCGAAGATAGGTACAGAGCTCATCATACTGATCCTCAAGACTTTACTAGACATTGCTCTTGTAGTCGTGAGATCGGTAACCAAAGGATCTGATACAAAATTATTTCCAAGTTGTGAAGGCACTTACCCCCACCTGGTGAGCGAACCATCCACAAGCGATTTACCAAATTTTTAAACAATTATAATATGCGAAAAGAATGAAGTAAAACCAATTCAAAGTCATAACTAAGTCTCATAATCATAAATAAGCGGAAGAAGTACTACAACCCAAAACCTGGTGTCATAGTACCAAAGCTACTAGAATAAGAAGTACAAGTCTGAATAATCATCTCGAGTACACTGTCTAAGAATGAAAAACAAGAAGGAAAGTGTAGAAAGGGAATTTGGTGTCGCGCATCAAGCTCACCCTGAATCCCCCAAACAGTCGCCTCAATGGTTGGTGAATTCTCGTGCTCCGTTAGTACTAAAAACAAACTCTGCATACAAAAGATGCAGCAAGTGTAGAGTGAGTATGAGAAGACAACATGTACTCAACAACATCATTGACCGACACTAAACTAAAACAGTGGCAAGGGTTGTTCTTCTGAATGCTTACTTCCACACTTAATGACTATTAGCTTTTGAAATGGAATAATTATAATCCAACATACAAGGGTTAAGTAATTGATAAAGTCCAACAAATATCCAAGTAATCAGTTAAGTCAGATAATCACATTTCAACCAAGCTTTCAATTAAGCATTAATAGAGAATCAATGAAATGGTATGATATGTTATGCAAAGACCGTCTAATAACTGGTTTACACACGCTCCTTTAATAGGGAGGTATGACCCATGGGGGACTCGTGAGGTCCATACACCACCCGAACCATTTTCAATCGAGTTCTCAGCCAATTCGACTCTCAATCTCAATACTTAGTCAATCCGGCACTCATTACCTGTATTTAGCCCAAATTCGTCTATCATCTGCATCACTGCACCCAGAACCATTTCATATTGAGTATCACATATGAATTCTTACGCGTAATACACATGAGATACCATATGAAAGCATGAAAATGACATGCACACAACATAAGCAACAAGGCTATAAAGTAAAGGCTCAATTTAGCTCTTTTTCATCCCTAAATGAGAACTATGGAGTGATAAGGACACATAATCAATGAGTAAGGGATTCATATCTCACGTGACGATTAAATCAATCAAAGTCAACTACTAGCTAATGCCCACACGCTTTGGCATTTTTACAATTGAGATAAATAATTCGATATAACACAATTCCCCTAATCATGGTACTGATACTCGTACAAGTGCTCATCTTCTCCTAAGTATGGGACCCCCTTTTCACCTAATTCTCTTAACATTAGTAAATTACCAACAAAAATGCTTTAAATATAGTCAATTAAGATCTCAACTTGTCTAAATACGAAGTCTGAAGCTCACAATGAAGCCTTGCCTTTTCTTAAAGCTTCTGAACGATCCCAATCTTTTCAAATAAGAATTCTACATTAGCATACGAGTTCGTCGACACCCATATTGCTATACTAATATTTCGAACCCTAAAGGTCACCCCAAAAGTCGACCCCGAGCCCCTGATGGCAACATTAATATTTTATCCAAAAATCAGTTTACACATAGCCCATAGAGTCAGAATTTTGGAAATTGACTCAACCCCGACTTCAAGTCGACTTTCAACTTGAAGAATTGCATAATTTCAATTTTGGGCTTAAAATCCACATTTTGCAACCCAAATCATGACTTAGAAGGCTAAAATCTGCAAGATTACATGATCAAGTGGTAAAAAGGAGGTTAGATTCTTACACCCGTGCCAAAACTCGAAAATCCCTTTAAGAATCTCCCAAATCCGAGGTCTCTAGCTCAAGTTATGAAATGAAATGTCAAATCCCCTTTTTAGGAATTAAACACTGCCAGGAATAGTCCCCTCTTCGCAATCACAGACCCTCCGCGCAACCGGAAACACCAAACCGGACTTGGTCTAGAATTTCCCTTCCCTATTGCGCCCTCAGGCATCGCGATCGCGATGACCAAATGCTCAAAACACCCATTCAGGATCATTTTGACCCGATGTTAATCATGGTAAATTTTAATTCACCACTTTAACTAGTTTCTCAACTAATAGTCCAAAACATACCCGAGCCCCGCGTGATCCGTGCTAACTATCTGACTAAGTTATAAATCATGTTTGGGACCTAATCGTACTGTGCAAACCTACATTCAGTTCGCTAACCCCGGATGTTGACTTTAGTCAACCCTTTTCATTTCTTCAACATAAGAACTTCCATAATTAGTTTTTCCACTCTGATACTCACCTGAATGCCTCAGAAATCGTGTCACCCATTCCCGTTAGTCAAAAAAACCATTTTAAAGTTATGGAAAGGGTCATTTAGGAAAAAAGGAACCTAGAGCTCAAAACAACCTAACAGGTCGTTACATTCGTCTTTGTGGAAGACACACTTGAAATATGAAAGTACTCCTCCTTATTACATTTCTTATCTATGCTCTTGTGTTATAATATTTTATTTGTTCTATAATGACCCAGCAGGATGTGCCTTTTCACCATTTTACCTATGTTGACCAATTCCTAAGATTATAAAGCGTTTCTAGTGAAAACTGAAGGATTTAGAATTCTTAAGTAAAGGCGTTCGACCTGTAGTTGACTTTAGGGTAAACAGATATTATTCGAATTTCTACCAATTCCGTGATGTCCGAAGGGTCGATTATGACTTGGTGGGAAGGATAGTTCAGTTCCCGAGATATTTGGTTGCACTTTGGGTACTGGGTTGGAAACTTAATTTATCTGTTGGGTGTTGACTTGGTAAATTAGAATACCGCTGGGAAATTCGAGGCCACGAGTGAGTTTGTAGTATGTTTTTATGTGTGCGCATATATCTAGTTTTTGTACAGGATAGGGGGGAGGGGGGGGGGGGCTCGAATTGATGTCAGGACTTCAGGAAAGACTTGCAAAAAACTAGATTTTTGCTAGTTCTGCTGTGACCGCCACAGCCGACTTGGTGCCACTGTAGCGATACTGCCATGATGGGGTTTTCACCGCCATAGCGGTGGCATGGACATTTTTTGATTCTGCCATGGCGGATGGACTGACCGCCATAGTGGGATCACTATGGGACAGTCTTGGCTGCCACGGCGAGAGATGGCCTTTGTTGATTTCTTCTATAACGTGTTCACATAAGCAAAGTATATGGCGGATTACCATGGCGATTGATCTTAAGTGACCGCTGTAGCTGATCGACCGGGCCAGAAACTCATTTTATATTCCTATGTTCGAACCATTAGTCCAACACTTCTATAACCTAATTTTAAGAGCTTAGGGAGGTGAATATTGAAGAAACTTGGTGGTATCATCTTTGGGGATAGGTTCCAACCCAATATCTTGCTTATTTTCCTTTCTTCTTTGAGTTTCTATGGTGGTTTACGGTGCTAGAGCGGTGGGTGATGAGACCTAGGCTCCTAATCATGAAACCCTTTGTATAAATTGATTATTGTTGAGTAACTTGTTGTTTATATCATCTAGAAGTGTAGATTAACATATTCAATAGAATTGCTTGATAGTCGAAGAATCTAATTATGAGACTTAGCGTTTCACCCAAATTTAGGGGTTTTGACTAATTGATGAAATTGAAGTGTCTAAGGTGATTAGAAACCCATGAATTTAAAGATTATGATTGTTGGGACTATTGGTAAGGTAATTTCACCCTTAATATTCTGTTTTGCCCTCGTGACTCATTAGGGGTATTTTGAGTAACCTTTCCCGAATTGATTTCTCATTCGATTAGTTGGTTGTCATGGTCATTTACTTACTTGCGATGTTATTTACTAGCCTACAATCGTTCTGAGGTGCTTCAAAAATAGAAGGCTTATGTGGAGTAGTTTGTGGCTCCTGTTCTGCATTCGAGGTAGGTTAGGCTTACCTTAGTTAGACTTTTATTAGTGAAACATATATATTGTGTAGAATTGATGGGAGAAAGCATGACTAGGTCTTTAGACATGATGCCTGGTTGGATATTACCTAGATTTGTATGACTTCTAACTGTGTGGCTTGTCACTGTTATTTACGCATTGTGATGGTGTATTTGTATTCGTACTGTGGTGATCTGGGATGGTATTCTACTAAGTTGGTTGATTTTGGCTTGGCTTGTTGCCTTGTTATTGTTATCAAGCTTGTTGCCTTAATTGCTATGTTGTGATACGTGTTGCACTCATTTCTCTGTTATTGTGTCATTTATCAACAGAGAAAGGAAGGATAATGAGATTAGGCCTGAATCGTATTGTATAATTATGATGATATCATGCATGGCATACATTTTTATTTCACATGTATAATGATATCGAGTTATGACTTGGTACTAATCATGATACATGAGAAAATGGAGCACTTTGGTAACACAAGACTTAGTTGTGAGGTGTACTTGTTATATTTGGATGTAAAGGATGGCACAGACTCTTTATATTGATTGAGATGGTTTGTATGATTCATTCCATAGTTGAGGTGATTTATCTAAGTTCTGCTATGGCTTATGATATTGTGACTCGTACTTTCATTGGCATTTAATTTCACTGATTTATCATGCTTACTTTTGAGTTGGTGTTTTATATTGGTTTCTTGACTTGAACCATATTTTGAATATTCATCTTGCATACAATATATGTATATAAGGCACATCTGACAGGGGGTGAGGATGTGGCCTATCTTGTGATATATATGTATATATAAGGCACATTTGACGGGGGTGAGAATGTGGCCTATTTGTGAATTGGTGGTCCGAGGTCTATTTCGGAGCGAGTGAACTTGTGATCTGAGGTAAATTCTAGAGCAAGGGGTACATGGACTTTGCGGGTCCCCCATGGGTCGTGACAATTATGCGAACAATGCCTTTAATATATGTACACATATTTGAGGTATTTGGCAAGTGCATTGCATTTCACATTAATATATTTTATTGTGTATCATCATATGGCTCTGCACGTCTGATTTTGTATAGTCTGTTCGTATCAGTATGGTGTCATAGATCGGAATATGGTCTGGGTAAGATTACGGAGTTGTGATTCTGCCTAGGTTCAGAACTTGGATTTGTGATTATCATTTGAGATTATTCAGACTCGGCAGACTTGTGGTTTAGAAGCTTCAGCTTAGGTTCTGATTCGGTCATGGGATATTCTGTGACCTTGGTTTTGGTATTATGTGCCTATCTGTTTATCTTGTTGATTTTATGCTTATATGCGTGAACTAATATTAGTTGGCCTATGATTCTTACTCAATGCCTGTTGTTTGTACTGATGCTACTCTTCTTTTTAGTGCTGAGTTTGTTACGTGTTCTATTTCTAATTCTCGAGAGTGTTTCCCGAGACGGTGTTGTTGGAGGCTTAGGGTGAGCTCTTGCCAGATCCGGAGCATATACTTGTCATCTATTTCCAGACAATATTCCTTTTAATGTTATGAGCCTTGTATGACAACATTCAGATAGTTCTTGTTATATAGTCAGACCTATGTGTTTATTAGTAGCTCTTATGCTGACTTAGACCAGATGCCTTGGGTAGAAGATGTATTCCGCACTTATTCTCTTTTAATTGATCTTGAGATATATTATTATTACATTATTCTTCCGCATTGATAGATTGCATATTAGGTAAGGGAAGGGTTCGCCTACCAAGGTGGGAAATGGTAGGTGCCCGCATGACTAAGCGATTTTGGGTTGTGATAAGTTAGTATCAGAGCCTTTTGTTAATAGTCTTACAAGTACAAGAGCATGTCTAGTATAGTCTTGCGGATCTGTATGATGTGCTCTGTGTTTATCTACGAGAGGCTATAGGACATTTAGGAAACTTCCAATTCTTTCATTCTTTCTTGCTACTTCATTCAAATTGGTATCTACGAGAGGCTATAGGACATTTAGGAAACTTCCAATTCTTTCATTCTTTCTTGCTACTTCATTCAAATTGGTATCTATTCTATTCCAATTGGTATATGAAATTCCTTGTATTATTCTCCCACGAATAGTGGAAACTTATTTCCTAAACTTTTATGCAAGCGGTTTTGTTTTGACATGGCTTGGTATAGTACTAGATGTGTCTTCCTGATTCGGACGCGTGACTAAGTTCAGTATCCAGCTAGTACTTGAGGTTTCTGTTATGTGGGATGGTTGTTGAGACTCGTTCATTGTTTTGGTTTTCTCTAGACCTTAGAGAGATGGTACAAAGGGTCACATGATATCTATGTTTTCAGTGTTGGGTTGCTCAAAACCGCATAAGTGCATTTATGACATAACAAGTATGATTTGTTAGAGATATGATTGGTTTTGGGAATGAGTTTCAACTTCGTCAGGTTATTATGATGGTGTGCGGGGCACGAGTGTAAGTTCGGTAAGGAGCATCAGATTTTGGCAAAAGTATAGTGACCGCGTGTAATAAAGAAGAGAAGTTGAGAATAAGGACATGAAAGACGACTTTTGTGGGAAACACGTAGCAAAGTAAGATTTCTTATGGTATTTGGGTATGAGCACTTTTATGTTAATGGAACGGGGGTGTAAGAAAGAGGATTGGGATAGATTAATCTCTGCCATTAAGAAGGGAACAATTTGTATCTAACGTGCTCGTCAGGTTAAGGTTGCAATTTGTACGAGAGTGAATTTCGTATTCGGTTGTGAAAAGTTAAGTTGGGTTTCGACGTGACTATATGGTAGTGGTTTATGGTTTCTTTCAGGAAGGTGGTTATCAGATTTAGCTCGGAAGAAATGTTACTTGTGACGAGTGGAGACTTAAGATGTTGAGCAACTACGGTTCCAGTCCTTCAGTAAAGGGTATGTTCATCGATTCTTCATGTTTAGAGGAATGATAAGGCTATTGAGGAATCGAAAGCTAGTAATTCAAGGATTATGTTACGGTCATGCATGGTAGAATAGACATAAGGGTTTAGTGTTGTGGGCCAATGGGAGCCGGTGGTTGACTAATAAGAATGACTTTAGTGTTGGTCAAGTGCCAAGTATTTAGTATTCAAGGAACTATTAGCTGTTGGATATAATATTTGATTAGGGTTGAGAGCCTTGTACCTATTGTGTAAGTTCGGTTAGTTCTTACTGTTACTACTCAGTTGAGTTGATCTAATGAAGGGGATAATCGCGTGAATGGTTAGAGGTGTTCCGATTTGGCAAGTAAGACAAGAGATGATTCTTTGCGGGCGACTAGCATTTAAAGGCATTGAAGTGGTTTATTAATGATGAGGTTCTAATTATCGAGTTGTAGAGAACATTTCAGAATTTGGGTTAAGGGAATTTGAGCAAAGGCACCTTGGTGGTTATACGTCAGAGCAATAGTAGGATTGTTTATGTGATATGTTGGATTTAGAAAGTTTTTAGTTTTAGAGTTGAGTGAGTTAAGGGATCTCTAGGGTATAGAGTGTGTGACATGCTACTATCTCTAGGATTGACTCGGCTAGTTTGTAAGACTTATGATTTTGCAGTATTATATTGAGTGGATTCTATAAATGGTTAGATGGTGACGATGATTGTGATTTGATTAGAATTGGGGGATTGAAGTGTCAGAAAAAAGTATAGTTGATCGAGAATCAGTAAAATAAGGTACATCTTTGAAATTACTTGGGTCAGTATAGGTTGTGGAGATGTTGTCTTACATATTTCAGATGAGGTGTGATTGTGAGTATGCTTAAAGAAGGGAGTCCACAAAAATGGACTAAATAATATGATAGAGTTTCGTGATCAGCGACTATTGAGAAGCAAATTTCAGGTAACTGGCATGTTCAGCCTTATGGAAGTAGCTTGTGTGATACACAGTTGGATAATTTCCTAACACTCTACAGTGGATGAGTTAGTGTGGGTTAAAGGAGAGGATTTCTGAAAATCCCTATAATGTGAAGTTAGAGCTGTATTTTCGAGGTGAGACTATATTCGTGGTAGTGTGTTATATGGTGGGTATTACTAATCAGATAGCTTGAGTGAGCAGTTTTAGAATATTAAGGAACTAGAAGTAGTCGCCCCTAAAGGGTGATAGGACTGTGATTGGTTTTTGAAAGGTTTGGAGTCAGTTCGAGTGACTATTGGTGGTATTTAGGGGTTGTACATCTGTTCAGGGTCAAAATTGTTCGAATTATGCTTGATGGACTATGTATATATTTTCCTGAAGGACTTGGGTTTCCCATTAAATCACTTTCACGGATTCGATGGGTCAAAGTTCAGATTTGAGGTATGGCAGGTTTATCTAGCTTTATCGGGGTTTGCAAGCAGAGTTGATGATATTTTACAAGGTTCAGTCATTCGGACAGTTATAATGGTTTACGTCGGGCTTAGTAATGATTCAAGGAGGTACTATGGTTGTGAGAGGTCTTTAGAGTGATCAAATGGTTTTCCTACGGACTTGGCTCAGCGAGGTATTCAAAGGGGTTCCAGTATGGTGATTTGAAGCTTTAAGAAGACTTGGAACTAGAGAAGTCGGCTATGAGTAAGATAAGTTCGATGGAATTGCTTAAAGTTGCTCCGATAAAACAATTATTCATTTCTGGCTAGAGTAAGTCATGGTTTCGGGCTTGTGTTCGCGTATTTCCAAGAAATCGTGGTGCGAAGAATGGGTCTAGAAAGGTGAAAGAAAGGTTAGCAGAAAAAGAGTATTTTACCGGTTCAGAGTGGGCTATGAGTGTGTTTATATCTAAAGGTTCATGTTATTTTGAGAAATGTTGTGGGACCTATTAGTCGTGTTTAGAGGTACGAATTTATCGAATCAAAGAATTCCAGCAGAAGTAGTTCTAATATTCGGGGATCAGTTGTGAAGAAAATTCGAGTATGGGAAATTGGATCTTGAGCTAATTAAGGAAGTTTGATTGATAAGGCAAATAGGCAGTGTTTTGGCTTACTTCTCGCCGTAGAGGCTTTTGGGTAGTTATAATACAAGTTCCTTGGTTACTGTTTACTTTCGTACTCTCTTTCTTCGTTCAAGGATGAATGATTGTTTAACTGGTATTTGATGTAATGATCCATTAGTTCTCTATGTGCCTTTTGACCATTTTACCCCTGTTGATGAATTCCCAAGATTATAAAGCGTTTTTAGTGAAAACTGAAGGATTTAGAATCCTTAAGTGAAGGCGTTTGACCTATAGTTGAGTTTTGGGTAAACAGACATTTTTCAGATTTTCATCGATTCTGTGAGGTCTAGAGGGTCAATTATGACTCTGTAGGATGGATGGTTCGGTTCTCGATGCATTTGGTTGTGTTTTGGGTACTTGGTTGGAAACTTGATTTTATCCGTTTGGGGGTTGACTTGGAAAATCTGAGGCCATACGTAAATTCGTAGCATGTTTTTATTTATGTGTGCATATCTGGTTTGTGTACGGGGGGCCTCAGATTGATGTCGGGATTTTGGAATAGACTTGAGAAAAGCCAGATTTTTGCTGGTTCTGGTGTGACCACCACAGCGGGATTTTAACCGCCATAGCGGTGCATGGACTTTCTTTGATTTCGCAATGGCGGACGATCTGACCACCATAGCGCACTCTTGGCCACCATGGCATGCCTTGAATGATTTTTGCAATAGCGGAAGGCCTGATCACTACAGCGGGATTGCTATGGCGATTCTGGTGACTGCTGTAGCGCATCGACGGGACCAGAAACTCATTTTATATTCCTAAGTTCGAACCATTAGTCCACCACTTCTAAAACCCAATTCCAAGAGCTTGGGGAGGCGAATATTGAAGAAACTTGGTGGTATCATCTTTGGGGGTAAGTTCCAACCCATTATCTTGCTTATTTACCTTTCTTCTTAGAGTTTCAAAGGTGGTTTAAGGTCCTAGAGTAGTGGGTGATGAGACCTAGGCTCTTTATCACGAAACCCTTAGTATAAATTGATTATTGTTGAGTAACTTGCTATTTATATCATCTAGAAGTGTAGATTAACACATTCTAGGGTTGAATTACTTGATAATCCAAGAATCTAATTTGAGGTTTAGGGTTTTACCCAAATTTGGGGTTTTTAACTATTTGATCAAATTGAAGGGTCTAATGTGATTAAAAACCCATGAATTTAAGGATTATGATTGTTGGGACTATGGGTAAGGTAATTTCACCCTTAATTTTCCGTTTTGCCCTCATGACTCATTAGGGGTATTTTGAGTAACCTTTTTCGAATTTACTTCTCGTTCGATTAGTTGGTTGTCGTGGGCATTTACTTACTTGTGATGTTATTTACTAGACTATCATCGTTCTGAGGAACTTCGAAATAGAAGGCTTGCGTGGAGTAGTTCGGGGCTCCTGTTCAACATTCAAGGTAGGTCACGGCTTACCTTAGTTAGACTTTGATTAGCGAAATATATATATTGTGTAGAATTGACGGGAGAAAGCATGATTAGGTCTGCGGACATGATGTCTGGGTGGATATTACCTAGGTCGGTATGACTTCTGACTATGTGGGCTTGTCGCCGTTATTTACACATTGTGATGGTGTATTTATATTTGTATTGTGGTGATCTGGGATGGTATTCTATTAGGTTGGTTGATTGTGGCTTGTTGCCTTGTTATTGTGATTAGTCTTGTTGCTTTAATTGCTATGTTGTGATATGTGTTGCACTCATTTCTCTCTTGTTGTGTCATTTATCATCGGAAAGGAAGGATAATGAGATTAGGCCTGAATCGTGTTGTATAATTATGATGATATCATGCATGGCATACATTCTCAGTTCACATGTATATTGATATCGAATTATGACTTGGTACTGATCATGATACATGAGAAAATAGAGCACTTTGGTGACACAAGACTTAGTTGTGCGGTGTACTTGTTATATTTGGATGTAAAGTGTGGCATAGACTCTTTATATTGATTGAGATGGTTTGTATGATTCATTCCACGGTTGAGCTGATTTATCTAAGTGCTGATACGGCTTATGGCATTGTGACTCGTACTTTCATTGGCATTTAATTTCATTGATTTATCATGCTTACTTTTGAGTTGGTGTTTCATGTTGGGGTTCTGGACTTGAACCATATTTTAAATACATCTTGCATATAATATAAGTATATAAGGCACATTTGATAGGGGGTGAGGATGCGGCCTATTTGTGAACTCGTGATCCTAGGTCTGTTCCGGAGCGAGTGGACTCGTGATCCTAGGTATATTCCGGAGCGAGTGGTACATGGACATCGCGGGTCCCCCATGGGTCATGACTATTGTACGAACAATGCCTTTAGCATGTGTGTAAATGTTTGAGGTATTTGGCCAGTGCATTGCATTGCATTAATATATTTTATTCTGCATCATCATATGACTCTTCATGTCTGATTTAGTATGGTCTGTTTGTATCATTGTGGTGGCATAGATTGAATTGTGGACTTGGTCAGATTGCGGAGTAGTGACTCTGCCTAGGTTCAGAACTTGGATTTGTGTAACGAACCGCTTCGTCGTTACTGTGACTTTCGTGAAATTCGCAGCCTTGACCCCCCTAAAATCCTTTCAGACCATTGAGCTCTTAAAAATCGCTAACTTGATCGGACCAGTCATGCGAATTGTGTGTAAAATATCGGATTGCGCCACCAGGCCCAGTCATACCGTCATAGCGACAGTACTGCCGCCCCAGCGTCGGCGCCACAACGACAAGAAGCTCCGTTGAAGCGGAGGTGTAGAATTATTAAAGGACCGCCCCAGCGGTGGATCTAGCGTTGAAGCGGTGCCGCCACAGTGACCGCTAGACCGCCACAGCGGTTGACGGGCGGTTATTTCCTTATTTAAAGCTCATTATTGACTTGACCTAATATTCATTTCCCCAAATCAGTAGCAGCCATTGAGAGCAAATTCCAACCCTAGAGACTTATATGTTGGGAAGGTAAGCTATTTGAATCCCTTATTCCATCTTCTTTTAATTCCCTCTTTCTTCGTGCACCATATATGATTATAGTAGTACATTAATGAAGGTTCTTTCTCTCATCTTATGAGTCCTCTGGGTAAATGTGGTAATGATTAACCTAGAACAATTACTAACTTCAAGATAGCTCTTTTATTGCAAACCTTGACTAAATAGCAAGTTCTAAGCCGAAATCATTCTATTTTCCTAAATGGGTTAAATTGTTAGAGCCTAATAATGTTTTATGTGAATTAGTAAGGTAAGTTTGACTTAGGTAAACCTTGTTTCCATAAAAGAGGTGTAATAGCATAATCAAGAATCTAGATTGATTATTTTAGAAATGACGATTTTACCCCTATGACCTTGAATTCCGCAATCACCGCTTACTTGAATGTATCCATCATTCCTAGACCTCTCGAATCTGCAAGTTCGCTACAAATATGGAAGATGGAATCCAAGTGGATGTTCGCGCACTTGTTCGGCCTCGAGGTAGGTTACGGCTTCCTTTCTTTGGTAGACTCTGGTTAGAATTACATATACACGTATTAGATGAAACGGAGAATGCATGTATAGGATTTTGAAGATTTGGATGGAAATCTTAGGTTGGTACTGCTATGTGATTTATGTGTTCGGGCTTGTGGCTTGTAGGTTCTCTAGGTTCATGTGTTGGCGTGTCTTTGAATATTAGGGGATTCTAAGTGACCGGGGAGACTAGTTGTATGGCACTTGACTTATTACATTCCGTTGATTAGGATTTTCGCATGAAATGCATAATCAGGTTATATGTTTATTAATATTGAATCATAATTTAGTACTGAAGATGATAAACGAGTTAATGGAACATGAAATGATTGTAGATTGGATGCTTAGTGGTTGACCTTGTGAGTTAAAAAGCGTATTTATCATATGTTGATGTCGTTAGGAAGTAAAGGAATGAGGTGATGTTGTTGTTGTGATATTGTCCTTGTTAGGTATTGGTGACTAGTGTTATATCTTCTTATGATATTGTAGCACCTTACTTGTTGGTAATGAGTTGAGGTTTGTGATCCTATTGTGGCTTATTGTGTAGCCTTTTATTTATATTGTTGGTGTGCCCATGTGTGGTACTGTTGAGATTTATTTTATTACTGATATTGAACTCATACATTGCACGCATTCTCATCCTTTATGATATACTGTTGATAAATTGATGATATATAAGGAAACACTGTTACGGGCTGGGCTCAATAGGCTGAGAGTGACGTGAGCACTAATGTCCGGTGTTTATCTCGGAATCGAGGTCTGAGTGCTGGTAGCGATTATTGAGGTCTTTGCCGGAATCGTGAGGGTGCATGGACTTTGCGGGTCCCCTATGGGTTGTGCTGCCGAGATGTGATGTTCCATCATAGGAGTACATATGTATAGTGCATTTGCATTGCATCCATATTTCATACATTATTGCATTGCTTGGTACCTTTTTGGCTTCTCGTGATATTCTCGTGATATTCTTGTGATATGGTTGTGATATATGGATTCGGATTGGATGTATTGAGACTTGATACAGTTGGGTTTAGTCACTATAACCAGAGGCCATGATCTTTAATTACATATATTTGCTACTAGTTGGCCCTGTTGTATATGTTTGGTTCCTAAGTTCAAGTGAATAATGAACATCTGAATGACGAGATAACTTTCCGATACTAAGAGTGAATAGTGCAATGGTAGCTGACTAA
Source organism: Lycium ferocissimum (assembly GCF_029784015.1). Taxonomy (NCBI): domain Eukaryota; kingdom Viridiplantae; phylum Streptophyta; class Magnoliopsida; order Solanales; family Solanaceae; genus Lycium; species Lycium ferocissimum. The sequence goes on from NC_081353.1 coordinate 18,577,040, forward strand.
GAGTGAATAGTGCAATGGTAGCTGACTTGTGATACTTGAGCCAAATTGTCTATTGTATGTTAGATGAGTTAGAAGGGAGTATAAGGCAAGCTAAGAAAATGGATCACTAGGGGGAGAGTTGATGAGAATAAGAATCATTACTGTTGGGACGAGTGGAAGGTAATGTGTACTGTTGACCTAGCTTACCTTCCATTCTTATTTGTAAATTCTATTTCCGTTATTTTTTCTAACAATTGATGGCCTATGATGCTTACTAGTACTTGTGTTGTACTGATGCTACTCTTGCTACATCCCTTTTAGGGTGTGGAGTTTTTTAGGATATTGATTGATTGAAGTATTCCGGAAAATGCACGGTCCCTATCTTGAAGGTCTCCATCCTTCTCATTCTGAGATGGATGTTGAGTCTTAGAATTGTTGTTGTATTCGGCATTCAAAATCTTAGTCGTTGTTGCACTAGTCTAGGCCAGGTCATGGGAAAATGAGTCAGTGTATTTATTAAATTGTTGTAAACGCTTCTGCTATTTTGTTTATTTATATATTGGTTGACTTCCGCTTTTGATTATATTATATCTTGAAGGATAAATGAATTTCGTTCTTTATTTGTTTATGAAACTGTTTTGGGTTAAGGGTTCGCCTACTAAGGTGGGAATGGTATGTGCCCGCGCGATTCTAAAAGGGGTCATGACAATTTGTGATTATCATTTTAGATTATTCAGACTCGACAGACTTGTGGTTTAGAAGCTTCAGCTTAGGTTATGATTCGGTTATGGGATATTCTGAGACCTTAGTTTGGGTATTATGTGCCTATCTGCTGATCTTGTTGATTTTATGCTTATATGCATGAACTAATCTTGGTTGGCCTATAATGCTTACTCAATACTTGTTGTTTGTACTGATGCTACTCTTCTTTTTAGTGCTGAGTCTGTTACGTGTTCTATTTCTAATTCTCGAGAGTGTTTCCCGAGACGGTGTTATTGGAGACTTAGGGTGAGCTTCTGCCAAATCTGCAGCCTGAGTTTCCATTCTTCGTATACTTGTCATCTATTTCCACACAGTATTCCTTTTAATGTTATGAGCCTTGTATGGAAACATTCAGATCGTTCTTGTTATATATTCAGACCTATGTGTTTATTAGTAGCTTTGTGCTGACTTAGACCAGATGCCTTGGGTAGAAGATGTATTCCGCACTTTTTCTCTTTTAATTGATCTTGAGATTTATTATTATTACATTGTTCTTCTGCATTGATCGATTGCATGTTGGGTAAGGGAAGGGTTCGCCTGCCAAGGCGGGAAATGGTAGGTGCTCGCACAACTAAACGATTTTGGTTCGTGACATGTTCTGAATTTACAACATATTTTAATTAATTAGTTATTTTTATTGTATACTATAATTTACAAAGCTGAAAATTGTCTGTAATAATGAAGAAGATTATCGATCCTTCAATCTCTCCTTACCACAAATTCGTTTTACATAGGTTTCAAAGTTAAATATTAAATCCAATATCATGAACTAGTAACTATCTATAATGGAAGACGGACACTTGGACGGTTTGAGAGGCTAAAGTTCCTGAAAACTTGCTTTATAATAACACAAACTTTAGAATTGGGACATTTTACATGGTGCAATTAACTAGCAATTTGTGAGGAAAACACATGGTCTATTTAATGTATATACATCCAATTTAAGGCAATCACACCAAGTTTGAAGTGGAATTTAAAGGGTCCATTGTATCTCATTGTTTTTCCAAGAACCTTTCGTTTCGAAGCATAATATGAGATGAAGTCTCCCAATTGGCGTCAACACTAAATAATTTCACCCACAAGAACATGTTGAAATTAGCATTCATAGGTTTAACCTGTACAATGCTAATTATTTTCATTTTATTTCGAATGTCAAATAATCCCATCCTCTGTGAAGCTCCAGTACTAGTGGGCCCGGGGATCCTCCCGGACCAGAACTCAACAACAGAGGATGACACAATATCGCGGCATCTCCAAGTGGATGCCGTCCTCCACTATGCCACGTCGCGTGTGATACCACAACAATCGAGGGACGAGATCAAGGTATCCTTTGACGTCCTGAAATCTCTAACCCCTTGTAATTTCCTCGTATTCGGTCTCGGTCACGACTCGTTCATGTGGTCGTCCATAAATCCACGTGGCATGACGCTATTCCTAGAGGAAGATCCGAAATGGATCAGGGCCATACTCATGCACCTCCCATTCCTCCGTGCCAACACCGTGAATTATCGGACAAAGTTGTACGAGGCAGAGAAATTAATCGAACACTACCATAAGGAACCGGATTGTTCCGCTAGGAAATCGTTTTTACGAGGTAACAAAAAATGTAAGTTAGCATTGGACATGTTAGCAGATGAAGTGTACGATAAAGAATGGGACATAATTATGATAGATGGTCCTAAAGGGTATTTTGATAAAGCACCAGGAAGAATGTCAGCTATTTATTCTGCTGCTGTTATGGCAAGGAATAGGAAAGGATCTGGGGTTACACATGTGATTTTGCATGATGTGGATCGTGATGTAGAGAAAGTTTATGCAGAGTTATTTTTGTGTAGGAAAAATTTGGTGAAAGGTGTAGGAAGGCTTTGGCATTTTCAGATTCCACCAGCTTCTAATGGGAGCAGCGATTTTTGCTAGAGTATTTTTTTCCTTTTTTTTTTTTTTTTTTGGCTGGGAAGAGTGCTTTAATTTGCATTTTATTGAGTGTTGTATAACTGATTTTCCTTTTCAAATTACCCCACTGTTTGTTTAAGTTTCAGTCTTTTGTGGCTTATGTTTTATTAGCATAATTGAAGCATGTTTGGCCAAAGTTTTAAAAATTGCTTATTTCGAGAAGTGCTTCTATCAAAATAACTTAGAGAAATAATTTGTGTTTGATCAGATCATTTGATAAATTCTTTTTAAATATTTAACAAAAAGATAATTATGTCTGACAAATCTTTTGTTAAAGTGCTTTTGAATGGCAAATTATGAAAAGATAGTATTGAAGTTTATTTTAAAATTAGCATTATTTAAACCAACGCTATTTAAATATGTGATGGTGAAAACGAATATCACTCTCAATCAGTTTCTAAACATCAAAAAGTGAAAATTTTATTCTCAAAGAAGAATTTCAACCGTGGAGCTTTAAGTTTGTCAATTCCTAAGTGGATTTTTGTCAATTTCCTCAGACTTTTGCTCAACCCACTCATCATAAATTAGTAGCTACATGAGATGTAACTCCATATTCCAGATCCAAATAAAATTTTGATTTGATGAAACAACATTCGAATCACATAGTTTGAAGAATTTCAAACTCCTCTGTTATTGATGGCTTTAGCCGTTTCAAAACCACACCAATTTCTATATGCATAAAAAAAGTCATATGCTCAAACAACAATTTCAACCATGTTGTAAATATGATAATATGGATGTCCATAACTTCTAGGAGTTAATTCACCATTATGTGCACCATTATATGTATTTATACCACACCTCCACTATTCCCTCATTCATCTCCCACAACCACATATTCTTCCCACCTTCTCAAAGGGTTAATGCCATATTCAAGACATTCTTGTAACCCCCTCTCTATGGAGTAGTATAAATAGAGATACGATATGTGATGTACTACACACTTGAAAGAAAAGAAGAAAGTCATCTTTACATTGTTTTATTCAATATTGTTCTCTTGTTCTAATATTTTATATTGTTACTTTGAGCTTGTTTTACAACATGTTATCAGCACGAGTCTCTAACTTCATTACCGTCGCTCTAAGTTGAGTCTACTCTTTCATCTGTTTTGATCATCATGTCGAATTTGTCGAAGCTTGAGTTTGTGGCACTTGATATCTCCGGAAAAAATTACCTATCATGGTTACTCAATGCTGAAATTCACCTAGACGCCAAAGGTCTTGGTGCCACTATTACTCAGGATAATACAGCATCGAGTCAGGATAAAGCCAAGGCAATGATTTTCCTTCATCATCATCTGGATGAAGGATTGAAGGTTGAATACCTGATAGTGAAAGATCCACTTGAATTGTGGACTAGTTTGAAGGAAAGGTATGACCACATTAAGGTAACGGTATTGCCCAGGGCTCGTTATGAGTGGATTCACTTACGGTTATAGGATTTTAAAACTGTATGTGATTATAACTCTGCTGTTTATAGAATTACTTCCCAATTGAAGTTATGTGGGGATAATATAACTGACGAGGATGTGTTGGAAAAGACTCTTACGACTTTTCATGCCTCCAATTTGGTATTACAATAGCAATACCGTGAGAGGGGTTTTAAAAAGCATGCTGATTTGATCTCATGTCTTCTTGTGGCTGAGCGGCATAATACCCTTTTATTGAAAAATCATGAAGCCCGTCCCACTGGAACTGCTCCAATCTCGGAAGCGAATATGGTAGCAGGACATGGCCCAGTTGAAAGAAGACAAAATAATCGGGGCCATAATAATGAACGTGGGCATGGTAGGGGCAAGGGACGATATAATAATTGTCGTGATGGTGGTCACCATAAAAGGGAGAACAATATGGGTTATCAAGGCAATCCTTCAAGGAGCCTGTCATCGTTATGGTTTGAAAGGTCACTGGAAAAATGAATGTCGGGTGCCTGAACATTTTGCCAGGCTTTATCAAAATTCCTTCAAAAGAAAGGCAAATAGAGGTGGTGCCTCTTCTGCTAATGCCCCGGTGGAGTCACACATGACTTTAAAGAATGATGATGAGGCAGGGCCTTCACGAAAATATGATGATAATGTTGAAGCTAATTTGGCTTTGAAAGATGATGATTTTGATGGGCTTGATGATATTACTCATTTGGAAGTTGAAGACTTCTTTGGAGATCAAAATTGAGATTTGATCATTTCACTAGGGAATGTGTTATGTTGTTATTTTTTATGTGTTTTAAGTTTTCCTTATGTTGTATTATTTTCGAGTAGTACTTAAGTTCTCTATGTTGTTTTCTTTTCAAGGATTAGTACTTAAGTTTTCTGTTGTTAGTTTCCGTATTTCTTACGATGTATTTTTATTTTTATGAAGATAAATAAAATTCCCCAGTCTTCAATTGGATCCACGATGAGTAATGGAGATATGTGCCTTTTGGATAGTGCTACAACTCATACTATATTAAGAGAAAAGAAATATTTCTCTCATTTGGTTATGAAAAAGGCCTATGTTAATACAATATACGGTAGTACAAAATTAATTGAGGGTTAAAAGCGACCTTATTACTACGGAGGAACAATATTGGCCATTAATAATGTACTGTATCGTAGCAAGTCTCAAAGAAACTTATTAAGTTTCAAGGTTATTCGCCAAAATGGCTATCATGTTGAGACTGCCAATGAAGGACAGGTTGAGTACCTTTATATTATTACAATGAAAGCGGGAGAAAAGTTTGTGCATGAAAAATTATCCGCACTTTCTTTGGGGTTGTACCATACAAGTATTGGTGCGGTTGAAACACATGTTGTAGTAAACAAAAGATTTAATGGTTCTAACAATTTTATCATTTGGCATGACTGGCTGGGCCATCCCGATTCTAATATGATGCGTAAAATAATTAAGAATTCACATGGGCATACTTTGAAGAACCAAAAGATTCTTCAATTTAAGGAATTCTCTTGTCTTGCTTGTTCTCGAGGAAAATTGGTTATTAAACCATCGCAACTAAGGTTGGGATTGAATCCCCCGCATTTACAGGAACGTATACGGGGTGATATATGTGGGCCAATTCACCCTCCGTATGGACCATTTAAATATTATATGGTCTTGATTGATGCATCTACAAGATGGTCACATGTGTGCTTATTATCAACTCGCAGTATGACTTTTGCGAGATTGTTGGCTTAAATAATAAGGTTAAGAGCACAATTTCTAGATAATGTGATAAAGAAAATTCGTCTTGATAATGGTGGTGAGTTTACATCTCAGGCCTTTAATGATTATTGTATGGCCATTGGAATAACAGTTGAACATCCGGTTGCCCGTATTTCATACTCAAATGGTTTAACGAGAATCAATGATTAAACACCTACAATTGATAGCTAGACCATTGCTAATGAGGACAAAACTTCCTGTTTCGGTATGGGGACATGCTATTTTGCATGCAGCAGCACTTGTGCGCATAAGGCCAACCAGTTATCATGAATTCTCCCTATTACAATTGGCTTTTGGTCAGGAGCCAAATATTTCCCATCTTCGAATTTTTAGATGTGCGGTATATGTTCCAATTGCTCTACCACAACGCACAAAGGTGGGTCCCCAAAGAAGGTTGGGGATATATGTTGGGTATGAATCTCCTTCAATTTTAAAATATTTAGAACCGATGGAACGGAGATTTATTTACAACAAGATTTGCTGATTGTCATTTTGATGAATCAGTATACCCAACATTAGGGGGAGAACATAAGCAGTTGGAAAAGGAGATTGATTGGAATGCATTATCACTATCTCATTTAGATCCTCCAATAAATCAATGTGAGCAAGAGGTTCAAAAGATGATTTATTTGCAAAATGTCGCAAATCAACTGCCAGATGCATTTACTAACCTTCCAAGAGTTACTAAATCTCATATTCAGTACAATGCCCCGATTTGAGTTGATGTCCCGGTAGGACAAACGGTTAATGCAAATGAGTCCAGGCCACGTCTGAAACGTGGTAGACCAATCGGTTCCAAGGATAAAAATCCTCGAAAAGAAAAAGAAATAAATGATCAAGATGATCATAATGTGAGGAAATTTCTCAAGAAGAGCCCGAGACATAATAAATGATAAACCCATAGAGGAGGTCCAGATACTTCAAAACAATGATAGTGAAGAGATCTCGATAAATTATGTCTCGACGGGGAAAAGGTGGAACCGAAATGATATTGTGGTCGACAATACTTTTGCATATAATGTTGCTGTTGAAATAATGCAACAAGATGAGGATCTTGAGCCAAAATTTGTCAATTAATGTAGACACAAAAATGATTGGCCAAAATGGAAGGACGCAATTCAACCAGAATTATCTTCACTTGAAAAACGTAAAGTTTTCAGACCAATAGTCCAAACACCTGAAGATGTCAAGCCAGTGGGGTACAAATGGGTGTTTGTGAGAAAACGAAATGAAAAAGGTGAAGTCGTAAGATATAAAGCACGACTTGTGGCACAAGGATTTTCGCAAAGGCCTGGCATTGATTATGTGGAGACATATTCTCCTGTGGTGGAAGCAATTACCTTCAGGTATCTAATAAATCTGGCAGTTCGTGAAAAGCTTGATATGCGATTGATGGATGTTGTCACAGCCTATTTATATGGCTCATTGGACCACAATATTTTTATGAAAATCCCTAAAGGATTCAAAGTGCCTAAAGCATACAAAAGTTCACGGGAAACTTGTTCAATAAAGCTTCAAAAATCTTTATATGGATTGAAACAATCAGGGCGGATGCGGTACAATCGTCTTACTGAATATTTGCTAAAGGAAGGATATAAAAATGATCCTATTTGTCCTTGTGTTTTTATAAGAAGGTCTGGGTCTGAATTGTCATAATAGTTGTGTATGTTGATGACTTGAATATCATTGGCACTCCTAAAGAGCTTTCAAAAACTGTAGAGTGTTTGAAGAAAGAATTTGAAATGAAAGATCTAGGTAAGACAAAATTCTGTCTTGGCCTACAAATGGAGCATTTGACAAATGGAATATTTGTCCATCAATCAACATACACTGAAAAGGTTTGAAAGCATTTTTACATGGATAAATTACATCCGTTGAGTACCCAGATGGTTGTGAGATCGCTTGACATAAATAAAGATCCATTTCGACCTCAAGAAAATGATGAAGAGCTCATTGGTGATGAAAATCCATATCTCAGTGCAATTGGGGCAACACGTATCTAGCCAATAATACCCGACCAGATATATGTTTGCGAGCTGAGTTTATTGGCAAGATTCAGCTCCTCCACAATGTGAAGATATTGGAATGGTGTTAAGCATATATTCAGATATCTTCAGGGAACAAATGATATGGGATTATTTTATTCTTATGAATCCAAGTCAGATATGATCGGTTATGCAAATGCAGGATATTTGTCTGACCCACATAAAGCCCAATCTCAAATAGGCTATTTATTTACATATGGAGGTACAACTATATCATGGTGTTCAATGAAGCAAACAATAGCTGCCACTTCTTCAAATCATGCGGAGATAATAGCCATTCATGAAGCTAGTCGGGAGTGTGTTTGGTTGAGATCAATGACTCAACATATTCAGGAAATGTGTGGTTTTCTTTTGAAAATGGATATTCCAACTATATTGTACGAAGATAATGCTGCATGTGTTGCTCAACTAAAGGGAGGATACATTAAATGAGACAGAACAAAACACATTTCACCAAAGTTCTTTTTTACTCATGATCTTGAAAAGAAAGGTGAGATAGATGTTCAACAAATTCGCTCGATTGATAATTTGGCGGATCTGTTCACTAAAGCATTACCAACCTTGACATTTGAGAAGCTGATATACAAGATTGGAATGCGTCGTCTCCGAGAACTAAAGTGATCTTTTCATTAGGGAGAGAAAATACGCGCTAACCATTCTTGTACAGCTCGCATAAAATATATCCAATCTTAACTATAACCTTTCATTCTCCTAGTTCATTCTGCTTTGCATGTCTTCTCCGTACTAAAATTTCGCTCGTAGCCTATCTTGTCTTACCCTCTTTTTTTTGTAATCATCCACTTTCCAATGTCATATTATTCACGGCCTTTACAAATAATTCCCAACACTAGCTCAATTATCATCCTAACTTCTCCCTTTTAGTACTGGCTTTTAGATCTTACTAACTTGTCTCAGCAGGGAACCTTACCTGTAGCCCAAACATCCATATCCGAGATATTATAGTGTCGATTGTCTTTATCTAACATTTGCATCTCTCAAACTCGCTTCCCCCCTTTAGGGGTGTACTTATACTATTACCCGATTATGCTCGCCCTATGTCCATATTTCCAGTCTTACTTAGGCGGCACTTTTATCCCGACATTTTGATCCTCTCGCCTTTCATTTACTCACTTTCTTTCTTTCCCAAATATTATCGTATTGGAACTTTCCAGCTCACCCTATAGCGAAAACAACATCGGCTTGCCTTGTAACATTCGTGCTCTTTTATTTTCCTTCTCGCTTGAACTTCGTTACTGCCGTCCGATCAATGCCTTCCATATATCGCCACGTTGATTGCCGGAATACATATATCCGCTGATATGGCCATGTACGGGATATCACGACACACCTCTATATATATACATGGTTATTAGCATCTCGTTTACCAAATATTCTCACACGCCACTTAAACTCACCCTAATTCTAAAGCGTGATGCACTCTTTTTCTCTTCACCGGTCTAATCCGCCCCGTTCTACGCGACCTCTTAAGGTTTCTGCCCATTTCGCATACTCAAATTTTCCTTAGATTACTCTAGCTTCTCATTTTCTTCTCACGTCTGAATTTGTAAGACTTTCGGAAAACTTCCCAGGGGGGTCACCCATCCTGAAATTGCTCTCACTCCAGCACGCTTAACTTTGAAACTCTGATGAAATATGACGCTTTAATGCTAATAGGATCGCGTCCACTTCACTGTATGGCCTTTATCACATAATCTAGAATAAGTTAAATTCTTAACAGATTCTGAAATGTTCTCATTCTATCTCGTTCCTCATTTGTTCTATAGCTCGTTTTTCCGATTCACGCTTGCCTTTACATTCTAGCTACATAGATTACATCATAACTTTGGCCACTTTCTCACTCGGCTTTCTTTACTTATTTCCATGACAATCCTTATTATATCCGCATTATATCTCATTCGTAATCAATCCTTTAATGTAGCACTTCTTAACCCTTTTGCCCCTTTCTGATCAACTTTATCCTTAATATCTTGCAAGCTGTCTTATCAATATATTCATATCCATCATAATTCTTTTCCTCCTTACTCTTGTCTTAATCATACTATTACTTCTTTCTCGAGATCAGCCGTACTTGCAACTTACTCAAATCTTACCATTACGGTGGACACGGCCTTTCAAGTCGTATTACAAACCTACATCTATTCTCTTTTTTTATTTCTGGGAAAATTTCGGCAGAGTTTCCTCTACATCTCTTACTATCTCAAAACCTGCACGCAGGAAATACCAACAGTGCCTCACAGGGCCAACATACATATATGCATATCATATCATATCACGGCCTCACAGGGCTCCCAATATCATCAACAATACGAAAATAATGAACATACCTCGTATGCCCAACTCAAGCACTCGTTACACTTTCTTGTTCACTTTCCCTTTTAATCTTCAACTTGTATTTCAATCGTACTTCAATATCTTACACGACATATATCTTTCATACCTTTGCTTACTGCGTGTTTTGTAATTTCCAACATCATCAATCACTTCCTTCTATCGGTGTCATTCTTCTTCGCAAAACCAAAGGTTAGTGCAAGAAATCTCATTCCCTATGACTTGGCTCTATGGCACTATCTCGGATGTGAAAGAAAGTAACTACCCTAGATGCCCGTAGCCTCCTATGTTTATAAATGTGGCGCGCTTCACACCATAAAATGGACTGCTACACGACTTTGCAGACAACCCCTAGGACGAACTCCAAGCGATACCAATTTGTCACACCCTAATTTTCGATAGGGCGTGATGGGCACCCGACCCTTACTTAGGGCCGAGCGAACCCGGCGACTTTCGTTATACTCATAATCATACTGGGCCCTTAAATCATAACATACATACGTAATGAAAGTTTTTCGAAAATCAAACATGCTTTTCATCTTTTCAAATCAAGGAAAATCTGTACACATATGAAACTTGCAACACAACGCATAATAATATGTCGGCTTACAGAGCCGACTACAAAACTAACATATCATACACGCGACACTGTCTGCAAAGTCTCTAACATAGCTCCAAATACCATAACAAAAGTACTCTGACTCGACAACACTCCGGAAAGAAATGGAGCTCGCCAATCCAGCTGGAACATCTTCCGCTAACATCATCTACTCATCTGTACGTACCTGCGCGGCATGAAACGCAGCCCCCGAAGAAAGGGGGTCAGTACGGAATATGTACTGAGCATGTAAAGCATGAAATACATTAAACAGAATCATAACTGGAGTAGGGATTACGGAAACAAGTATAAGATCCGAAAATCCGTAAGACTTGCCTTTGAATCATATATCATGCATGTCAATATCGTATCATCATATCATCATATATATATACACGTACCCGGCCCTCCGGTGAGGGACTCGGTGAATGAGATCATATAATCATCATGCATAGCCATCATATAATCGTATATATATATACGGCACCCGACCCTACGTGAGGGACTCGGTAAGTAAAATCATCATACCATCATATCATCATATCATCATGTCATCATATGCATATATATATATATATATATATATATATATATATATATATATATATATATATATACACCGGCCCCCTCTAGTGAGGGACTCGGTGAATAACGTGCCGACCTTTCGGGACTCGGTGGATAGAATCATCATATGCCATCCCGGACACCATCCCCATACCATCATATCATCACGTATACATATATACCATGCCCGGCCCTCTAATGAGGGACTCGGTGAACAATGCAATAGTTACTTGCACGAATACATACCCGGCCGGGACTCGGTGGATAGAATCGTTGAGGCATGCACGAGCGAGTAGTGAGAAACCATATGCACATAAATCATTATTACGGACTCGATGGAATAATCAAAGCGAACTGTTATTTCAAAACCAAGACAATAGTCAAATCAGGTTTTCTTCCGAATATCACTCGGGAACATATCAGACCGAACTTCAGAAACCATAGTTATGTATCGGAATCATAAGTATAAGAATCATCATTTCAGACTCAACAGATAAGCATATAATCATACTCGGGGGTCGAAAAAATAGTCATATTACGTTCTTTCAAGAAGTCATCAGAACTATACAAAGGAAAGTCGCGGGACCCACGGACGAGCGTCAGCCCAATCCGGGCCCGCCTATGGAAGTTAAAGCCATTATACGTTACGGAATCATTTACGAGCATATCAAAGCCATTCGGTTGTCTATGAAAGTTACGGACGTTCGTAGTTCTGAGAACTCTTTTGAACACAAAACTTTTTATGCAACATTTGAAAACCAATCGTACAAAGACATATAAACCATAGCTTGACCATATAAGGATGCCAACATCAAGAAGCAAATATGAATCATAAACATGCTCGGATTTTACGAATAGAATTACCCCCAAAGCTCATAACATATCATAACTTACTTGCATCTAGGACATGCCAAAAGAAAAGAAGGACAAGCTTTACATACCTCGTCCGCTTCTCAAGCTAATCCAAACTTACGTCTCGGCTTCTCAAAATCTACAACACGCCATTAAATACCAATATTAACTAAAGGCATTTAGACATTCAATTCCAAACTAGCACTTTATTCTACAGAAATTTGGGCAGCATTTCCCCTATAAGTTCAACAACCCCGAGAATTCAACTCGCCAATATTACCAACAACAATACCAACAACCATTCCAACAACATCAATAATGAATTCAAAACGCATTCTAATATTAGTAACTCCTTTCTATACAATTCGAAGATATTCCATTTTCATTCAAATCAACCGCATATGATCAAACCAACATCAATATTCATACGTTCAAGTACTAATCCAAACCATTTAAACAAGATTCAAGAACACTTCGGACAAACCACAAAATATTCAAATCAGCCCATCCAATACACCAAACAATCCGAAACCCTCCAAGTTCAAGAAAACAATTAACAACACATTTCTTCCTTCCAAATTCATCAACCACACCAACAATCCACACGATTAACAACATAATTCTCACAATTATAGAAACTACATTAAAATTCCATAAGCTTCTAAAAATAGCCTATGACGATTACAACCTCAACTTGGATCATGAAACCTTCATTTTACATCACGAAATTCACAACAACAACAACCAAAACATATTAAATAGAATTAGTCCTTCACTTCTACACTATACCGCACATACACGGCCACACACACAACAATTACAACTTCAACTTGAACCATTCAATACCTTCATTCTCATTACATAATCCATGACAACAACAACCAAAATACTAAGTAAAATCAATTCGCCATAACCTACCAACTTCTTCACTCGGCTAGGCTTGTTCTTGCAAGAATGAGCACTTTGCTTGTTCCAACAACTACTCCATGTTGTAGAGGACCTTCCAATTAGTTGAAAACCTAGAAAAAAATAATTTTTTGAAGAAGAATTTTTTATCTTCTTTTTTCCTCCCATGGCCGAATGGCCTCTTGTTCTTTCTCCATGCTTCTTGAATTTTCTAGGGTGCTAAATGATGAAGATGACTTAATTAGTCATCTTTTGCCACATATGGCCATTTTCATGAATTATTAAGTTTCCACAATTTCACTTCTAGCCCTTAATTTTCATGTAATGCTTAACTTTTCTTAATTTACTTTTAACCCCAAATCTTTCTTATTCCAAGTTTACCCTTAACACTCCATACCAATAAAAAGATGAATATGCAACTTATGCACTTTTAACAAAATCAGAAGAAATTACAACCTTGTCCTTAACTTATCATGGTTAACTCGGATTATCCCAAGGTACAAAATACGGGATATAACAATTCTTATTTCTGAATCGATTCCCCACATAACTCCAAAACAGTTCCCAAGAACTCTTTTGGCGAATTTCTGAGGCTAGGGCTAAAATACTTTTGAGAGGTAAGTCTCAACCCTTCACTTTGTTCATTCCATCATCACATTAAGTTTGATGATTAGTTCAAGGTTCGCTAATGGTGAATGAAAGGACTAAAACCCTATAACTTAAGAAACCCTTAAATAATGAATGGGTTAATGATTTTATTGTTGTTTATTTATCTAAGGTTATGGATTATCATTTCCTAGGGTGGGAATTCAAGTTCTAATGGATGAGAATGATGTATTGAGACTTAGGGTTTCATAAAGATGGTAACTTTGGCATTAGAAAACCCATGAATGGGAATAGTATGATAGTTGGGGTTGATTTTATGTTGAATTCACACTTACTGATAGTTCATCCATTTGAAAAGGATAGAAGTAGTTGGGTTCTCTTCCCCAATTGTTGTTTGTTTGAGTAGATGATCCATTACTCACTTAGTGTTATGATTGCTAAACTTTGAATGTTCTGAAGCTTTGCGAAAGGGGAAAGCTATTGTGGAGTGATTGCACTGTTCCAGTTTTACTTTGAGGTAGGTTACAGTCTACTTGAGTTAGAATTTGATTAGTTGATTGTATATGTTATGAAATTGATACGAAAAGCATGATTAGGGTTTCTGACATAAAGTGTGGTTGCAAATTCCTAATTTTGACATTGATTTATTTATTATGTGATGAATTGTTATCATATGATAAAGAAGAAGTTAATGAATACATTTCTTGTTGACTTCGAGTAGCCCCTTATTCATGCTATTGATGAACTGATTCGTGAGTCTTGATATGACTTGTGACATAGTGACTTATGTTCCTTAATTTTGATTTATTGACTGTTTACAATCCCTTATTGATTGTTGGGACGAAAATACAGTGAGATGAGAAAGAACATATAAATATGAAAAGGCACATTTGGCAGGGGGTTAGGATGTGGCCTAGTTATGGGCTCGTGATCCGAGGTCAGTTCCGGAGTGAGTGGTACATGAACACCATGGGTCCCCTGCAGGTCATGGCTATTTGGACAAACAATACCATTTAGCATGTGTGTATAGCTATGTGACAGAGTTGAGATAATTCGTGAGTTACAGTTGTGTTGGTAATGACATGGGTTGAGTTACTCTTATTGATTGCTGTTTGTGTGGGCTGATCTTATTTCGATGTTTGATGATTTTTGTTGATAATTTCATATGGTTTTGTTGAGATAATTCATGAGTTACGGTTGTGTTGGTAATGACATAGGTTGAGTTACTCTTATTGATTGTTGTTTGTGTGGGCTTATCTTATTTCGATGTTTGATGATTTTTGTTAATAATTTCATATGGTTTTGTTTTGTTGTGCCTATCTGTCTATTCTAATGATTTTGTGATTTATGCATCACACTAATCTTAGTTGGCCGATGATATCTATTGGTACATCGTGTTTGTACTGATACTACCTTGCTGCATTCTTTTTAGAGCAGATTGTGATCCAGCAACATCTACCAGACCTCATATTTAGCGTGAGGCCAGTTTCCGATAGATTTGAGGGTGAGCTCCTATCCATGCCAGGCCGCCTGAAGATCTTCTTTTATGTTTATTTCCATTCCAAACATTACTTTGTTATTTCATGCATTTGTTATTTCCTTAGACGGTTTATCTTTTAGAATCATTGTACTATGACTTTCGGATTTCTGGGTTGTAATAGTTAGACTTCTGCATTCGTATTCATTTATGGCAAAACTGGACATTTTAGGTTATTATTACTTTTGTTATATCCTTGATTTATCTATAAGTGGTTAAGTAATTGGTAATCGTTTGGATGGGTGGTTAAGTAGATGGTTCGCCCACTAGGGGATTTGTGTGGGTTCCACTCACGGCTACTTGGGTCATGACAAAGTTAGTATCAGAGCCCTGGGTTCATCGATCTCGTTGTACAAGGAAATGTCTAGTAGAGTCTTGTGGATCGGTATAGAGACATCCTTACTTATCTTCGAGAAGCTATGGGACACTAGGAAAGTTCAAATTATTTATTTCTTTCGTGCTACTTGATTCCAATTGGTATCTGAATGATTCAAATTGGTATCTAACTTTTCTTTCTATTTTCTCATAGATGGTGAGGACTAATGTGGCAGCAGCAACTAATAAGGTACCCGTGCCGGCTTGGGGCCCGCAAATTATGGTGAAGGCCAGGCCAGGGGTCGTGGCCGTGGTAAACGAGGAGCCACGGCTCGGCTAAGTGATCTCTGCTACCGTGTCGAGCCACGCTGAGTCCCCCGAGCCTCAGGTAATTCCAGATGAGGCAGCAGAGTTTGCAGCAACACCAACTCAACCTGATATTATAGCCCCTCCAATGTTGTCAGATGTAATGGTTCGAGTGTTGAACTTGCTAAATGGGTTGACAGAGACAGGTGTGTTACGAGCTGTTCCAGGTGCTCAGGGTGCCCGAGTGAGTGATCCAGCTCCAGGCGAAGTTCGTGCTCTGGGGTTACAGTATGCTGCAGGTGTGGTTACTCGTATAGATGAGGCTCTAGGACTGGAGGTATTTCCTAGACCAGTGGGAGGTCCGTGCTGACCGGGGATGAGCATGATTTATTTTGGAGGTTTTCTAAAATGAAACCTCCAGAGTTCTTTGGCATCGAGGTTGAGGATGCTTATGAGTTCATTATGGACTGTCATGAGAGGCTCCATAAGATGGGGGCTGTGGAGAAGTATGGTGTTACACCTCGCCCTCCCAGGAGCTAAGGACATTCCGTACTTATGGATTATTTTCAGAGAAATATCTTATGGAAGGTTAACGTCATGAGCATACAGGGGAGGTAAGCCATGACAAACGGGTGTTACACCTTGAAAGAATTTCGTATCATTAGTACCGTTACTAGATGAACGTGAGCTCGGAGAGGCCATGGAAGTCTTATAAGGCTAAGAAATACTTCTAACAAGTAATAAGAGGAGAGCTAAAGGTTCCGGCGTCAAGCGGGTTGGAGAAAGTAAGTTGTCAAAGCTTTGGCAAAACTGGGCAAATTTCAGACAGAATTTTTTGTCCAAATTGAGCGAGGTATATCTCCTAGCATATGAGGAGTTATGGAGTGAATAAACTATCCAAATTGAAGGTCGAGTCTAATTTACAACGCAACAAACGGTTCGTCGATACGACATCGGAGTAAAAAGTTATGGGTATTTTAAAACGGACTGCCAGAAGTCTGCGAACCTACGCGAAAATCCTTAAGGCCCACTAATTCGACCCAATGGAGCCTAACCTGACCCACACACCTATAAATACCCCTCTAACTCATCATTTTTCATCATTTTCACCACTCATAAACATCTAGAAGCCTCCATAATCATCTCTCAAGGTCCACACTTCAACGTCAATCAAGCTCGGAAGACTTGGGGTATCATCGTGGTATCGTGGTTGTTGCTGAAATAAGGTGAAGAATGGCGGATTTTGGAATGCAAAAGCTATCAAGGATCAATTCAAGTTTAGCAAGGTAAGATTCCCCCTCCGTTAGCATAAATTCGTAATGGGTATCACTAGAATTAGCTCGAATTGGCGAAAATGTGAAGTAAATCTATGGAAATTGTTGTTGATGGATTTTTATGGTGATTTTGACAAGTTGATATGGAAATTGAATTGGGAATTGGATTGTTGGTATTCGGTTTTATTAAATTCGAAGATAAACTCATAAATTATCACGTTTGGGCAAAATTAATGGAATTAATCCCATAACGGAAATTATTGGTAAAATCCAATGGAAATTGATATGGGTTAATATTGGTATTGTTGTTGTTGGTAATGTTGTCGACACTTGGGATGTCACAAAAACAGGAGAAATGCTGCCCGAATTTTCGTAACTTTGGATAATTGGGAAAATTAGCACCAAAATATTTGCATGCAAGTCGAGGAGAACTCACCTCGGATTTGCATGTGCTCGTATAGAGGCGGAGGAAAGGACAAGCTTGAGATAGGAAATCCCTTCAGGCAGCAAGTTAGAGAATAAGGTGTGTAAGGTTTTCGCTATCGCTTTCCTTGGCACGAATCAATAGACTCCCTAGCGTGCATTATCAATCCATTCGAGTCTATTCCGGATTTCCTACATTTTACGAAATATATATATTTTACGAAAAATACATATTTTATGAGAAGTACATATATTTTATGAAAGATGCATATTTTTCCTAAAATCTCTATTTTTACGAAATTTTCTATATTTTATGAAATTAAGTAAATGTCCCCAGCTAAGTCGTTCATTGTCTCCTATTGATGTGTCCGTATAATTTATGAAAGATCCTTATGATATTAATGTGAGAATTATCATTTGATCATTCCTTGTCCTCGATATGTGTTCCATAATGTATTCGGAGGTTACGACCTAACGTCACTCCGAAAGGTCCGATATCATTCCCTTGGCTCCTCATGCATTTTATATATATATGTATGTATATGTATGTATGTATGCACTATTTTACTAACACTGAGTTGCGCTATAGTCGGCCGGATACGATACGTAGATGTGCGACCATTGATCAGTTGGGTATTCACACTGAGGCCCATTAGGGCCGGGTACGTTATGATATAATGATGTTTTCCCAAACGCGAGGAGGATGATGATATGATGATGATGATATACATACCGAGTCCTGAAAGGGCCGGGTACGCTTCACACCGAGACCCACTAGGGGGCGGGCACGTTATATATATATATATATATATATATATATTACTTGCATATGAAAAGTAATTTTCTCGCGCATGGCATATTGTATGGTTTCAGATGTCATAGGTTACCCGTTATCACTACTCTCCCATGTTTACATTTATATTTTACTGATGTCATTACTTTCCTGCCTTACGTACTTAGTACTTTTATCCGTACTGACTGACCCACTTCTGAGGGCACTGCATTTCGTGCTGCAGGTCTTAACAGGCAGAGCAGAAGAACCCTCTCAGTAGGATCACCAGTTTCAGTGGGACGTTAGCGAGTACCATCATACCCGGCTTGCTAGTTGGATATTTATTGAGTCTTCAGGTTATGTAAGTGGCAGATGTACGTACTTCTAGATGCTCATAGACAGTGTAGTGGGTGTCAGAGTCATGAATGTTTTCATTACTTATGATATACATGTTATAGCCTGGGCGGCTATATGATATTTTATGATGTTCATGTTGTGGCCTTGTCAGCCAGCTTATGTATATAGTCATTCACAAAGAGGTTATGTTATCCTTGTGTTAGGCCTTTCGGTGTACCGGTGCTCTTATATGTGCGTGCAAATGATTACGATTAGGATTGTTGAATTAAGGTTATATTATGTCACGTCAGGTGGTACTTGGCTGTTAGGGTCGGGTTCCCGTCATGCCCCTCGTCGGGCTATGACATATGGCGTGGAGTTTGAGACCTTCCGGCTCTTGGGTGATGCAAAGTTATGGTGGAGGGCTTTTGTAGAGTGCAGGCCAGCGGGATCACCTCCGTTGACATGGACTCAGTTTTATCAGGTGTTCTTAGACAAGTATGTTCCTCATACTTTGAGGGACTGTAGGCATGATGAGTTCAGTAATATTGAGTAGGGTAATTAATCTGTGGCTGCTTATGAGGCTTGGTTCCATTCGTTATCTCGTTATGCCCTCCGGCTTGTGCCTACTAAGGAGGAGAGGGTTAGGAGATTCGTGAAAGGGTTAAACACTACTCTTCAGGTTGTCAGTTCTTCAGCTTGCAGCGACAGGTGCTTCCTTTCAGGAAGTGGTGGATCATGTTAGGACCGTCAAGGGTGTTAGGCAGGATGGTTACAACAAGTACGCAAAGAAGAAAATCCCGAAAGGATGGCTCTTTCTCTAAGGGCCAGAGTTCCTAGGTCTATTCGCGATGCCCTATTCAGTTAGCCATGCAGGCTTCAGTTTGAGGCCCATCAGGGGCCAAGTCAGCACTATTCCAGTCAGCTAGGGGGTTTGCAGTCCAGAGCTCTAAATTATGATGGTTATTTGGCTTCGTCCGTTTCTATTCAGCGTCCGGCACTAGACCGCAGATGATTCAAGTGTGGTGATAAGGGGCATTTCAAGAGAAATTATCCCTGACTTAGGCAAGGTGGCAAGGGTACTCAGCTTCAGACTCCCAGAGCTCCAGCATCAGGTAAAGGGGGAGGATCTTATGGGGGTAACCGCGTTCAGTCTGGGCATGGCGGTCACACAGTTGGTAGAGGTGGCACCCAGCCTAACAGAGGTGGGTTTCAGTCTGGTAGAGGTGGACATTAGCCCGGCAGGGGCGGAGCTCAGACAAGGCAGATTGATCGCAATGGTTCGCAGGCTACTATCGGACGGGTTCATTGTTATGCCTTTCCTGGCAGGACAGAGGCTGAGGGCTCAGATGCGGTCATTATAGGTAACATCTCAGTCTGTCACCGGATGGCTTCTGTATTGTTTGACCCGAGATCTACATTTTCTTATCTGTCTACATATTTTTCTATGGGTCTTGATATGGTTTGTGATTTTCTTGATGCCCCTATACATGTGTCTACTCCAGTTAGAGATTCTGTGGTTATAGATAGATTTTTTCGATCTTGTACTGTCACACTTATGGGGCTTGGCGCCTGAGTTTATTTAGTGATTCTAGATATGATAGATTTTAATGTCATCCTGGGTATGAGTTAGTTAGCTCCTTATCATGCAATTCTGGACTGTCATGCCAAGACAGTCACCTTAGCTATGCTCGGGGTGCCTAGACTTGAGTGGAAGGGTAACCTTAGTCCCTCCCTAAAGAAAATTATTTCCTTTATTCGTGCAAAGAATCTAGTGGATAGGGGGTTCTTGGCTTATTTGGTACATATCTGTGATACTAGTGTTGATGGTTTATCTCTTGAGTCAGTTCTTGTGTTATGTGAGTTTGCGGAGGTGTTTCCCGCAGACTTGCCGGGCATGCCCCCAGACCGTGGCATTGACTTCTGCATTGACTTAGAGCCAGGGACTCACCCTATTTCCATTTCACCATATCGGATGGCGCCAGCAGAGTTGACAGAAATAAATGAAAATTTTTAGGATCTTCTTATTAAGGGTTTCATTCGTCCAAGTGTCTCCCCGTGGAGCGCTCTTGTTCTATTTATGAAAAAGAAATATGGAACTATGCAGATGCGTATTGATTACCGCCAGTTAAATAAAATCACCATCCGAAATAAATACCCCATCCCTCGTATTGATGACTTGTTTGATCAGCTTTAAGAGGCTTCTGTGTTTTCGAAAATTGATTTGAGATCGAGTTATCATCAATTGAAAATTCAGGTAGAGGGTATTCCTAAGACAGCTTTCTGGACTAGGTATGGGCATTATGAATTTCTTGTTATGTCTTTCGGGCTTACTAAGGCCCCAGCTGCTTTTATGGATTTGATGAATGACATTTTTAATCCATAGTTAGACTCCTTTGTGATAGTGTTTATTGATGACATCCTGGTTTATTTGAAGAGTAAAGAAGATCATGAAAGGCACTTGAGAGTTGTTCTTGGGTTGCTGAGGGACAAGGAGTTGTATGCCAAGTTCTCTAAGTATGAGTTTTGGCTCGCGTATTTGTCCTTCTGGGGATATGTGGTTTCGAAGGAAGGAATTATGGTTGATCCCAAAAAGGTTGAGGTAGTGAGAGATTGGGCTAGGCCTACATCAATGACAGAGATCCGCAGCTTTGGGGGGTTGGCCAGTTACTACCGTCAGTTCGTGAAGGGGTTCTCCTCTATTACTTCGCATTTGACCTGATTAACTCAGAAAGAGGTACTTTTTCGGTGGTCCGACGAGTGTGAGGAAAGCTTCCAAAAGCTCAAGACTCTATTGACTAAAACTCCTATTTTATCTTTGCCCGTGCAGGGTAAGGACTTTGTGGTTTATTGTGGCACTTCTCGTTCTTTTTTGGGTGCTGTTCTGATGCAAGAAAAGAAGGGATTGCTTATGCTTCTAGTCAGCTGAAGGTTTATGAAAAGAACTATCCTACTCACGACTTAGAGTTGGCAGCGACAGTTTTTGCGTTGAAGTTTTGGAGGCACTATCTCTATGGTGCCCGTTGTGAGGTATTTACTGATCATCGCAGTCTTCAGCATGTGTTTACTCAGAGGAATCTTAATTCTAGGCAGCGGAGATGGATGGAGTTGCTTAAGGATTACGATATTACTATCTTGTATCATCCTGACAAGGCAAATATGGTGGCAGACACTTTGAGCAGAAAATCAGCTAGCATGGGTAGTTTGGCCCATTTGATTGCGTCAGAGCGCCCGTTGGCCAGGAAGGTTTAGACTCTAGCTAACAGTTTCATGAGGCTTGATGTGTCTGATTAGGGCAGAGTGTTGGCTTGTGTTGAGGCGAGATCATCGTTTCTGGAGTATATTAAGGCCAGATTGTTCGAGGATGTGAGTTTGAGTAAGATTCAAGATAAAGTCTTATGTGGTGAGGTTAAGGATGCCGTGATTGATGATGAGGGTGTCTTGAGAATGAAGGGGCGCGTTTGTGTTCCCCGTGTTGGTGATTTGATTAAGACAATTTTAGCCGAGCCTGACAGTTTTAGATATTTCATTCATCCTGGTGCTACCAAGATGTACCGTGACTTGAGGTAGCACTACTGGTAGGCTAGGATAAAGCGTGGTATTGTTGAGTTCGTTGCACAGTGTTTGAATTGCCAGTAAGTGAAGTACGAGCACAAAAGACCTGAGGGTATGCTTCAGGGAATGCCCATTCCAGAGTGAAAGTGGGAGAGGATAGCGATGGATTTTATGGTTGGTCTTCCAAAGACCTTGGGTAAGTTTGATTCTATTTGGGTCATTGTTGATAGATTAACCAAGTCTGCCTATTTCATACCGGTTCAGATTACCCATATTGCCCAGAAGTTGCCCGAGTTTTATATCCGTAAAATTGTTCGTCTGCATGGGGTTCTTGTATCCATCATATCCGATAGGGGCACAACGTTTACATCCCAATTTTAGAAGACTTTGCATTTAGAACTGGGTACTAGATTGGACCTTAGTACAGCTTTCCACCCTCAGACAGATGGCCGGTCTGAGTGGACTATTCCGGTCCTAGAGGATATGCTCCGAGCTTGGGATCAGTTCTTACCATTGGCAGAGTTTGCATATAATAATAGTTACCACTCGAGCATTGACATGGCCCCGTTTGAGGCTCTTTATGGGAGGAGATGTAGGTCTCCTATTGGGTGGTTTGATGCATTTGAGGTAAGGCCATGGGGTACAGATCTTTTGAGGGAGTCATTAGATAAGGTCAAGGTGATTCAAGAAAAGCTCTTGGCGGCCCAGAGTAGACAGAAGGAGTATGCGGATCGAAAGGTACGAGATCTTGTGTTCATGGTTAAAGAACAGGTCTTGTTAAAGGTCTCACCCATGAAGGGTGTGATGAGGTTTGGGAAGAAGGGTAAGCTTAGTCCCAGATTCATTAGTCCATTTGAGATTCTTACCCGTGTGGGGGATGTAGCCTATGAGTTGCCTTTGCCCCAGGTTTCTCATGTATGCATCCAAAGGTTCCATGTCTCTGTGTTGAAGAGATATCATAGTGATGGGTCATTTATCATTCTTTGATATTCTGTCTTGTTGGATGAAAATTTGTCCTATGAAGAAGAGCCTATTGCAATTCTAGATAGAGAAGTTCGTAAGATGAGGTCAAAAGAGATAGGGGCAGTGAAGGTTTAGTGGAAGAACCGTCTCATTGTGAAAGCTACGTGGGAGATCGAATCCGATATGCGCAATAACTATCCCCAGCTTTTCACTAAGTCGGGTACTTTTTCCCTTATTTCTCTTCCTTGCCCGTTCGGGGATGAACGAGTGTTTAATTGGTATCTGATGTAACGACTAGCGGGTCGTTATAGGGGTGACTTAGTAAACTAGACCTCCATTAGGAATTTCGAGACCGCGAGTGATTCCGCAGCATATTTTTATGTATATATGCATGTTTGGTTTACGTCTGTAGAGTCCCAGATTGGTGCTGGGATTTTTGGGTGAAAAACTAGTGGGACCGCTGTAAAGAGTTCGTCATAGCGGGTAGGGGACAGCCTTCGCGGGGTAGGGGAATTAATAAGGTCCGCCATTGCGGGACTGCTGTAGTGGGAAGTCGACCATTGCAGCAGTCGACGGGAGGTAGAGTCAGCATTTTATATTCTTATTTTCGAACACATTCCCCACATAACTCCCAAACAGTTCCCACGAACTCTTGTGGTAAATTTCTGAGGCTAGGGCTAAAATACTCTTGACTGGTAAGTCTCAACCCTTTACTTTGTTCATCCATTATCATTTTAAGTTTCATGATTAGTTTAAGGTCCGTTGATGGTGAATGAAAGGACTAAAGCCCTAGAACTTAAGAAACCCTTAAATAATGAATGGGTTAATGGTTTTAATGTTGTTTATTCATCTAAGATTATAGATTATCATTTCCTAGGGTGGGAATTCAATAATGGATGAGACATGATGTATTGAGACTTAGGGTTTTATAAAGATAGGAACTTTGGCACAAAAACATCTTGTAAAAGGGTGGAACTAATTAGAAAACCCATGAATGGGAATAGTATGATGGTTGGGGTTGATTTTATGATGAATTCACACTTAGTGATAGTTCATCCATTTGAAAAGGGTAGAGGTAGTTGGGTTCTCTTCCCCAATTGTTGTTAGTTTGAGTAGATGATCCATTACACACTTAGCGTTATGATTTCTAGACTTGAACGTTCTGAAGCTTTTTGAAAAGGGAAAGATATTCCGGAGTGATTGCATTATTCTAGTTTGGCTTTGAGGTAGGTTACGGTCTACTTGAGTTAGTCTTTTATTAGTCGATTGTATTTGTTATGAAATTGATAGGAGAAGCATGATTAGGGCTTCAGACATAAAGTGTGGTTGGAAATTCCTAAATTTGACATTGATTGATTTATTATGTGATGAATTGTGATATGATAAAAAAGAAGTTAATGAATACTCTTCTTGCTGACCTGGAGTAACCCCTTATTTATGCTATTGATGAGTTGATTCTTGACTCTAGATATGACTTGTTACATGGTGACTTATGTTCCTTGATATTGATACATTGACTGTTCACAATTCCTTATTGATTGTTGGAATAGAAATATAGTGAGATGAGAAAGAACATATAAATATGAAAAGGCACATCTGATAAGGGTTGAGGATATGGCCTAGTTATGGCTCGTGATCTGAGGTTAGTTCCGGAGTGAGTGGTACATAAACACCATGGGTCCCCTGCAGGTCATGGCTATTTGGGAAAACAATACCATTTAGCATGTGTGTCGGGCTATGTGACAGAGTTGAGATAATTCGTGAGTTACGGTTGTGTTGGTAATGACATGGGTTGAGTTACTCTTATTGATTGTTGTTTGTGTGGGCTTATCTTATTTCAGTGTTGGATGTTTTTTGTTGATAATTTCATATGGTTATGTGCTGTTGTTCCTATCTGTCTATTCTATTGATTTTGTGATTCATGCATGATGCTAATCTTAGTCGGCCAATGATATCTACCGGTACACAGTGTTTGTACTGATACTACCTTGCTGCATTTTTTTGAGTGCAGATTGTGATCCAGCGATATCTATGATACGATCCTACTTGTGGAAGACATGGACTCAAATAACAAATATGCGGAAACAAAAGATAGAGTAGAAATCAAAGATGAGAAGTCAAGAAATTGGAATGAGAATAGAAAGGATAGGAGCAAGACCCAATTAGTAAAGGAATTATGGGCAAACTTAGGTATATGAAACTTAAACCCTTCTAATCGATTCCTACTAACAAATCTATACTATTTGATAATCAACCAAGAGTAATCCAAATGAATCCACAAATGAACAACTCGATTGAAAATCAATGGAAAAGTGTTTCATAGCCAACGATGGAATCCACCATGATTAACTATCACTAATCACTAGATTAACACTACACTAAACTACCAAACAAACTATCACTCAATTTAGAGTATTCATCTCAATTCAACATAATCTAGGTAAATGAAATTTCTAAGTCTAGTATTTATACTCCTAGACTAAAGAAGACTAAGTTATTACAAATATGTCATTAATGAGGCAAGGGCCTTGTTTGACTAGTTGGGATGTTGACTTGGAATTCGAAAAGTTTCTTCCTTGCACAAATAGCCATCATCCAATCCTTAAAGCTTGCAATTGCGACCATTTGCATGTATGCCCCTTCTTTGCATGTTTGGCCACTTTTACGTTTCTACCCCTTTGCACATCTAGTCACTTTTGAGTGTTGGCCTTCTTTCTTGCCCAAGCCTTGCCTAAGCTACCTTCCATACATCGTAAGCCATCTTGTGTGGCTTGTAGGAGCCTCGAAAGGCCTCAAAACGACTTCCTCATCTTCCATATAGCTTGAAGTCTCACATCTCGTCCTTGAATGTATGTCTTGAAATAAAATGTGCTAAGTAGGATCATATCATCCTCCAAAAACTTCAAAAGGATTTGTCCTCGAATCCGAACCTGAAAACCAGGGAAGACATACGAAAACATACTCCTCAAGGATCGAGGGTTAGCACAAAAAGTAATAACCATACATACATGCCAAGGATGGACAAATTTGTGGTACAACCACACATCAATAGCGATCATGACTAACAAGTGCTACATACGAGGTATTAAGAAGTTGATTCCTCACGAGAGTTCATGACATAAGGTAAAGTAATAAATCCAATGGATGTAAAATATGAAGCATGTAATGCTACATTGGTTCTATTTGACATGAAGCACCATGAAAATTCAATTTTTAAGCAAGGACTCTTCCAAGATAGTGTCCCTAAATCACACAAGGTATCACCCGGATCAAATGGATAGATTACCCACCTAGTATGGTCAAGGACACAATCATTTACCCTATAAGAGTCTCCCTTAACATAGGATGCACCCAAAACATACACATGAGCATCATCAAATGCAAACAAGTAGTAAAGAAAGGTATTGTGTAGAACAACTTTCTCTTCTATGTCATCCTCAAGTGTAACCTCACTACTAGAATCTAGAACAAGATCATCCAATAGGTTACTATGAAGTTGAGCATGAAAGGAAGAATTAGCAATTTCTAGACAAGAATCACCTTCTTTTGCAACACTTTCCTTCCCCATAAGTGAGTTACAACCTCTCAATGGAAGATTTCCATCATAGGGAAGAGTGTCGTCATCCCATAGTGGGTTACATATCACATTATAGTTTCCAAAGGAAACCAAATACTCAACATTACCAAACACCCCACTAGGTTTATCATCCCCAATATTCATGTCAATATCAAATAACGCATTATCTATAAAGATAGAGGAATCAATGAACAATGAAGGATCAAAGCATGCAATCTCACTCTCAAAAAGACAAAGGTCATTCTTCAAAGCATTTTTAATCTCATGACTATCTACTTAACACATAACACCTTTAGAATCTTGAGTCTCAACAAATGACAACAAATCAAGGTCGTGAGACTCATCTCCATAAGTGTCAAACACGGGTAGTGTGTCATTTTCACATTCAATATGAACTTGGCTAACTTCAGCACTAAATTAAGATTCATTAAGCACATCATGACATTTCTCAATTAGTGGACTATCGATACAAGCAAGCTGACCCAAACAATCGTCATCCATACTAGTTGGACACAAATCGACCTTACTAGATGATTCAATTCGGTCATCGTTAGGATCAACTAGTGGGTTTCCTAACAACTGACATGACAATGTACTAAATGCATATCAAGAGGATCAACACTAGGTGGACACAACTAGAACTCAAAAGAAGAGTCAAGATAGTCATCAATAGGATCAACTAGTGTTGGATCACCCATATCAAATACATTGTCAATTGTCACAATAGCACTAAGCTCATCACAAGGCAAAGATTCATTAAGCTCAATTAAGCGAAAGCTAACATTCACACTCATTTCAACAACATGGTCACATTACTTAGAGAGTTAAGATTAGCCATTTTACCTTGACGCTCGCATTCATCTTCTTTGCCTTGGTTTTGAACTTTGGAGCTCGTTTACTCCTTCGGGAAGCTCTCAACCACCTCAAGAACCTTCAAAGGTTGAGGTTCATCATTAGGCTTGCTTTCGAGAATTCCTGCACTATCATTAAAACCACTAGAGAAGAAAAAAGAGTCACAAGGGTTAGATAAAGGTTGTGACAACTCCCTCACATCACTCCTCACATCCTCTCCTTTTTCCTTTTTAGAGTTATCACTTTTCACTCCCTTACCCCTCTCAATTTCATTGGAGTTGGGACAAGTGGCAAGCATTCTTTGGGAAGGGTTAATTTGGTGGTGAACTAGGTTAGGTTCTTGATATGAGCCTTGTGGATTGCCAACAAGACTCGGACTCTTATTTTGCCCCCTTTTAGCCTCCATACTCCCTAGTCTCTCTTCCATTCCACCTAATATTTTATCTATCTTTGCTATCTCCCCCGATATCCTCTGAATGATCAATTTTTCATCCTCCACAGACAAGCTCTCCTTCCTTTAAATCCGACTTTCTTGATTAGTCATTACAACCTTTGGACTAGGATAAGACATCGGACTTGAGTAGTCACCACAAGAACTTCCATAACCAACAAGTTGGTCACCTCCCTTCAACACTTCTTTCCTCCTTCCCTCCATACCATAACCATATTGAGAACATGGCACTTCCGGATTAGGATAAGAATCATAGTTCATTGTGTTTCTTGGATTAAGAAATGTATAATCACTTCCCCTCCTCGGACTACTCCTACTCGAACCAATACACACACTTATACCATTTTGCTTGGAATAGGTAGTATTACAAGGTGTACATGAATATCTACTAGAAGACCCCTCATAAGAACCATATGCAACTTCATTGTCTTTATAAACATATTCACCATGAAGTGCATAGCCACTAGGCTCATCATCACCACATTCTTCCCATTCTTGCAAGTTCTCACCAAGAGATTCATAACTTAAGTGTGAGGAAGGAATATACCTCAAGTCACCTCCATATCCATGGTGTGTAGGATGAGAATCGTCATAGCCTTGATCTTCACTATAGGATTCTTCATAGAACTCTTCTACTCTTTTGTCATCTTCATAAGCCCTATAAGATCCACTCGTCTTATATTCACCCCCTGAGTAGTAAGGCTCACCATCTTATGGGTCATGATCAAATTGACCATTGTCATCTCCATAATTCCCATACTCATCATAGTCATATGTTGCATCATCTTCCCTATAGCCTTCTTCACAATCAAAGCCATATCCTCCATTACTAGAGGCATAGCCTTTCATGTCATCACCATAAGATTCTGAAGCTATGGATGACATCCTTATGTATCCTCCTCCATATGACCTCTCTCCTTATACCTACAAAACGAGCAAACAATATTAGTAGTGAAGTTCCTCACGTCACTCGTATTTGCACTCAAGCTTACCTCTCAACCTAAAGCTTCTTCCAAAGTTGGCAATGAACCGCTAATCCCAAATGAATTCACAAGGTTGATAATCTTTGTGGAAGAATAGATTTTTGTTTAGATGAAAGAAGGACGAGTCAAAGCGAACGGACAAGAGCCAATAAAGTTTCAACGAAATAAACGAGAAAAGCTTGGAAGAAATTGGCACGAAATGAAATTCGGACTCAAGAACTAGTTAACAACCAAGTAAGGATCAATTACTAGTTGTTAATTAGCTGGGAGAATCAAAGAAATGAGAAGAAGAAGCAAACAAACCTTCGCCAAACACTTAGACAAAATTGGGAAGTTTTTGGCCAACACTTAGAAAATTCGGAGCTGCTTCTCACATGTTTTTAAAACGCAAATAATTCTTTCTACATAGCTCCAATTGATGAATGGTTTGTTGATTTGGAAAGTAGACTCGATGAACTTCAATTTAGATAGGTTATGGCTCTCGTAAATCCTTATACACACAAAGATATGCCGCTCTCAATTTGGACCAAAATCTGCCAACACTTTGAAAAATTTGAAACTTTTTTGAAAATTTGCTCTCTCGAATACGGCCACGCGCTTGCGAGCGCGCGTCAAAAGCCGACGTCGCGTCTTGACGTCTTGCGATGATCTGGCAATTTTTTTTTCAAAAATCAAAAAATTGGACTTAATATTTCTGATTTTTTTTAAAACTTACTTGGGCCCACAAACACCTTTTGGCCTCTTGACTTGAAGAACTTTGAATCAAACACTCGTTTGAGTCTTCTTCTTCACTATGAAGATATGAAGATGCTTATGAACTTGAAGAATACCCAAATTCCAAATCACCTTCAAATCAATTTGTTTTTGTACCAAAATTCGGATCTAAGCTCCCCTCAACTAGGAGAACAAAGCCCAACATCAATTGAAGCTAATTTCACCTTCAATCACCAAGACCCACTTTCAAGTTTCAAACCTTCAAGCTTCAACAATGGTAGAATCTTCAAAACACATCCAAATGCCACGAAATTTGAAATATAGGGGTTTTTAATATCAAGAAACTCAAATTTGACCTCAAATCCACCAAAAAACTACAACAAATTTTCAGATTTTTTTTTTTTGGGAAATTTTGAATTTTCAACTTTTTTTTTTTCAAATATAAAGAACCTAGGATTGAGGATTGTAGAAACAAAACTCTAGCCTAAGCTCTGATACAAAATGATACGATCCGGCTTGTAGAAGACACAGATTCAAACAACAAATACGCGAAAACAAAAGATAGAGTAGAAATCAAAGATCAGAAGTGAAGAAATCGGGATGAGAATAGAAAGGATAGGAGCAAGACCTAATTAGTAAAGGAATTATAGGCAAACTTAGATATATGAAACCTAAACCCTCCTAATCGATTCCTACTAACGAACCTATACTATTTGATAATGAACCAAGAGTAATACAAATGAATCCATAAGTGAACAACTCTATTGAAAATCAATGAAAAAGGGTTTCATAGCCAATAATGGAATCCACAATGATTAAATATCACTAATCACTAGATTAGTACTACACTAAACTACCAAACAAACTATCACTCAATTTAGAGTATTCATCTCAATTCAACATAATCTAGGTAAATGAAATGTCTAAGTCTAGTGTTTATACTCCTAGACTAAAGAAGACTATGTTATTACAAAAATGTCATTAATGAGGCAAGGGCTTTATTTGGCTAGTTGGGATGTTGACTTGGAATTCGAAATGTTTCTTCCTTGCACAAATAGCCATCATCCAATCCTCAAAGCCTGCAATTGCTACCATTTGCATGTATGCCCCTTCTTTGCATGTATGCCCCTTCTTTGCATGTTTGTCCACTTTTGCATTTCTACCCCTTTGCACGTCTAGTCACTTTTGAGTGTTGGCCTTCTTTCTTG
The DNA here is from genome assembly GCF_029784015.1 of Lycium ferocissimum. Taxonomy (NCBI): domain Eukaryota; kingdom Viridiplantae; phylum Streptophyta; class Magnoliopsida; order Solanales; family Solanaceae; genus Lycium; species Lycium ferocissimum. The sequence continues at coordinate 18,608,117 of NC_081353.1, forward strand.
CCCAAGCCTTGCCCAAGTTTCCTTCCATACGTCATAAGCCATCTTGTGTGGCTTGTAGGAGCCTTCAAAGGCCTCAAACGACTTCCTCACCTTCTATATAGCTTGAAGTCTCATATCTCATCCTTGAATATACGTCTTGAAATGAATTGTGCTAAGTAGGATCATATCAATCTACCTGACCTCATATTTAGCGTGAGGCCAGTTTCGGATAGATTTTGAGGGTGAGCTCCTATCCATGCAGGCCGCCTTAAGATCTTCTTTTATTGACGTCTATTTCCATTCTTGACATTACTTTCTTATTTCAGAGAGTTGTTATTTCCTTAGACAGTTTATGTTTTATAGTCCTTGTACGATGACTTTTGGATTTTAGGGTTGTAATAGTTAGACTTCCACATTTGTATTTATTTATGGCATGTGTTATATCCCGTATTTTGTACGTCGGGATAATCCGAGTTAACTACGATAAGATAGGGACAAGATCATTCCGGGATACGAAGTTGAGACTTTTAACCACAATCTCGTTTTAAGGCATAAGTTGTTTACGATGTTGTGGTATAGAATATTAAGGAAACATTTGGGGTTAAAAGTGATTTTTGGAAAGAAATTAGTTCATGAAAAGGAAAAAAAAAAAAAGGGCCATGTGGCCGGCTGGGGTGAGAGAAATCTTAGGATGGGTGACCTCCTGGGAAGTTTGCTAAAAATCCTAAAGTCAGACACGGGAGAACCAAATGGGAAGTTAGAGTAGTCTAAGGGAATTTAGAATGTACAGAGTGAGCGGAAGCCCTAAGAGGTCGCGTAGACCGAGACGGACTAGACCGGTGAAGAGAAAGAAGGTGCATTACAGTTTTAGAATTAGAGTGGGTGTGAATAGTGTTAGGGAATATGTTGTAAGCGAGGTAGCAGTAATTACGCCCATATAAGTATGCACATGATATCCGGTACGTGACTACATCAGCGGATATATGTATCCCGGCAACCAACGTGATGGTATGTGGAAGGCACTAATCGGACAGGGTAACAGAGTTCAGGTGAAAAGAAAAACAAATGGTACAAATGTCATAAGGCAAGCTGATGCTGTTTTCACTACAAGTTAAGCTTGGAAAGCATCAATACAATGATATTTGGAAGAGAAAGAAAGTGAGTAGAAGGACGGCAAAGGGAGCGAAATGTTGAAATAAAAGTGCCGCCTAATTGAGATTAGAAAATGCGGACATAAGGCGAATATAATCAGGTAATAATGTAAGTACACCCCTAAAGGGGGGAAGCGGATGCGAGAGATGCAAGCACCAGATAGAGACAATTAATACCACAACGTATTTAATACGGATACCCGACTAAAGGTAAGATTCCTCGCCGAGACAAGTTAGTAAGACCCAAGCCGACAAAAAGGGTAGAGGCCTGGAATGATATGACACTAGGAAGTGGAAGCCTAGAGGGAAATACGACAAAAGAGCTACGACGAGTAACTTACGGAGACGCTGTGAAAGGTAACGCTACCGTGCTGGACTGGAGACTAAAATGTGAGCAATAAGGTTGTTCGCTAATAATACTACGACCCAAGAAAAGAAGAGAGAGGGGAGAAAAACAGATAATCTCTCTAGTAGGAAGTAAGAAAACCAAAGGATTGATTAAAGGAAGGGAATAATGAGTATGACAGGGTAGGCTACAAGCGAATGTTAGGACGGAAAGAATATGTGGTGTAGAGTGAACCAGGAGAAGGAAAGACCGTAATTAAGATGGAATATATTCTATATGAGTCATACAAGTGTAGTTATGATACCCATGAACATGTATATGCTAAGGATGCGACCACGCGAATATTTAAGGAGAAAGGCTTGGATTCAGTAATAACAATATGGTGGTAATAGTTTGGGGTGCATTAAGGAAAGATGTAAAGATGGTTTAAATTAGGTTACCGAGATAGAATTGGCCCTGAGGACAAACGGGACATGGCAATGGTTGGACCAAAGATCTATTTCGATACCGGTTGTAAGGAAAGAAAGGCGTAGACAAAGTGAAACAGACGTAAGGATTAGTGAAACCATGCTAAGGCATTTCGGGCTAAATAGAGCACCTTTGCATATTCTTGTAAAGACTGCTATGGAATGTGTGACCGGGAAGTTGGGAGCAAGATCTGAGCGAAGGGACAATAGAAGAGTTTGAATTAAAGATAAGAAATGACATGAGGCAATGTGCCTAAAATGTTACAAGCTGAGTAACAGAGAGTAAATTTATGTGTCAAAACCATTCGAATTATATCGTGATGGTAATATATCGGTGAACAGCTATTAGCAAAATCGAGACAACAGAAATCATATGGTGACAATCGGCGTCGATACTTAGAATCCTAGATTGGCGAACGGGTGTGCTTGAAGATATCACCAAAAAGGGTGTGACAAGATTTGACAAGAAGGAGAAGCGTAACTCGAGATATAGGGGACCTTATTATATGTTCGTAAGGCAAGAAAGGTGCGTACTAAAGACGTGGCTTTCTTAAAGTATCGACGAGATAATGACGGAAATGAGGTGACTTGAGAAGCTGAAGAAGAGGTAAAGAAGAAATACGATCGGTAAATGAGACTGCATACTATGGCATAAAGGAACCCCCCCCGAGATCCTTATACGACTTTATAAGACTAGTTGAACATTCGAGGACGAATGTTCTAAAGGGGGGAAGGATGTTATATCCCGTATTTTGTACGTCGGGATAATCCGAGTTAACTACGATAAGATAGGGACAAGATCATTCCGGGATATGAAGTCGAGACTTTTAACCACAATCTTGTTTTAAGACATAAGTTGTTTATGATGTTGTGGTATAGAATATTAAGGAAACATTTGGGGTTAAAATTGATTTTTGGAAAGAAATTAGTTCATGAAAAGGAAAAAAAAAAGGGGCCATGTGGCCGGCCACCTTGTTGTGGGCCAAGGGCCACATGGATGGCTAATATATGAAAATAAAAGATGACTAAGCCATCTTATTCTCATCTCAACACTTAGAGAAATTTCAAGAAGCTTGGAGAGAAGAGAACCAAGCAACCATTCGGCCATGACCATGAAAAATTGAGGTCCAAAAATTGGTCACCAAAAAATATTTTCTTCTAGTTTCTCTACTAATTGGAGGGTCCTCTACAACATGAAGTAGTTGTTAGAACAAGCAAAACACTCATTCTTGCAAGAACAAGTTCTAGCCGAGTGGAAGGATTGGGTGAAGAAGGTATGGTTCAATCTTCTCTTTTATATGTTATTCATGGTTTGTGTATGTTATGAAGTGTGGAAATGAATGAAATTCATGAAAATATGGATGTTAAGGGCGAACTGTGTATGTTGATGCATGGCCGTGCAAATGTAATGTTGTGTAGGAGTGATGAATTAATTGTATTTAGCATGTTTGGGTGTTGTTGTAGTGTGTAGAAATGAATGAAACTCATGAAATGTTGGGGTTGGAGTTGTGGCCGAAAATGGGCTGATTTGGTGTAGGCATGTTGGACTAATTTTATGTGGTATTTTAGTTGTTGTCGTCATGGATTCTATGTTAATAATGAAAGTTTAATGAACCAAGTTGAAGTTGGAATGGTTGTGGGCTGATTTGGAAGTTAATGTAATTCTTATGTAGATTTTATATTCATGGTAATGACATTGTTAATGTATAGATTGTTGGTGTAATTCATGAATTTAGAAGAAGAAAAGGTGTTGTTATGGTTGCTCTCGGGTTTGGGTTGGTTTCGGGTGAAATGGAGCTTTGTTTGGGTTGTTTGAAATATTGTGTGAATTGTTTAAAGTGTCCTTGAATATTGTTTGAATGGTTTGGATTAGTAATTGAACGTATGAGCATGAATATTGGTTTGAACGTGAGTGGTCGAATTGAATAAAATGAATGTTGTTGAATTATGTAGTAAAGGGGTGCTAATGTTAGAATACGTTTAGAATTGCTTATTGATTTTGCTAGTATGTTGTTGGTATGGTTGTTGATGAATTTGGCCGAGTTGAATTCTCGGGGTGTTGCATTTACAGGGGAAATGCTGCCCAAATTTCTGTAGAATTAAGTGTTAGTTTGGGATTGAACTCTTAAGTGCCTTTACCTAATGTTTGGCATTTAATGGCGTATTGTAGATCTTGGGAAGTCCGCGACGTAAGTTTGGATTAGCTTGGAAAGCAAACGAGGTATGTAAAGCTCACCCTTTCTTTCTTTGGCATGTCTTAGACGTAAGGGAAGAGTCATACGAGCTTCGGGATTATTCTATTCTTACTATCGTTTACGACTTTTATTCACCTCTTTATGTCAACCTTTTTAATGTAGTCACGTCATGATCCTGGTGTCCTTGGAATGATTGAATTTTAAATGTTATATAAGCAATTTTGTTCTTAAAAAGATTCCGAAACTACGAACGACCGTAACTTTCACAAAAGGGCTCGGATCGCCTCGATATGCTCGTATAAGGATTCCGTAGCGTATGATGACTCTAACTTCCGTAGGTGGGCTCGGATTGGTTTGATACTTGTCCGTGGGCCCCCGAGGCGTTCCTTTGCATAGTTCCAATGGTTTGTTGGAAAAGAACCTAATATGCTTACTATTCCGACCCCCGAGTTTGATTATTTATTTATTTACCGAGTCTAAAACGAGGATTGTTATGCATATAATTTCGATACGTAGCTATGATTTCTAAAGTTCGATTTGACATGTTCCGAGAGAGATGTCCGAAAGGTACTTGACATAATTCTTGTCCGATTTTCAAATGATAGTTCGTTTAACTTATTTCATCGAGTCTTTGATATGATTTATGTGCATATGGTTTCTCACTACTCTGCTCGTGCTAAGCTCAATATGTCTTTCACTGAGTCCCTGGCCAGGACACGCATCCGGGACACGCTATGTATATACATATGTATATGATGATTATTTACTTATGTTTATGATATGATCATGCATGATTTATGTTTAAAGGTAAGCCTTTACCGTACTCATGTTCCATACTCTCTATTTCGATGACGATTTTGTTTACGGTATTCTATGCTTTACATGCTCGGTACATATTCCGTACCGACCGCCTTCTTCTTCGGGGTCGCGTTTCATGCCGCGCGTGTGTACGAGATACTTGTTCGGGTGAGCCGCGGCCTAGGATCCTACTCGGCGGTTTTGGGAGTGCTCCTTTGTTCCGGCCTACACTTTGGTACGTATTCTTTTGTTGTATATATGTATATGTCTATTCGGGGGACGGCGGGGCCCGTCCCGTCATATGATTATTACTCTTAGAGGTCTGTAGACATAAAAGTGGGTTGTGGGTAGCACTGTTCAGTTGTGTTTGTGTTCTGTATATCCTCAGGCTGTATATATGATATATGTATATATGTGTGCGCGATGTCGTGCTTTACTGTACGTATAAGTTCCTATCATGTTTGCTATGATCTGATTATAGTTGGTAGGTGGGTACGAGTGCCCAGCTCGGGCACTAGTCACGGCCTACGGGGCTGGGTCGTGACAGCATGACTAGACGTTTTGGGTGATTATTACTGTTGTTATATCCTTGATTTATCTAAAAGTGGTTAAGTAATTGGTAATTGTTTGGATGGGTGGTTAAGTAGATGGTTCACCCACTAGGGGATTTGTGTGGGTGTCACTCACGGCTACTTGGGTCATGACAATACCTCCCAATATATACTGAGGTATATATGAAGCATCTATATCAGGCATATCTGGTGTGCACCCAAGATAAAAGATAACAAACAAGACGGGAGGGGAAAACGAGAAACAAGGAAAACAAACATGGTATATTGCTAAATTTGAAATAGTCTTAGACACAGATGTATATGGACTCACACTGAAGGTGTTACACTTGCATACTCATCATATTCATTGACAAGGAGTAGTCACAGTCAATATGAGACATTTATTTTCAAGATTAAGTCATCAAGCAGGCTATTCAATACTCCAAAAACACAGAAAGAGGAAAAAGATAGCAAAGAAATAAAGAATGGTGGTCACAAGTGGGATATGATGTCTTTTTTAATCTTCTTTAAGAACACAAGCATACACATACATATATGAATGCCATATTTACCCGAACTCAATATTCTCATGCTTGGAAACTGTTATCATCTCAAGTTAGACACAAGCAACATGTAACAAATGATTTTCATGAGGGGGCATAGACATGGCATAGCCTAAACTGCCCTATAAGAGGGATAATACTTTAATCCACCAACTCTATAACATTTAGAAAGCAACAGGGGCAGGGTGCAATACAGAAAATACCAAAAAGAAAACAAAATTACACATGTACAATGCTTCCCTACACCCAGAAACCCAACATCTCATTTCAACATGTCATTTCACATAGTATCCCTCTTCTCCATTTACTAGAACCTTAGAGGTTTCATAGGAGTGTGATTTAACATAGAGTAACCGTAGCAGTCTAGGATTAGTAGTACTAGGCTGAGCAGATTTGTTACAACCCGCCAGGTCGTTATGGGACCTTTGACCATTTTACCCTTGCTAGCACCTTCCCGAGATAAAAATGAGCTTAAGGAGAACTCAAAGAGTTAGAAGTCTAAAAACTAAAACTTGATTTGTTTGCTGCTGTGCATTGTTTGAAACTTATTTTATGTTCATTTGGTTTTTTGGGGGGGGGGGGGAGGGACTGGGTAAATTAGACCTCCATTAGGAATTTTGAGGCCTCGGGTGAGTCCGTAGCGTGTTTTTATGTATAAATTTATGTTTGGTTGGCGTCTGTAGGGCCTTGGATTGGTGCTGGAATTTTGGGTGAAAAACCAGAGCTCACTGGTCGATTTGGACCGTTGTAGCGGTTGTATTACCACTGTAACAGTTCGCCATAGTGGGGCGAGGCTTGCTGCCATGGGAAAATGAGATTTAACGGTGTCCGCTATAGCGAGACCGCTGTAGCGGAACATCGACAGCTGCAATGGTAGACGGGAGGCAGAACAGACTTTTATATTGTGGAATTTCGAGTCATTCCTCACTTTACACAAAAAACTGTTCCCTACAAAATAAGAGGCGAATTCCTTAGAGTCTTGATGGGTCCTCCATTGAAGGTAAGTTCCAGCCCTTTTATTGTTCATTCCATTTTCATTCTTAAGTTTCTACATCAATTAAAGGTCCTTTAATGGTGGAAGAAAAGGTTAGAACCCTAGAAATTGCGAACCCTTTAATAATTGGTGGGTTATTGATTTTATTGTTGTTTAATCATCCAGGAGAATAGATTATCACTTCCTAGGGTGAGAAATTGATTATTAATTGTGGAAATTATTCATTAAAACTTGGGGTTCCAATAAAAATGGAAACTTTAGCCTAAAAACTATTTGAAAGGGGGTGAATTGATTAGAAAACCCATGAATTGGAATATTATGCTAGTTGGGGTTGATTTTACGATGAATTCACACTTAATGATAGTTCACCCACTTGAAAAGGGTAGAAGTAGTTGGGTTCTCTTCGCCAATTATTGTTTGTTTGAGTAGATGATCCATTACTAACTTAGCGTTATGTTGCTAGACTTTGAACGTTCTGAAGCTTTGCGAAAGGGAAAAGCTATTGCGGAGTAATTTCATTGTTCCAATTCGGCTTTGAGGTAGGTTATGGTTTACTTGAGTTCTACTATGATTAGTTGAATGTATATGTAATAGAATTGATGGGAGAAAGCATGTATAGTTCTTCAAACATGAAGTCTCGTTGGAAATTCCTGGGTTGGTACTGATTGATTGGTTATGTGGGCTGGTCGCCATTACTTTTTGTACTGAACCTGAGGTGGAATTGTTGTGATATGAGAAGGAAGGAGTTAATAAATATTCTTCTACTGATTGAGTTGATTTTATATTAATATTGATTGATAAGCTGATTTGTTGAGTCTTGATTGAATTGTGGCATAGTGCCTTGTGTTCTTGACTTTGATATTGTTGACTAATCCTATTCCATATTTACTGATGAACTGGAAATAAGTCAAGAAACACACACACACACACACACACACATATATATATATACACATATATATATATATATGGAAAATAGCTACAGTGCACCCTAACGTTTGGCCGGATTATTTATAACACATCTAACCTTTACGGGTGACCTATTACCCCCCCTATACCAATTTATAGTGTATTTTACGCACCATTATCAGGTGATTATTTTGTGACCCTGAATTTTTTCCCTTGAAGTAAGACAGACGCGCCTAATAAAACGCTAAAAAGCCCTTACTCGTCATTCTAACCACACCGAACGGCAACCTTTACCCAAAAACACCAATATCATCTTCTTTGATATTCCATCATCTTCCAACCATTTTATTGTCAAATTCATGGAAATTTAACCAGTAAATATCTAAATCTCAGAAATAATCATTGTATCTAGTTCATGGCTTCTGTGTGGACTGAGTTTGGGATTCGTCGGTGCTACACCATTAGTGCTACACCATTTGCAGGTTAGGGTTTTAATTTCTCCACTAATATAGTGTTAATATAATGGGATTTAACACATAAACCTATTGGTTTGCATTATAGGGTTTTGAATCGGTTTATTTGTAAATTAGGTTGGTGGTTAAATTAGGGTTTTCTTCAAGATTATAGTTAAATTAACAATTAAACACATGTAGAATGTCACGACCCAAATCGATGAGTCATGACCCAAACCGATGAGCCGTGACAAGTACCCGACCATTGCTGGTCAAGCACTCCTGTGCCTGCATTTACTTCTCACTGACTATCCTGGGCCCATATACAATCTATAACTGAGCTATACTGTCTCCCAAACACTCAACATAAAAGACACTGAACTGGGAGCTCACGGCTAATACATACATACAAACATAAATATCGAGAGTAACAGTGCAAGCTGATTGGCCGTTTTATATATACTGTACAACAAAATAAGTGCCGACGAGGCTGCATAACAACACGACTATATATCGCTGTCTACAAACCTCTATAGAATACAAACTGTAGAAAGGACAGGACAAGGCCCTGCCGTACCCATATATTTACGTAACAAGATGGCATACCAAATGGACTGATGCTCCGAATCAATGGAGCGTACCGACTGCCGCTGAGGGGAGGTCCTACTGCTGTGAATCGTCCGACTGGCTACCTGATCCTGCGGGCATGAACGCAGCGTCCACAAGAAGGGACGTCAGTACGAGTAATGTACCGAGTATGTAAGGCATGAATAGTAATATAGTAAGGGATGTAAAGTATGAATAATAACATAATGGAAATATAGAGCATATCGCAAGATAAAAGAGTAACATGTACATGTGAGTGCCTCTTAGGGCGGATGCCATGCATGCTTAGCTTTCTTTGAAAAATATTTCTTATTCATATATACAGAAAATATGCCAAGGAACGTCGGCCCGATCCATTTAACCACATATGTCCTTCGTCCGGGCATCCCGCGTCTAGGATGATAAGTTACACCAACTGATCAGGTGGCCATGCGTCTATAGCGCCACTCCCTTTTTCCCCATATTCCCCATATACATATACATATATCATATAAGCGGCATGCAGGGGAGCCCAAGGAAAACTATGCCTATATCGGAGTGACGTAAGGTCGGTAACCTCGGATTATATTATGGAATAATCATGGTCGCTTTGTCTCACCTTGAAGGAACAATTATTATAAGGTGAGACTATCAATGAAGAATAACATCAAGAGAAAACATAGAATAGGATCATAAATCTTATAAGACATCAATTCATATACTTTGGAATCTTTAAAAATTGTCATCATCCATGAATAAAATTGAGAGATCAAGAGGTAACTCAACATTCTTATATCGTCATTGAAATCGTAACCTTGGGACCTTTAAACACAGAATCCTCATCATCATAGGAAAATATTCTCATTTTTTGGCATCATGGTCATGATGATAAAACGTGTCCATCATCGTTGTCATAAGAGCTTACGAAATCATAAACCTCTGTTTTGGAAAAAGACAGACATTTTGGAAAACATTAACGGGTTATCGGGAAAGGAATCATGCCTTGGGATCATAGACTTCTAACTTTTGAAAGCAAGAAGTTACGGAAGCATTTATGAAATCGTAACATAGGAATCATGCCTTTGAAAGAAAGGGACGAGCCTTAACATACCTGTTCCACCTCTTATTAGCTACGCTTATTCGTCCAAGCTCGCAAGTTTACATTTAAGAGGATTTACACTAATGTTATCCTCTTCATCGTACACTTGTACCAAGTTTCAAATCAAACTATTCTATGTTCTGCCGAAAATCGGGCAGCATCTCCCCTGTTTATATGCCCAGCTCGAATTCTCAATTCAACAACCAAAAACAACAATAACAATACCAACATCAATAACATCATTTCGTATTCCATAGATCAGCCCATATGGTGTTTGTCCCATATTTCCATCACAGAATCATTTTATAACAATTTTACAGCTCTTTCTCCGTAAATAAACCAAGATTATCGTTAATAGCAAGAAATTCATGCCTTCTTCCGATAAGAATGCTATATATTCACTCCCCCACCTTTATCTTAAGCCACAACGCGTTAATACACAATTTTGTAGTTACAACTATACGCCGTCTCGATCGGAATTTGGGAATTATACCTGGTTTTGGGATAAAAATTTGGCGTTGGAAAGTTGGGGAATTTTCTGGAACATTTGAGGAAGTTTTGGGTGTGTTTGGTCGAAAATGAGGGGGTCTGCCCTTTAAATAGCGGTCCAGGTTCTGCCTGGACCGACTTAGAATTCCGTCTGCGCGTTCGCGCCCCCTTTGGGCGCGTTCGCGCAGCCTTAATTTTTCTACCTGCGCCTTCGTTCAGTAAAAAGGTCATAACTCTTGATCCAGATATTGTGTGAGGGCCCACGACCTATGGTTGGAAAGCCTTTTAATTATCTACAACTTTTATTCGTATAATGTTTCCAAATTCCATTTATAATGGCGTCTTGGCCCCTCCAAGTCAGATCATCCGAAAATGTTTCCTTAAATCGTCCTTTTGGAGGGCTTATGCCCATATTTGGCTTATGGGTCCTTCTTTGGACTTGCTCAACTTTTCATGTACTACTCATATATCTCTTCATAGGTCCTTTATAAGAGTCCCGATGTGTGGGCCCCACTTAGCTTACAGTAACGAGGGCTTTTCGTCAAGTAACATATGAACCAATTCACACCATATGGTCTCCAAATGTCATATATGTATATATTCTTAGACTTATATCACCTAATCTTCATCCCTAATCCTTGTATGACTTTACACTTTTCTGAGCTCGTACCACGCCGTCTACGATCTTGTAGCGCGAAATTTTTTAGGGTGTAACATCCTTCCCCCCTTAGAAACATTCGTCCTCGAATGTTGCAATTTGTAAACTCAACACCAACCTGGAGGAAAAATTTTTGTTAGAATGGTTATTCTTCCTTTAGGGTCTGATTACCATGTACTTGAACTATAAATTGGGTCAGCCTCTTCTCATTCTTTCTTAACTCCTTTATTGCCTTCAGTCAACTTCTTTCACTTCTTTGCCCTCATGTACATGATCGAAATTTAACTAGTATCTCGCTCTCGTTTTGTCTCCATTATTGTAGTCTTGCTTATCGTGCCATAACTATTCATCGGCCTATAAGTATTCTCTTTTTCTCGCTCCTTGTTTCCCTGCTAGTGGGCAATTACCTTGCTCATATATGGCGCTCTCTTTTCGTTTATCTCTTCGGTACCATCTCGGGCTATCCTTTTTATACCTGTTGATCTTAGACATACACTGCATCGACTCCCTGTAGTTCATTAGTTCGGCTCCCTGTTCTTTTACATCTTTGTCACTATCCCTCTTAATCTTACATTCTAAATATTTATCAAATGATGACTTTGTCGCTAATGAGCACAATGGTTATGTTCCTTTCCAAGGCCAGTTATATCAATATACGAAATGTTTCTTCGCCATTTATTATCCTTCGCAGTCCAGTTACACTTATGGCAATTTATAATCCGAATTCAACTAATTTCATAGCTCACAATATCTTTGAGCTCCTGCTACAACTTTTTCTTTACTTCCTTCCCTCACATCACTCAATACAATCCCAGAAGCATAGGACTATGACAATTCTTCTATTATGACTCTCTTACAACGCAAGTATACTTGTCCTCGATTTCCTTGCATTGGCGATCGTTTCGTCAGTCGTTATTCCTTGTTGGCTTTCTTACAATTGTAGTTGGGCATAGCTTCACGTTGACGGTTCATATAATTCCATAGCATATGCTCTCATGTTCAGTATAATTAGCGATCCATGAAGTGTTTCCTAATAGCCGGCGAACTCTTTTATTCCCATCCACAAGAGCAGTGTTCTTCCTTTCCTCAGAAAATTACCAAACTACCAATCTTTGTTGCTTTTGTTACAATTGTTATCCCTTCCGGTGTAAAATCCCCTTTTATTGTCATCCTTGGATCCGTCATCCTCTCTGTCATCCTTGTGAATTTTACTTGGAAGTTGTTCTTGCTCTCTTTACTACACCTTTAGGCATATCACTACATACTTAGGTACAACACCATTTTACCCGATACGAGGGATTCAAATCATGGTCTAGAAATATCGTAGTTCATGTTGTCAATTCATTTCTGCTTCTTTCTGATACCTTTCTGATATGCCGATATGGACGGGTAGGTGTATCCCAGCTACGGGCGTTGCGGTGTATGGAAGGCATTGATCGAACAGGGTAATAAAGTTCAAGTGACAGAAGAACGTTACCAGGTAAGCTGATGTTACTTTCACTACAGGTTAGGTTTGGAAAATTCTAATGCAATGACATCTGAAGAGGAAAGAAAGTGAGTATATGGAAGGTAAGGAGATCAAAATGTCAAAAAAGTAAGAAGTAAGAAGCATGAGTGAGTGAGGCCTCCAAGATGGACGACGGGCAAAACACAGGACTATTTGGGTAAAAATTCGAAGGTAGGCATGTGAGAGGAATAAAGTGTGGTAGTGTGGAACGAAAGAGGAATGTGTAGGGTCAGAGAACGGACTTCGATGAGTGGGAGTAAAAGGATAATGACCACAACGAGGAATGTGAAGTAAGAGAAAGAATGATTAGGCCTTGCAACGATGCTAAAAGATTTTCAACTCTCGAAAGATATATTTATAAAGGGATAAATGTGTAGCCATATTGATATGGTTGCCTCGGACATGGAGAAGCTTTCCTAAAAGATGACTTAAGAATAGAACGGATTTGCACGTTTAAAGGAATGTCTCACGAACTTCAGGGTCGATACTGTAAATAACAAGAGGAGAAGGGCGCTCGGGAAGGAAGTAACCTAAGGAAGGTTAAGGATGAAAATAGGGAAGGTATACTAATGGGTTGATCGAAAAAAGGGGGAGAGCATTTAGCAACAAAGTAACTGGAAATCATTAACTATGGGAGTAAGAAGGATACTTTAACTAGTTGGTGGTAGGAAACCGATCAATCACCGAGATGAGAACGAGGATTATGGAGCGACACATGTGATTACAAGATTAACGACATGGGACAAGAGTTCTTGTAAAGACCAAGAGATGCGATCATAGAGGAAATAGAATGAAATGTGGGGAACTTGCATGGAAGACAACCTGGCAGTGGCATTAGAAAGACGGATAAAGACCCGATGAATGAGAATGGAGAGAGTGGAAACTGTAAGAATTCTGTGTTGAGAGCAAAAGTAGCAGGACACTCGAAAAAGTTGGATGCACAGCTGCAACACAAACGCGTAGTTAAGAAAAATTACGAGTAAGTGCGCTAAACGTGTGAAAGGACTGGTAGTAGACGGAAGAATATGAAATATTGATAAAATGGTATGGTATAGACATAAATGGAAGAACAACTCAAGATAAGAAGAATTCTAGATATGTTATAAGCAAAGTCGGGAATAGAGACGAGGAGTAAGGTATAATCGAAGACTTCATAAAAGGACGTGGTGAATCTCGATGTCCCCATTAACTTGTGGGTCCAGGACACCGTTAGCCATAAAAGACAGAGGTATGAAAATATGAAAAAGAAGGCATCAGAATTGGATACCCTTATGAGTATTCCAATTGAACACAAGAGTGTAACTAGCAAAAAGGATAAATAAAGTAGACCATACGATGACCGAACCCTGACCTTGAGAAGGTCGTGAAGGGAGGCAGATAATTGCCGAAGACGATGGTTATTCGAAAGCTATTGGTGTATTAGGACCTCCTTAATAAACGGGGAAGAACATATTGGAATCGAAAGGAATTATGACGTTCTCAAGCTCCAGAAGGAGAAATTTATTCGCTCAGGGCCAGAGTTCAAAACATATTGGCATATCAGGAAGGTATCAGAAAGAAATAGAAACGAATTGACAATATGAACTACGATATTTCTAGACCATGATTTGAATCCCTCGCATGGTGTAAAATTGTGTCGTACCTAAGTATGTAGTGATATGCCTAAAAAGGTAGTAAAGAGAGCAAGAACAAGTTCCAAGTCAAATTCAAAAGGATGACAGAGAGGATGACGGATCCAAGGATGACAATAAAAGGGGATTTTACATCGGAAGGGATAACAATTGTAACAAAAGCAACAAAGATTGGTAGTTTGGTAATTTTTACGAGGAAAGGAAGAATACTGCTCTTGTGGATGGGAATAAAAGAGTTCGCCGGATATTAGAAAACACTTCATGGATCGCTAATTATACTGAACATGAGAGCATATGCTATGGAATTTTATGAACCGTCAACGTGAAGCTATGCCCAACTACAATTGTAAGAAAGCCAACAAGGAATAATGACTGATGAAACGATCGCCAATGTAAGGAAATCGAAGACAAGTATACTTGCGTTGCAAGAGAGTCATAATAGAAGAATTGTCATAGTCCTATGCTTCTGGGATTGTATTGAGTGATGTGAGGGAAGGAAGTAAAGAAAAAGTTGTAGCAGGAGCTCAAAGATATTGCGAGCTATGAAATTAGTTGAATTCGGATTATAAATTGCCATAAGTGTAGCCGGGTACCGCGAAGGATAATAAATGGCGAAGAAACATTTCGTATATTGATATAAGCGGCCTTGGAAAGGAACATAACCATTATGCTCATTAGCGACAAAGTCATGATTGGATAAATATTTAGAATGTAAGATTAAGAGGGATAGTGACAAAGATGTAAAAGAACAGGGAGCCGAACTAATGAACTACAGGGAGTCGATGCAGTGTATGTCTAAGATCAACAGGTATAAAAAGGATAGCCCGAGATGGTACCGAAGAGATAAACGCAAAGAGTGCGCCATATATGAGCAAGGTAATTGCCCACTAGCAGGGAAACAAGGAGCGAGAAAAAGAGAATACTTACTGGCCGATGAATAGTTATGGCACGATAAGCAAGACTACAATAATGGAGACAAAATGAGAGCGAGATACTAGTTAAATTTCGATCATGTACATGAGGGCAAAGAAGTGAAAGATGTTGACTGAAGGCAATAAAGGAGTTAAGAAAGAATGAGAAGAGGTGACCCATTTATAGTTCAAGTACATGGTAATCAGACCCTAAAGGAAGAATAACCATTCTAACAAAAATTTCGCCTCCAGGTTGGTGTTGAGTTTACAAATTGCAACATTCGAGGATGAATGTTTCTAAGGGGGGAAGGATGTTACACCCCGAAAAATTTCGCGCTACAAGATCGTAGACGGCATGGTACGAGCTCGGAAAAGTGTAAAGTCATACAAGGATTAGGGTGAAGATTAGGTGATCTAAGTCTAAGAATATATACATATATGACATTTAGAGACCATATGGTGTGAATTGGTTCATATGTTACTTGACGAAAAGCCCTCGTTACTGTAAGCTAAGTGGGGCCCACATGCCAGGACTGTTATAAAGGACCTATGAAGAGATATATGAGTAATACATGGGAAGTTGAGCAAGTCCGAAGAAGGACCCATAAGCCAAATATGGGCATAAGCCCTCCAAAAGGACGATTTAAGGAAACATTTTTGGATGATCTGACATGGAGGGGCCAAGACGCCATTATATGTTTGGAATTTGTGAAAACTTCCAAGAATAAAAGTTGTAGATAATTGAAAGAGCTTTCCAACCATAGGTCTTCGTTCCTCACACGACAGCGAGATCAAGAGTTATGACCTTTTTACTGAACGAAGGCACAGGCAGAAAAATTAAGGGCTGGCAGCGAACGCGCGCAAAGGCGCGCGAACGCGCGAAGAATTCTAAGTCGGTCCGAGGCGAACTGGACTGCTATTTAAAGGGGGAGACCCCCTCATTTTCGACCAAACACACCCAAAACTTCCTCAAATGTTCCAGAAAATTCCCCAACTTTCCAACACCAAATTTTTAACCCAAAACCAGGTATAATTTCCAAATCCCGGTCCAGACGGCGTATAGTTGCAATTAAAAAATTGTTTATTACTTGCGTTGTGGCTTAAGATCAAGGTGGGGAGTGAAGATATAACATTCTTATCGAAAGAAAGGCATGAATCTCTTGATATTAACGTTAATCTTGGTTTATTTACGGAGAAGGAGCTGTAAAATTGTTATAAAATGATTTTGTGATGGAAATATGGGACAAACACCATATGGGCTATTCTATGGAATAGGAAATGATGTTATTAATGTTGGTATTGTTATTGTTGTTGGTTGTTGAATTGAGAATTCGGGCTGGGCATATAAACAGGGGAGATGCTGTCCGATTTTCGGCAGAATATAGAATAGTTTGATTTGAAACTTGGTACAAGTGTGCGATGAAGAGGCTAACATCAGTGTAAATCCTCTTAAATGTAGACTTGTGAGCTTGGACGAATAAGAATAGCTAATAAGAGGTGGAACAGGTATATTAAGGCTCGTCCCTTTCTTTCAAAGGCATGATTCCTATGTTACGATTTCATAAATGCTTCTGTAAATTCTTGCTTTCAAAAGTTAGAAGTCTATGATCCCAAGGCATGATTCCTTTCCCGATAACCCATAAATGTTTTCCAAAATGTCCGTATTTTTCCAAAATAGAGGTTTATGATTTCGTAAGCTCTTATGACAACGATGATGGACACGTTTTATCATGATGACCATGATGCCAAAAAAATGAGAATATTTTCCTATGATGATTATGATGATGAGGATTCGGTGTTTAAAGGTCCCAAGGTTACGATTTCAATGACGATATAAGAATGTTGAGTTACCTCTTGATTTCTCAATTTTATTCATGGATGATGACTATTTTTAAAGATTCCAAAGTATATGAATTGACGCCTTATGAGATTTATGATCCTATTCTATATTTTCTCTTTATGTTATTCTTCATTGATAGTCTCACCTTATAATAATTGTTCCTTCAAGGTGAGACAAAGCGACCATAATTATTCCATAATATAATCGGAGGATACCGACCTTACGTCACTCCGATATTGGCATAGTTTTCCATGGGCTCCCCTGCATGCCGCTTATATGATATATGAATATGTATATGGGGAATATGGGGAAAAAGGGAGTGGCGCTATAGACGCATGGCCACCTGATCAGTTGGTGTAACTTATCATCCCGGATGCGGGATGCCCGGACGCGGCACATATGTGGTTAAATGGATCGGGCCGACGTTCCTCGGCATATTTTCTGTATATATGAACAAGAAATATTTTTCAAAGAAAGCTAAGCATGCATGGCATCCTCCCTAAGAGGCACTTACATGTACAGGTTACTCTTTTATCTCGCGATATGCTCTATATTTCCATTATGTTATTATTTATACTTTACATCCCTTACTATGTTACTATTCATGCCTTACATACTCGGTACATTACTCGTACTGACGTCCCTTCTTGTGAACGCTGCGTTCATGCCCGCAGGGGATCGGGTTGCCGATCGAACGATTCACAACGGTAGGACCTCCCCTCGGTGGCGGTCGGTACGCTCGGGTTGATTGAGCATCGATCGTTTGGTATGCCATCTTGTTACGTAAATATATATGGGTACGGCGGGGCCTTGTCACCGTCCTTTCTACAGTTTGTATTCTATAGAGGTCTGTAGACAACGATATATAGTCGTGTTGTTATGCAGCCTCGTCGACGCTTATTTTGTTGTACAGTATATATAAAACGGCCAATCGGCTTGCACTGTTACTCTCGATATTTATGTTTGTATGTATGTATTGGCTGTGAGCTCCTATTTCAGTGTCTTTTATGTTGAGTGTTTGGGAGACAGTATAACTCAGTTATAGATTGTATATGGGCCTAAGATAGTCAGTGAGAAGTAAATGCAGGCACAGGAGTGCTTGACCAGCAATGGTCGGGTACTTGTCACGGCTCATCGGTTTGGGTCGTCACATAGAATTTAGGGTTATGTTCATTATTCATACGTATAGCTACAAATTTAGTTAAAATCATATTTTTGCCTTTGAACTTGTTTCTGTTATTTTAGTAAAGGCTTGCTTGTAACTTTCAAGAATGGCTGACTTTATATTAGATCTCGTACTTTTATACATTGGATTTGTCATAATTTAATCGACATAAGTTCAAGGAAAAGAATATTTTTGGAGGTTACAAGTAATTATTCCATGTTTAACGAGTGACAAGTAAGTGTCGTAAAGGTTATAGGTTAAGCAAATCGCAGAATAGAAGTTTCATCGATGTAATATCCTGGACTTTCATGCTATGATTTGAACTGTTCGACATACGTAAGTAGACTCGAGCGCCAGAATGTTTTGGTCATTTTCAAGTATGCTGATCAAGAGCTCAGTGGATAGAAGGATGAAGTCCCTAAATTATTTAGGACTGCAAAGTGTGTCAACGATGATTGGAAATATAGTTTGTGTGTGCTAAAAGAGGCTATGGATTAGTGATATATTACGCGACCATGATAAGGAGTATATGAAGTGTGTTAAAAATGATTATATTTAAGTAAATTGGTCAAGAAATTAATTATGTGTGTAATTGATTAAATGTTGGATTTTAGTGGAGGGCTAGTGGATTAATTAGTGTATAATTGTTAGGAACATCATCCACGTGTTGTACCCATAAGTGACTAAGCATTATAATTTATTTAGGAGGCCTCTTGTGAGTTAAGTGATTTATTAAGTTTTATCATGTTAGGGGGCCCACAATCCATTATATTGAGTCAAAATTCTTTATCTAACTAAAGGGACTTATTTACTTTAAAAGGAGGAGAAATGGGCAAAAGCAATATATACATATCAATGGTGATTTCCATTTTATGGGGAAAGGGAATTTACTCTTAAATTGACACAAAGGTCTTAGATGGAAGCAAATGGAGGCTGTAACGTGACTCTCATTTTTGTGTAGCATCACATGATTTATTTTTGTAGCAACTACGTTATCTTCTCCATTTTTAACGAGATAAGTTATATTCATTCACAACATGAATGGGTAATAAGTTCTACAATTGAGGCAAATGTGAAAAACGACATAGAGGTTATACCCACGTCGGTTTTCACCGAACGATAGCAAATTGGAGTTTTTTCCCAAAGTAAAGTAAAGTGGAAGAAGAGCAGTTCTTGGAATATAAGGTAAAAATTCTCCTCTCCTAGGCATTTTTAAATTCATCCTGGTCATAGCTAAATTGTGAGATGAGAACTACAAAATTAATGGCGGGAAATCGTATAAGTGTTGTTGTTGTGTGGACTGATTTGGAGTGTATTCTTGAGTTGTTGTGGCTGGAAATTGCTGAAGTAAATTGAGCATATTGTTATTGTTATCATTGATATGTGTTTTGAAGGAAAGAAAAAATTGGAGGAGTGTGTTTTTATAGTCGTAGCTGAGCTTGCTGCTCGTTGTATCATTGTTTGCATTGTAAAACTTGTTATTAAAGTTGTTGGTTGTTTCAAGTTATTGTTGTGCGTATTGTGGAATTTTGGAAAGTGAAAGAAATAGGGGAAATGCTGCCCGTTTAGTTATAGAATAAGTTTAAATTTTGATATACGAAAATGGATTCGTTTGTAGTTTAACGATAGCATCATTATTATTGTTGTAGGTTAAAGTGTTGCTCGTGTTGAGCTCCTTGGGTTGTCGAGTAAGTGACAGGTATGTAATGGCTATCCTTTCTTTTCTTGGCATGATCCATAAACAGTAAGTGCTTATCGAATCTTAAAGAAAGAGAACTATTGTTTAGAGCCGTCATAGTGGTGTAACATTTCTAGATATGGTATTGTATCTTCAGAGGGATTTCTATCTGCTCCTTAGTTCATTGTTGGTAGAAGAGTTAGAGAAAGACATGTTGGCATCTTCATATACTTCAGTCTATACATGATATACAACATGCTGTACATATATTTTATTTAGCCTGACCACTTGGTCAGTGAGACATTTTATTTAGCCTGGTTACTTGGTCAGTGAGACATTTTATTTAGCCTGGCCACTTGGTTAGTGAGACATTTTATTTAGCTCGGCCTCTTGGTCAGTGAGACAGTATTGCCTGACCGACGGGTCAGTGAGACAGATTTGCCTGGCCGACAAGTCAGTGAGATTTTACAGTTGCATGGCCATTTGGTTAGTGAGATATATTATAGTACTATATTTCATTTCATATGAGACAGATCAGGTGAGACATTCAGGGCATTCCTTGGCCTCTAGGTTATTATGTTTTCAGTTCAGTTTCAGTTTCAGGTACCTATTACGTTACACACTCGGTACATTATTTAGTACTGATGTCCCTTTTGCCGGGGGCCACTGCATTCATGCCTGTAGGTATAGGTAGGCATACTGATAGACCTCCCAGTAGGCAGGACCTGATATCAGCTGATTGGTGAGCTCCCTTTGTTCGGAGTTGCAAGGTCTTTTAGAGTCTTTCTTATGTGACTACAGATTGGATGGGTAGGTTGGGGCCTGTCTCGACCATGATAATGTTATGCTTTCCTTAGCGGCTTGTAGACAAGTCCTGTATATAGTGTGTCAGTGTGATAGCTTTGCCGACTTGTAAATGTCTATTTTGGTACTGTTGGCTTTGTACGATCATAGTAGCCTCGTCGGCTTGCTCAGTTGTATATATATGTTTTGGGTGTGTGTGTGCCCTATTCAGACGAGATGGCCAGCATTTATATATACTAGTTTGTAGCCTTGCCGGCTTGTTTGTATTGTCTGTGTGCAGGTAGGCCCTACCGGCCTAAGGTGAGGGTTACCCTTCTAGAGTTATAGATTCAAAGTGGTTCGCTCGGGCCGGGCAAGGCACCAAGTGCCGCCACGCCTCTCCATATTTGGGACGTGACAAAATTGGTATCAAAGTAGGTCTGTCCAATGAAGTCTACATGCCGTGTCTAGTAGAGTCTTGTTTATAAGTGTGTTGTGCACCACATTATGTAAACAAGAGGCTACAAGGCATTTAGGAGTCTGTTACCTTTCTTTCGAATCCAAATCGTTCCGTAGAGCTGGGTTATAAGAGTTTAATTCAGGATTTATGTTTGCTATTGATACACAGAGATGCCTGCGATTAGAAAGATTAAAGCTAGCCAAAGGGCTAATATATCAGTAGGGAAAAACACTGGCAGAGAAAGTTCTAAATGATGTGACAAGTTTGAGGCCTTATCAGGATGTGTATATTGGATGAGAAAATTTCATGCTTAAGACCCTAAGATGGGGATATCTAACACAACCCCCGGATAGGAGGCTATGAGAGTATCAGAAGGTAAAAGTATAAGCTTCAGCAGGCAAAAGGGGCAAGGTGAAAAGGGTATGAGGTACCCAGTCGGTGAAGATTATAAGTACTTACAATTCAGGCAGAGAAATATAAGCATTGTGAGTCCCGTTCTAACAGTAATAAAGGTATGTACAATTAGCTGCACCTATTTCAGATATTCTTTATAAGAGCTAACAGATATAGCATAAGGGAAGGACGGGATTTTAGGATCTAGCTTGGGTTAGAGCAACCCAGAACTGTGGATATATTGTTAGTACTGGTTGACATTTTTGAGTGATATTGTGAGCGTGACAAAAGTTCCCCTTACGAGGCGCCATGGTGGTGTACTCTAGAACAGTACAGTTAGATATTATTACCAAAGTGTTTAAAAAGTTCAAAAGCTAGGTGTTTGAATCCTAAAAAGGATAAGTACTAATCTTAGTATGGTTCTCATTCCAAGTAAAGGAACATATTAGGTGTCCAGTCGAACAAAGTGGGATAAAACATAGGGAGCTAAAGGCGATAGAGTGCCTTGTTGAATTTTTTAGAATAAAGTAAGAGACGGGAGCATTAATAACAGGATAATAGGAAGATAAGTGAAGCATCACAAGTAAAATGATATAAATCGGTGATAATGGTAAGTCAAAATATGGCAGGATGATGAAGATCATGGCTAAGTACATGAGGAGATAAGAGAATACAGATCATGAGGTCATAAGAGAGCATAAGCTGTAAAGTTATACCCTTATTTCAAGAAATGAATTGGAGGTTCCAGCAAGATTATTGGAAAGCTATGTTAGATTCCTGGGGTAACAAAAATCAGTATAGGCTATTAAACAAGACAACCGAAAAGGAATTAGGAACCCGAAGGATTTCAACAATACTTGGCGTCGAGAGAATTACAGAGACCATATTCCAGAGGTAATAGAATGGGCGATAGAAGAGTAGCCTTTAAAGGTCATTGAAAATGTTAAAAGACGCTGAAGATGAAGAGGTAAAACATCTACGAGTAGAACTCAAGATTATTAAATGTTAGTAGTCCCCTAACGGGCGGAAGATGGTGCGATATGATATTAACTCGGGATTGAATATCCATATAAATATAGAATGGTAAAGGAAGGGAGAAATGAATGAGGTTATATTTAGCCAAACCCTAAAGTTAATATGTCACGACCCAAAATGTTATTAAAGTATGACGTCAGAAGAGAGGAAATAATGGTTCGGGGAAAAAAGGGTGGCAATTGATAGTAAGCGCAAGCAAATACTTGATACATAAGGAGCTGGTATGAAAGGAAAATTAAGATAAAAGCAGAATTCAGGGCAGGTAACCTGAAGCACAAATACGAGAATAGACCGGCAAATGGTTAGTAGTCGATTAATGAGGAGCCTAGTTATGGCAAAAAAAGAGACCACATGTGAATCATCAGATTATACGGAATAGCATAGTGAACCTCAACATATGAAATTTAGTCTCGCAAATAAGATCATATTCCTTTGGAGGTGTTCAAATAGGAGTTATATTAGATGAGTGTACAGAAGTAGAAGAGAATATCACTGGGCCTACAGAAAAGGCATTAGAATTTGAGTTCAAAAGTAACCCTATGAGCACAAGGGCACAAATGTAAGCAACTAAGGATAATTATAGGTGAGAAAAATCATCAAGAATTCTGTCAGGTATACAAAATAATGGACCGTAGTTTTACAAATATCAGAGGGTCTACTACAATTAAAGACTAGCTGAGAAAATGTTACATCACGGAGATTTTGGTTTGTTGTGTTGTGATTAGACAAACTCAAGCTTAAGGTGAACATGAAGTCCTTAGGATATTAAGGAGAGTATCTGATAGCTTTAAGCGAGTACCATAAGATTTTGGAGTCATATGAATCGATGAAACCAAGTTCGTCGAAGGAAGTGGAAATGTAAGACATGTTTAGGAAGGTTTCGCAACAAATGAGCTATGATGTGTTTAGTAATGTCTTGAGTGAGAGCTCTAGGTCCCCTTAGATGGTTAATGAAGTGTTATACAAGTGTCAATAAAGTTTCACAAGGAATTGAGGTTGAACAAATCGACGAGAGTAAGTTTCGGGAAAAGATGGGTTGTACGATCATTTATACGGACCGTATAATTTATACAGCCCGTATAATGGTCCGTAGAACCATTCCAAAGAAGGATGAACCCTTGGTAGGATTATACAGTCCATTTATATGGACAGTATAAATGGCCGTATATCCGGGTCGGGCTAGTTTTTATTTTTATTATAAATGAACGACCCTTGTTCCTTTTTTTCATTTCCCACTTTCCCATAACTCTTAAAAGATCTAAACCTTCCTCCAAGCATATTCCAGCTAACCCCAAGAGAAATTAAAGATCAAATAGAAAGAATGAAGATATTCAAGTGTTGGGAGACTCACTAGGGTTTGTAGGATTCAAGAATTCCATGGGTGTTGAAGTTAGGGTTTCACTCAAGTTGGTAACTTAATACAAAGCTCATTCTTATGAGATAAAAGGTTAGTTTTCATGTCTATTTCATATTTTCAAACATGCTTGGTTGTTGAATAACTTGGGTGAGGAAAGAAAGTAGAAGATGAAACTCAAATATAGATTTAATAATTATTTCGAGTAGTAAATTAACTTGAGTTATGATTCTTAGTATGCTATGAGTATAATCTTGTTGTGGGTGGTACTAATGATGTTGAGGAAGTATTGTATGTAAGTGAATATGGTGTTGTGTTGTAGCAATTGTTATGAATGACTTTGAAAGGGAGTTTTGAGGATTGGGTGATGCCTAACTTGAATGAAGCCTCTTGATTATAGTATTGTTGATAAAGTCATTGTTGCTTAAGAGTTGTTTTGGAAATCGGTAGAAGCAGATGAAATAGGGGATATGCTGCTCATGAATTATTCTAGTTTGAACTTAAGAGTGTCATTACGACTTAACCTTGGTATGAATCCTTTTAAATGTAGATTTCTCAAGCTTTAGAGGTAAACGTTAAGTAGTTAAGAAGACGTAAAGGTATGTAAGGCTAACCCTTCTTCTTAATGCATGATCCCATTTGTCGTATACCTTCATGCGAAATCGATAATGTCTTCCATGATGATTTCATTCCTAGAATCACAAAAGCTCATAGTTCTTGATATCCTCATGATACCATTGGTCTCATTCTACGATAGTTGATCATCTAAAGAAAAATATATTGACGATGGTGAGGTTGATGCTACCTAGGTATTCCTAGATGTATATAGGTATGGCCAGTATGTAGCACCGAGCTTATGTGCTCGGGTATCACATCTATTGCGCGCGCGCCACTGCAGTTAGGTACTGATAACACTGAGCCTTGGTAGGGCCGGGTTTGCATAACACTGAGCCTTGTTATGGTCGGGTATGCAAGATACCAAACTCACATGGTCGGGTATGGTACTACTATATATGTATGTATATGTAATGGAAGGTTCCCATTAGAAAAAGTGTAAGTAAATATGATGAACGTCGCTAGAGGTATAACTGGCTCTACTATCCCATGACTCTTCTATCTTATGTTATCCTTCATGCTTCTGTTATGTTATTGATTATGCCTTACATAATCAGTACATTGTTCGTATTGATGTCCTTTTGTTTGCAGACGCTGCGTCATGCCCGCAGGTGGACAGGGAGACAGACTTGATCCTTAGATTGCTTATCCACAGACTGCGTAGAGAGCTCCATTTGATTTGGAGCTACAGCTGTTGGTACTATTCTTTTATGTATATACATATGGGCATGGCGGGGCCCTGTCCCGTCTATATGATGTTACATTCTCTTCTTAGAGGCTCGTAGATAGTTATGTATAGCTAGATGTCTCTTAGCCTTGTTGGCTCATATTTTGTATATCATTTTGTTAGCCTCATCGGCTTGTGTATATGTATGTAGGCATGATTGTTGACGTTGATATAAAAGTGTTCTTGCCCGATAAGATATTATTATTGATGCACAGGATTTACAAGTTAGCCATGTGGCTCACCTAGTTATGGTTGGGAGAGTACGATGAGAAATGCCCGGGTGAGTTAGCTCCGAGTGCCCGTCATGGCCCTCCCGTTGGGTTGTGACAGAAAATAAGAGAGGGCTTGAGTAAGTATAGCGACTTGAACCCAATGTCATAGAAAAGGTGAACTTTAACAAAAGTCTCATTAGAATATTATATGTATTCCACAAATGAGTGGCATCTATTGTGGATAATGAACGGTGAAGCTGAATTAAGAGTGATATTCGAGATCATATGAGTTACAAGAAGTCCCACAGTGTGTGGGCACTAAGATAAGTCAAGTATCTAGGCTGCAACCAGAAAGCTTTAAGGTAGCTAATGTCGTGAGCCGCAAATTGAAAGGTAGCTTAGGCTTACTTAACAGTCAGAAGTCCGATTATTAGACCCAGATGATTACATTAATGGAGACCCAGAGTATTACAGAATCACCCTCAATAGCAGAAGTACAGAAAGACAGTACAACGACCCTATCCCATAATAGCTCTAAGATAAATTCCAGTTAGAAAGGCACCATCATTGGACATAACAAAAGACAGAGTGATGATGTCGAGGCTATGTATGTGTCCCCACTGTTGCGGGACTTCAAAATAACACAGTGGCAAGACAGTTACGGGAAAACGAGCTGAGAGAGTACCGCGCACAGAGATAGAAGAGGGTGAGTCCCAGAATGAGGTTCCATCTCGGTCCTCCCCCTCGGTATGGCAAGAATTTTTTGATGCTTTCCTCCGACATTACTTGCCCCTAGAGGTTCAGCGGGCTAGAGCCGATAAGGTCTTGAATCTTAGGAAAGGAAATATGAGTGCTTTAAAGTATAGTCTCCACTTCAATTCTTTGGCTAGGTATGCTTCGGCCATGGTAGCGAATATGGGTGATAGAGTGCACCGGTTTGTGAGTGGGTTAGGGCCACATTTGATGGATAAATGCTTGACTACGTCACTTCAAGATGGTATGGACATTTCTCGCATTCAAGCCCATGCCCAGAATTTGAAGGAAAGCCAACAACAGCAAAGAAGTGAGCTTGAACTTGATAGAGGTTATAACAAGAGGGATAGATCTTCAAGTCCGACTAGCGAGTTCAGAGGAGGGCAAAGACAACAGTTTTCTAGGCATTTAGGCCATTCCATGACTAGTGCGCCTCCGAGATCTACGGGCCAGAGATTTGATAGATTTTGTTAAAACCTCACACTTTCAGAGCATGAGCATGATACGTACTTGACTGTATTAATGGAGTATCAAAGACGTCCCATGAATTTTTGGGAGGTACAAGCCATGGGAAGTACGTAACAATGAAGTAAAGGATGAATTACGATCTCGTAAGTCGTAACAGGGAAGGACAACCGTTGAACCAAAGGACATGACCATTATCAAGAATAATTAATGATAAATATCATGTATGGAGAGTTTTGGAAGATTTCGGGACCAAGCATATCGAAGAAAATAAGTTTATCGAAAATTTGGAAAAAGTTGGCAGAATTTTGGACAGAATTTTGGGTCAACTTTAGAGGGGTATATCTATGGGTATATCAAGAGTTTTAAGGTATTTAAAAAGCCTAAAATGAAGTTCGTTGAGTCTAGTTTCCAACGCAACAAACTAATCATCAATACGACATCGAAGTAGGGAGTTATGGGCGTTTTAAAAAGGACAGTCAGAGGAATCTGAACCTGGGCAGAAAATTCGGAAAGCTCACTTAAAAGCCGACTTATGTAAAAGGGCCTGTACACTTCATTTTTCTTCAACTCCACAACCCTCTAGAAATCTCCTAACATCTCCATACCTCTCTAGAATCTCCCACACTTCTCTATCCATTATAAGAGTGTTCTTGAAGGTTCTCCACCATTCCAAAACATTCTATACCATCACAAAAGAGGGTCAAACTTGAAAACCCCAAGCTAATTCATGGAGAAGGATTGTTCTTGTCTCAGACTTAATATTGTGATGAATTTGGTCCTGGAAGAAGTTGAGTGGGGTGAAGTTCTTCTAGTGCAAGGCATGTTCTCCATCTTATTTCTCATGATTAGGTTGATTTGAAGGTTTAGCAATTCCTATAAAAGAAGGGAATCATAGTAGAGAAGTTGCAAAGTATTAAAGTGACGATGATGACTATGGAGTGAATTTGAAAGGAGATTTTGGATTAATTTGAGATTAAATTGAATATAATTCTTTGATTATGGTATTGTGGATATTATTATGGTTGTTTGAGAAATTGGGAAAAAACATCGTGTGGGATGTTTTATGGAGGATATTAGTGTTGATGATGATGTTGTTGATATTAGTATTGTTATTATTGTTGTTTTGTTGGTTTTGTGATTTTGGGATAGGGATATAAACAGGGGAGATATTGCCCGAATTTCGGCAGATTTTAAAAGGAATTAATTTGGAAAGCATAAGATAAGCATATGATGATAAGTCTAACAGTGGTATGTACTCTCTTTAATGTAGATTTACAAGCTTGGGAGGATAAGCGCTAAGTAGTTAAAGTTAAGGCGACCGAAAAGGTATGTTAAGGATAGTCCCTTTCTTTCTAAAAGCATGATTCTTTTCTTATGAACCCATACATGTTTTCCATAACATTCTTGTTCCCAAAAATTAGAAGTTCATGATTCTTAGAGTTTCTTATGATGCTAAAGATAAGTATGTTCCATGATGATAATGATGATAATTCCATTTTTGAAGATTCCAAAGCTTATGGATTTGACGCTATTATGAGATTATTGAGCTTATTTCATGATTTCCTTGATTTTATCCATTGTTATTGATCTCACCTCATAGTACTTGTTCCTTCGAGGTGAGGTATAACGACGATGATAATTCCACTTCTAATGCTATCTAAGTTCAGCGTTCTTGATACTCTTATATCACTTTGATCTCATCTTACGATAGTTGATCCTCTAAGGAAAGATGTGGTGATAATGATAACGAAGATGATGATGTGCTTGTATTTATGTACTCTTATATATGTATATATGTAGTCACGTGTGACACCGAGTTTTGAAGGGGCCGGAACGGATATTACTGAGTCCCGAAAGGGCCAGGTACGGATATTATCGAGTCCCGAAAGGGCTGAGTACGGATACTACCGAGACTACTATAGCCGGGTACGGATATTACCGAACCTTACTATGGTCAGGTACGAATAATACCGAGCCTATATGGCCACGTACGGTGTTGTATTGTATTGTATTGTATGGTATTCTATAGGTAGGCATGTGGATGTATGAAATGTTCTTCTAGAGAGAGGGTAAGTAAGTATGGCGAACGTCTTGAAAGGTATCATGAAATATAAACGGTTCTTTTATCTTTTGTTATTTTTCGTGCTTTTATCATGTTACTATTCATGCCTTACATACTCAGTACACTATTCGTACTGACGTCCCTTCTTGTGGACGTTACGTTCATGCCCGCAGGAAAGTAGGGAAACAGATCAGATCCCTAGGAGCTCCATCAGCGAAATATCAGGACCGCTCTAGTTGCTTCGAAGCCGCAGTTATTGGTAACACTCTTTTTTGTGTGTGTGTGTGTGTGTATATATATATATATATACTTGGGCATGGCGGAGTCCTGCCCCATCCTTATGGATTCATATATTCTATATAGAGGCTCGTAGACAGATGTATGTACCTAGATGTTCTATAACCTTATCAGTTCTACTTGTTGTATAATATTTTGGTAGCCTTGTTGGCTTATGCTTATGGGCTTCGCTGTAGATGACTATACTAAGTATGTGTGGTCCACCTATAAATGCTTACGAGATGTAAGACTAGAGGTGCTTGGTACGCTAGTACCGGTTACTCGTCATGACCCTCTAGTTAGGTCGTGATAGATCTATTCATTTCGAGCCAAGCCAGAGTTTTAGAGCTTCAGGTTCTCATTACAGGGATGACTCGGGTCAGGAAAGATCGCCCATACCACGATGTTCTCACTGCAGGAAGCTACATTGGGGCCAATGCTGATTGGGTTCAGATGTTTGCTATGTATACGGTCGGCCAGGCCATATCATGCATGAATGCCCCTCGATTGGTGGTAGGGGTAGGGTCCAGCCCTCAGGGTCAGCAGCTGGGTCTTCATCATCTATACGCCCTCCGGGAAAAGGCTCACAGACACCAGTTAGTCATGGTAGAGGTAGAGGAGGAGCTCCCAGTTCTAGTGGTCCTCAGCATCGTATTTATGCTATGGCTGGACGACAGGATCTTGAGTCCTCCCCTGATATTGTTATAGGTATATTATCGGTATTTTCCCTTGATATATATACATTGATAGATCCGGGCTCTACATTGTCATATGTTACTCCCTATATTGTTGGTCGATTTGGGGTGAAACCGGAGTCAATCAAACCTTTCAAGGTATCGACACTCGTTGGTGATCCGATAATAGCTAGTCGAGTATATAGAAATTGTGTAGTTGTGATTTTTGATCATTGTACTAGGGTTGATTTACATGAGTTGAAAATGGTGGATTTTGATGTTATCATGGGCATGGATTGGTTGGCTTCTTGCTATGCCAATGTTGATTGTAGAATAAAAATTGTTCGCTTCCAATTTTCGGGAGAACCAATTTTGGAATGGAAAGAAAATACAGCGTCTCTAAGAGGTAGGTTTATTTCCTATCTCAAGGCCAGGAAAATGATTGCTAAAGGTTGTATTTATCGTTTAGTCCGGGTTCAAGCTATAGAAGCCAAGTCACCGACTCTTCAGTCTGTCCCCATACTGAATGAGTTTCCGGATGTATTCCCGGATGAACTTGCAGGCCTTCCCCTAGAGCGAGAGATTGATTTTGCTATTGATGTGCTACTGGATACCAAGCCCATATCTATTTCTCCTTATAGAACGGCTCCCGCAGAATTGAAAGAGTTGAAAGAACAATTGAAGGACTTGCTTGAAAAAGGCTTCATTAGGCCTAGTTCATCCCCGTGGGGAGCACCCGTGTTGTTTGTAAGAAAGAAAGATGGCTCCTTGCGAATGTGTATCGATTACAGGCAATTGAATAAGGTGACGATCAAGAATAAATATCAGCTTCCAAGGATTAATGATTTATTTGATCAATTGCAGGGAACCAAATGGTTTCAAAGATAGATTTGAGATTCGGGTATCATCAGGTGAGAGTTAGGGAGGAAGATATTCCTAAGACGGCTTTCAGAATGACGTACAGTCATTTCGAGTTTCGGGTAATGTCATTTGGGCTTAACTAATGCACCGACAGTATTCATGGAATTGATGAACAATGTGTTTAGGCCTTTCCTAGACTCATTTGTGATTGTATTTATTGACGATATCCTGGTGTATTCTCGGTCCGAGGCAGGACATGCAGATCAATTACGTACCGTTCTTAGAGTTCTTCAAACTCGGGAGCTATTTGCAATATGTTCAAAGTGTGAATTTTGGTTGAATTCGGTGACCTTTTTAGGGCATATCATCTCAGCTGATGGTATTCAGGTGGATACCTAGAAGATTGAGGCTGTGAAGACTTGGCCAAGGCCTACAACACCTACGGAGGTCGTAGTTTTCTGGGTTTGGCAGGTTATTACAGAAGGTTTATAGAAGGCTTTTCTTCTATTTCTGCACCATTGACAAAGCTAACTCAGAAATCAGCTAAATTTCAATGGACGGATGCTTGTGAACGTAGTTTTCAAGAGTTAAAGAATAGATTAACTTATGCCCCAGTCCTGACACTTCCAGAAGGATTGGAAGGTTATGTTATCTATTGTGATGCTTCGGACATTGGGTTAGGATGTGTGTTAATGCAGTTTGGTAAAGTGATTGCTTATGCTTCAAGGCAGTTGAGAAAACATGAGAAAAATTATCCAACCCATGATCTTGAGTTAGCTGCGGTGATTCATGCATTGAAGATGTGGAGGCATTATTTGTTTAGTGTCCATGTGGATATTTATACAGATCACAAGAGCCTTCAGTATATTTTCAAGAAGAAAAAATTGAATTTACGAAAAGGCGATGGTTAGAGTTATTGAAAGATTATGATGTTAACATCCTATATTATCCCGGGAAGGCGAACGTCGTGGCTGATCCTCTTAGCCGTAGATCTATGGGTAGTTTATGTGATGTTCAGCTAGAGAAAAGAGAGTTAGCTTGTGAGCTCCAGCAGTTAGCTAGCCTAGGAGTTCGGGTAATGAACTCGGGCAATATGGGACCTACCATTCAGAATTCAGCTATCTCGTCATTAGTAGTTGAGGCGAAAGAGTGCCAGTACAAGGATCCCATACTAGTTCATTATAAAAATACACTTCTTTAGAAGGAAAAAGTCATCCTTTGAGATTTCTGGAGATGGAGTTCCTTGATGTCGAGGTAGGTTGTGTGTTCCCAAAGTTGCAGGATTACGCCATTAGATTTTGAAAGAAGCTCATTTTTCTCGTTATTCTGTTCACCCCAGTGCAACAAAAATGTATCATGATCATAAATCCATATATTGGTGGAATGGAGTCAAAAAAGACATAGCATTGTTCGTGGCCCAATGTCCTAATTGTCAGCAAGTGAAAATTAAGCATCAAAAGCCCGGCGGGTTATTGCAAGCTATGGAAATTCCAACTTGGAAATGGGAAGTGATTAATATGGACTTCATCGCAGGCTTACCTCGTTCTCAATGTAAGTATGATTCTATATGGGTAATTGTTGATAGACTTACGAAGTCAACTCATTTCCTACCGGTTAGAACTACATATGTAGCGGAAGATTATCTAAAGCTTTATGTCAAAGAGATAGTGCGGCTCCATGGTATTCCAGTAGCTATTATTTTCGATAGAGGGACACAATTTATAGCCAATTTCTGGAAATATTTCCAAGAAAGTTTGGGAACTCAGGTGAGTCGTAGTGCAGCATTTCATCCGCAGACTGATGGGCAAGCTGAGCGTACCATCCAGACCCTCGACGATATGCTACGAGTATGTGTGTTGGATTTTGGAGGTAGTTAGAGCACTAGAGTCGTCAGAAATCCTGTGCAGATAATTGTTGATGAGATTTAGAGTTCCAGGTGAAAGACTGGGTATTCTTAAAGGTGTCGCCAATGAAGGGCGTCATGATATTTGGCAAAAGGGGCAAGCTTAGTCCCCGGTACATTGGACCTTATAAGATTGTACGCAAGGTAGGCCAAGTGGCTTATGAATTAGAGCTACCTTCGGATTTGGAGTTAGTCCATCTGATTTTCCATGTATCAATGCTTCGTAAGTGCATTGGAGATCCTTCCAGAATTGTACCTGTATATGATGTTCAAGCCACCAAGCAACTGTCCTACGAAGAATTTCCCATTGCCATTCTAGATAGGCAAGTACGAGAGACTCGTAACCAAAGATGTGGCTTCGATTCAAAGTCTGCGAGAAATAATAACAAAGAGGAAATGACCTGCTAAGCGGAAGAAGACATGAAATTCAGGTACCCATATTTATTTCCATCTCTAGAGGAGACTCAGGCAGAAACACCATTGTCCCCAAGTATGTAATGCTTTCTTTGATGCTTTCTTGGTCGTGTTTGGCCATGGTTGTTTTTGTTGTTGTGGTGGCCCTGTGAGGCGATATATTTTGGTTTGCTGTGATAGGATGGTAGTGCCATATTATAGGGGAAACTCTGGCGAAATTTTTGTAGAATCGCCAAGAGTCTAACATTCGAGGACGAATGTTCCTAAGGGGGGAGGGGGGGGGGAGAATGTTACTATCACGACCCAAACTGATGAGCCGTGACGAGCATCTGACCTCTAGCGACCAAACACCCCTATACTTATATCTGAATCTTACTGAACATCAAGGGCCAATAAATGACTTAAACTGATCTCATAAATAGGTGACATCACGAACTCTGAACAATCTGTATATACATAATCATGCTTTGAAAGAACGATGCAAGCCACAGGTACATATACTATACACAAAAGAATAGAAGCCGACAAGGCTACACTATCTGACTAATACATACAATTGCCTATAGACCTCTAACAAATAAAAGCTGTAGAAAGGACTTGACGGGGCCCCATCATACCCATATGCATATACATCTCAAAAGGCTAGCATACTAAAATAGACTGTAACTCCGGATCAATGGAGCGCACTGACCACTGCTGGATAGAAGTCCTACTAAGCCGGACCACACAATAGGTCTACCCGAACCCTCGCAGCATGAACACGCCCCCGAGCAACGGGGAGTCAGTACGGATAGTGTACTGAGTATGTAAGATATGAATAGTAATATGAAAACAGTATGAAGAATAACATAAAATGAATGAATCGTTTATACCTCATTGTACCTCTTAAGACGTGCATTATACTTACGTAACCTTCCTTTGAAGAAAACATTTTATACATGTACATTTACTGATACCATACTCGATCATATAGGTTCGGTGTCATCCATACCCGGCCATAATAAGGCTCGTTATCGTCTGTACCCGGCCATAACAAGGCTCGGTCCTATCTGCACCCGGCCATAACAAGGCTCGGTCCTACCTGTACCCTACCATAATAAGGCTCGGTATTTTCTGTACCCAACTGCAGTGGTATGCGCGCAATAGATATCATACATGGCAATATAAGCTCGGTTTCACAACATAATTACATACATATTTAGCATACATAGATCTCCGAGAGAAACAGTACAACTCTATCGGGTGACATCAAGTCGGTAACTTTCGATGTGTCATTATGGAATCATCATCATAGTTAGGTCTCACCTTAAAAGGACAACTTTCATAAGATGAGATCGACGTCAAAGGATATAATTGACAATCAAGTGACAACCTCAATAGTGACTTGAAAGCATCAAGAGCTTTAAACTTGGCTTCTCTAGATTTAGAATCCTTAACATAATCATCATCATCCTATCTCACTTTGAAGGAACAATAGCATAAGGTAAGAACAATTGCGAGAATGAAATCAAGAATAATATGGTAAGTTCATTTACATCGTAAAATCGTCTAAGCTTTAGGATTGGGTTCTGCTAATCGTGGAGTCATCCTAGGACTCTTGATAATGAGGAACTTCTATCATTTCTAAGATTAAAAGTAATGTGGAGATCACATATGGAATCATAATATAAAAATCATGCCTTTGAAAGAAGGGTTAGCCTTACATACCTTGAAGTATATCCAATCGTCCAACTTCTACCTCTCGAACTTCAGAAGTCTACAATTAAGATAACATGGGCCTTAATTAGACTATTTTGCTTGCTTACTAACCATCTTTAAATACATATAGAGCTTAACGATTTGTAGATAATAATTTCCTTGTAAGCTTACAACTCTTCAACTTCTCATTCGATCCAACATCAACTACAATGCCCACATCAATAATTACAACACATATATATCAAAATATACTTAAATCCATTTCCAATCATCTCTTAAAATAACCCCAAATCACTATCTTACCCTTCATCCACTTACCACTTCCATGCGTATCCTCCCTCTACTTAAAATCACTAAAACTCTTGATAATCAACTCAAATATAAGGGTAGAAATCATTTACATACCTTGAGAGGTCTAAGATTCCAAGAATCACTTCAACTCCAACTTCCTAAGCTTCACAACCTTGAAGAAGCCCTAGAAACAACCTTCTTCTTCACAAGCTTGGGTTTACGGGGTTCGGATCTTGTCAAATCTTCACTAATATGGTCTAAAATGTTGGAAGAAAACATACTAGGGTTTTTATCTGGCTTGGAAGAGATAAAATGAGAAATATATTCATGGACCACATATTTATACTTGGAACTAAAAAGTTACAGCAGTGCGGTTTGACGAGCGGGTCGACGACCAGTCGACGCATCCGTCACCATGCTCCGTCGACTTGTGCCTGCAGATTCAGGGGAACGTAGAAGCCCATCAACACAGCATTAATGATGCCCCATCGACATGTCAACAGCCCCGTCGGAAGATCTGTGTACGCGAGGCTTTACCGATTCGAGCCTATTGCGTCGATTTGATTAGGCTCAAACTTCTCACCCCGTAATTGCCGAAATACCTGTGTACCCTTGTACATGGGGAAAGACACTTTCTATCTCCAAAACTCGAGCTCGGGTCTCTATTCCAAAGGCATACCCGACTAGAAAACCATAGGTTCTCTGAACACGAAACGAGAAATAACGATTTACATCTAGGAGATTTTGGTTTGTTGCGTTGTGAGTAGACTAATGCAATATTAAGGTGAGCATGAATTCCTTAGGAGATTAAGGAGAGTATTTGATAAATTTAAGCGTGTGCCATAAGATTTTAGAGTCATATAAATGGATGAAACTAAGTTTGTCGAAGGAAGTGGAAATGTAAGACATGTTTAGGAAGGTTTCTGTTACACCTCGCATTTTGTGCGTATTCGGAAAATTGGAAATAATTCGGAATGGTAAGAAACAAGGCTTTAATTGATCTTACTTAATGTGCATGTGATGTTGAAGGAAATATTATTGCGGGAATATTAAGGAAACCTAAGGGCAATTTTGGAATTTTGAAAATTTATTTCAAGAATTACAAAACATGGACTATAAATGGGTAAATAAAAAAAAAAAGAGAAAACAAAGCCCAAAAGAGGGGGGGGGGCAAGGTGGCCGGCCATACATGGCTTGGCCCAACCCATGGTTGAGTCATGTGATAGCCATGTGCTTGGTTAATTAATTATAAGAAGGAGTGTCTTAAGAAAATTCAAGAAGCAAGGAACAAAACACAAAAAAAAATTGAAGAACTCTACGAGAGAGCCTTCGGCCGAATAGGAGAAAGAAGGGGGGAAAAAAAATTCCAAGTCATTTCCTCTTGATTTCCAAGTCGTTTTCTTGTGACAATCATACTAAATCAAGCCTCCTTACAACTTGGGGGGTTGGTTTGGAAAAGGAG
>NC_081353.1:18644625-18721027 GCF_029784015.1 Lycium ferocissimum
TGGTTGTTTTTGGGATTGGAGGAGATAAATTCTCGGGGCGTCATTTATAGGGGAGGTCTTGTCGAAGTTACATTGGAGCAATTGTTCAAAATGAATGCACTAAAGCCTTATGGTTAACTTATGGTAAACTTGACCATTTGTAGATTTTGGACGAAAAGAGATTTGAGTTTTGGAGAACGTTAAAGGCGCAAAAGGTATGTAAAGCTTTCCTATTTCTTTCTTGGCATGACCCAAGTGTACCATGATCGGATTTGCGCCTTGGAAAGTGTTCTGCTCCTCGGAATCCGCGTTTGAAAATGCCCCTTTTTCGTTCAATAGAATTGAATCCTTTAGGTGTGTTTTGATGAAAAGTTTATGTAGATGTTCATAAATTGCTTAGAAAGTTATGAATGGTCCTAGGACCTATATAGGTGATTCCATACGCCTAATATACATGATTCAAACCCGTCGCCTCGGTTGTCCCGAGGTGGACCCGCAAAATTCCGATTTTACCCCTTTATGTTTTATGGTTAGTTTTGAGCGGTTCTTTTTAAGGAAACGTTTTAAGCTATTTTAACTACTAAATGAAAATTGTTTTAAATATTTCCTTAAGCCTTATAAACTATTTTGGAACTTTGAAAAAGTGACCATAGAAAAAGTCATTTCTCTAAGTAATGCACCATGACATCGGGAGATTCGCATAACATGATTCCGTCCGATCTCCTTACTTTGATTTGTCATTTGTCATGCCTTATTGAGTCTACGGAAATACGTATGGTATTTCTATTGCATTTGGTTTCTCACTACTCCACTCGTGGATGCCTCGATGTTTCCCAGCTGTGCCGGGAGCCGGGATATGTTCTCGAAGCGTAATTCTGCATTGTTCGCGTGCTCGGGTGTGAGGGGGCGGAGTATATATACGTACATGGGTTACGGTGTATGTTGTGCCATGTACGCTTTGTTATGATTATGTTACATATGCCATACGGTATGTTATGATACGGTATGCTTGTGGCACCGGCGTCGGGGCGACCACACTCGACCTCAGGTCACTAGCAGGCTTGACTTTGGCATATATGTTTTTACGCATGCATCATTTATGATTTACGACATGTATTTTGATTATTTACGCATTCCGTTCACTCTCACGCAGTATTCTGCGATTCCGATTTTGACTTTGCTTATTACCGTCTACCTTTACATATTCAGTACATCTTTAAATGCGACCCACCTTCTCGCGGGGGGTTGTTTTCATGCCACAGTCTGTGGCTGAATCCATCGCTTAGTCATCGCCATTACTACTACGGCGCTCCTTTGTTCGGAGCTTACATTTGAGTACGACCTTTTTACGATATGTATGTACGTTTGGATTTCGGGGTACGACGGGGCCTGTCCCGTCATATGTTCTGATTTTGATGCAGCAGGGTACGTAGCCAGGTATAGTGAGTTGTATATAATGTTTGTGAGGTTGTGTACGTTGGGGATTGTATGTATGTTTTGTGACGGCGATCGGCCTTCGTGCGTCATATTCG
This sequence comes from Lycium ferocissimum, assembly GCF_029784015.1. Lineage (NCBI taxonomy): Eukaryota > Viridiplantae > Streptophyta > Magnoliopsida > Solanales > Solanaceae > Lycium > Lycium ferocissimum. The sequence goes on from NC_081353.1 coordinate 18,646,137, forward strand.
CTTAATAATAATACGTGATACCTATAATTATTTTACGTGTTTTTGCCATTATGCTTGTGTGGGGTAAGGGTACGTGTGAGTGTCCAACTCGGGCACGAGTCACGGCCTACGGGGTTGGGTCGTGACAGTTTCGCAACAAATGAGCTATGATGTGTTTAGTAATGTCTTGAGTTAGAGCTCTAGGTCACCTTATATGGTTAATGAAGTGTTATCTGGGGTGCTGATAAGGTTCCGAGGAATTGAGGTTGAACAAATCGACGAGAGTAAGTTTCGGGAAAAGATGGGTTGTACGATCATTTATACGGACCGTATAATTTATACGACCGTATAATGGTCCGTAGAACCATTCCCGAGAAGGGTGAACCCTTGGTGGGATTATACGGTCCATTTATACGGACCGTATAAATGGCCGTATATCCGGGTCGGGCCAATTTTTCTTTTTATTATATATGAATGACCCTTGTTCCTTTTTTTCATTTCCTACTTTCCCCAAACTCTTAAAAGCTCTAGAACCTTCCTCCAAGAATATTTCTGCCAAAGATCAAATAGCAAGAATCAAGATATTCAAGTGTTGGAGACTCACTAGGATTTGTAGGATTCAAGAATTCCATGGGTATAGAAGTTAGGGTTTCACTCAAGTTGGTAACTTGATCCAAATCTCATTCTTATGAGATAAAGGTTAGTTTTCATGTCTATTTCATGTTTTCAAACATGCTTGGTTGTTGAATAACTTGGGTGAGGAAAGAAAGTAGAAGATGAAGCTCAAATATAGATTTAATGATATTTTCGAGTAGTAAATCAACTTGAGTTATGATTCTTAGTATGCTATGAGTATAATCTGGTTGTGAGTGGTACTAATGATATTGAGAAAGTATTATATGTAAGTGATATGGTGTTGTGTTGTAGCTATTGTTATGAATGACTTTGAAAGGGAGTTTTGAGGATTGGGTGATGCCTAAATTGAATGAAGACTCTTGATTATGGTATTATTGATAATGTCATTGTGGTTTAGGAGTTGTTTTCGAAATTGGTAGAAGTAGATGAAATAGGGGAAATGCTGCCCAATTTTCGCTAGCTCATGAATTATTCTAATTTGAACTTAAGAGTGTCATTACGACTTAACCTTGGTATGAATCCTTTTAAATGTAGATTTCTCAAGAGTTGGAGGTAAACGTTAAGTAGTTAAGAAGATGTAAAGGTATGTAAGGCTAACCTTTCTTCTTAAGGCATGATCCCATTTGTCGTATACCTTCATACGAAATCTATAATGTCTTCCATGATAATTTCATTCGTGTTGACACCTAATTTTAGCTTGTTGTGCTTAAAATTAATGTTTTGGTGGTCCCCTGATTCGTTAAAGAGCACGGAATAGCATTTTAACACATTTTTGCATGTTTCGGTAATTTATCGATGATTATCCTTTTTTAGGAATTTTATCAATTTATTGTCATTTTTAAGGATCGTTATTTTTGCACATGTACAACGTAATACTACCATTTTTTGTGAAGTTAATAATCGTTTCTTAACTTTATAGCAAGTATATTTTGATATCTTATGCATTAATATTTATATTTTATACATACATTATAATTTATACATATATTAGTTAACTATATTTTAGTACAATCCGTCAGTACATAGAAAAATCGAAGCAATTAATCTTAAATGCGGAGAAAGAATTCAATCAAATCAAGATCTTGTCACCTTTTAAAAAGGTGACATTTGAAGTGATGGGTTGGGTTCTTCATCCATTGGTCAATACATTTTTAAACATGGGTTAACAGGGGTAAAGGGGACAGGGGGGGAGTTCTTTTTTTTTTTTTTTTGGACAAAAGAGGGTATGTCTTTACATTATAAGAAAAGGGAGGGGTTAATTTGATCTCCTACACACACAACAATACACACACAACAAGAACATTTTTCAAATTTACCCTTCTTCTAAACCTAATATATTATTTCTCTTCCCTTTCTCCTCTTCACTCACAGCCGCTGACCACCATCTTCACTGTTACTGCCGGAACTGATCACCGGGCGGCCAGGCAACGCTCCACCACCACTCCATGACCCGCTGCCCCACAGCTTCATCTTTCCTTATCTCCATCAAGGCCGACCACACAACCCTCTACCTACTTCGCTCCCCCACCTCACTGCTTCTTCCTCCTATCGCCACTACTGCTCTGACCAAACTACGTCGGAGTAGCCAACAAACAGCCCTCTACTCCATCCTTTCTCCACCTCGTCGCTACTTCACCGGAGGACGCCACTGTCCAGCCCCATGTTTTCTTCTCCGATGAACCACCGTGAAAATTCAGATCTGCCTGTGTCTTGGGTTTTTCGCTATCGAAGCAGCTCCATCAACATCAATGATCCATCACTATATCGCCCATCTCCAGCGAACTCTTTTATATCTACTTCTTTGATTTTTTTCCGGTGATCATTGCAGGTTTCCGGTGATCTTTGTGTGTCGGCGTTAATGGGTGTCATTTTCTTTAGTTTTACCATTGTTTGCTTCTGTTGCTCTATAGCGCTACTGCGACAGCTACTTATTTCCAATTTTGTTGCTGCCTTTTCTTATTTTTTTGATTTGTTATCATGTTCTAGGGATGCTACTGTCTCTATTTTGCATTTTGGCGTTACTCCTCCATTCCGCTACTACTATTGTTGAACTGTTTTTTAGAGTCTTTCGGTGACCTCTGTGGTGCCGGAGCAGCTCCATCTTGCTCGCTGTTGTTGCTTCTGGTTGCGTACTATTTTTAAATTTCCTTACGCTTGTGTATGTACATTCATGTGATACTTTGCGAATCAATTTTGGTTTTCTCTATAGCTGATGCTACTGTTTTGATTCCTTACTGTTGGTTTGACGTCTTGGAATTTTTTTTTTTAACATTACATTAACTAATAAATATTGGTTTCTATACCCGGAAAATACCAATGATATTGTGCTTAACCTTTCTTGGCCGACTCGCTACTAACGAATTTCTCGGGACTGTTGTTGACATGTTACCCATTTTATCGCTTCTACTAAACTGACTTGGGTAAATACTACACCTAAATCACCAATGAAGAAATTTTCGTCTGATTTCCAAGGCCTCCTATGTACAAAAGACGGGTTTTTATTTTATGTTTATTTATCATTTCTTTAACTCATTAGATAGTTATTTATTCTCTTACTAACATTTTTACCAAGTGCTTATACAGGTACGGGGAAATACACCTCGAAGATGATACTCAGAAGAAAATTGAACCACTGTTTGTACTTACTTTCCGCGTTCTTTATAACTGTACAAAGCATAAATTCGTAGTATACTGGAAAATTTATTTTTGGAATGATGGGCTGATATATTTATTTACTTGTCGCCTTGTTTGTTTAATTTAAAATTTGTCATTCGCTTTAGGCAAGACTTAGGCCGTCAATACTTTCATAAATAGATTAAATTGACTTAATTTATGTGCAAAAAATGGGGACACCTAATAACTAACCAAAAATATAGTTCAACGAGTCGCTGTCCTTACGAACTAGCTCTCTCATTTTGTTTTCATCTTAGTACTGTGGTGGTAAGATGACCAAGATCTCTCCTATGCTGATCTTGTGCTCGATTTCAAGCTTGAATACGTGACACTCTTCTATGTCGTGTCCCATAGCTCCTGTATGATACATGCAAAACTTATTCCTGTTAGGCCCCAGTTGTGTGGGGTCGTGGGCAGGTTCCATAGGTCTAATCTTTCTCAAAGTAGCCAAAGTCGAGAAAATGCGGATGTATGATTCCTCAAAGATCGTGAAATCATATCGCTAGATCTAAATACTAGCGGTGACTCCTTCTCTAGGGATGATAGGGTCATGGATTAGTAAGGTGTATGGCCCCCACAAAGTCCCAAGGATCCTATCATTAATTAGGCTACAAATTCTTCTCCTTAACCCCAGACACTCATTCAGGGTATGACCAGGCTGGTTGCGGTGAAACGGGCACCTGTTGTATATGTACACCAACTCGAGCGGCGGCAACCTAGCCCTAGTGGTGCAAGACACTCCTGTGGCAACCATCATTTCGTATACTTCCTTACAGGTGACGGGCCGAGGAGCCACTCTGAATGGGGAGGAATCTTTGAAAGATACTCCCCACTAGGAGGGTTCAGAAGGGCCTGCCTTTTCAAAATTCTTTGATGTCATAGTGGAGGTGCAGGTGCCAGTATAGGTGAGGATGTATAGAAGTCAGATCCCTCGTTGGTTGGGGCATAGTCATCAGATTCCTCATTGGCGTCATTCTCCTCCTCTGCAAACTGAGGAAACATCTCAAATAGTTCTTCCTCTGCCTCAGCCTCTATGTCAATGGGCTCTAATTCCTCCTCCTTCATATCCTGAGGCTCTTTCTCTCCCTCTCCTGGTTATTCTTCCTCGACGGGTTCGGAGGCTACCTGTTGAGGCTCCGACTCCTCTTGTGGGTCTGATTCTGTCACCCACGGGTCTGATCTAGCTCCTTGGCTTCCGTTTACTCCTCCCAGAGTTCCTTCTCTAGGAGTCATAGGCCTTCTTTCTAAAGGTATTTAATTTAGCAGCAAATCCCTTACTCCTTTAGGGACATTCCCATAGTATTGTTCTTGGGGTATGCCCTCTGGCGGGTTCCCAACCATCTTTAGCAATCTGTCCACTTCCTCAATTTTCTTCCCTATTTCTTAGAGGTGCTTCTCCATCTGTGGCACCTTGTCTCTCAACACTTCAGCTGTCTCTCCCAAGGTCCGCATTTCTAATTCTCCTTAGTTTGCCATCATAAGGCAACCTTTTAATGGAGATAAATTTGGGTAAGTTTTAAACTTTGAGTTTTTCTTTCGTATGTAGTTTTAGATCATCGGATCAAATGTATTCAAGCCTTAATATAGGACAACACACATAACAAACAGGCATGTGAAGCACGTAGCAAGCATTTATGTAATTTGCAGATATTCATACTATTCGCATTCCTAAAGCCTTTTGAGTGAAGGATCTACTAATCGATTGAAACATGCAAGTGCCATTTGTGAAAGTGAACCATTGACCCGAAAAATCATCATTTGTTAATAAATAAAAATATCTTCCTCGAAGGGGTTACAAAGATGATGAAGCCGATATGAGGCTTGATATAAAGCTGTAAATCAGTAGGGTTCTCCTCCAGCGGCTGATGTCAAGGCCTGGCGTATCTTTGCCTTCTTCACCCTTCGAAGGTTGGTCTGAATCGGAAGTCGTGCTTGGTACATCTCCATTCTGATTATCACCGGATCTGTTTCTTCTAAAATCTTAGCTAAATCGTTCTTTCCAAACATTCCTTCAGATGCTCTTCTTCTTGGGCATCATGAGGAAGGGTGGGCCTTGGGATGAATGCACGGGTCAAGTGTCCCTATAGCCATTTGTGATACCCTGGGTCACACCCTGCCTTGAACCTTTCTGGAGTTAAAGTATTGTACCCCAACTAACGTGACCATTCCATTCTGTGAGGATCGCTCCGGCATTCTTGATGTTCTGCTCTATGTGCTCAATCATGAACTGCTTAGGATTTCCTACCTGAGGTATCACTTGCCTCCTACCAAATTGCCTTAAACCCAAGATGGATAATAAGGACGGATTCCTCAAACCCCTGCTAATGGAACAAAAGGACAATTCTTACCCCGAACCACCATAATTTCCGATATGAAGTCAGGAAACATCCACTGGATCCTATCTTCAGTCAATTCCTTAAAGAAGCCGGCCCACGCCCTTTTGGACATGTAACCAAGGTTCAGGCAATAATTTGTAAGGCGGTCCATCCTGTTGTGATTTCTCAGATACTGGACTTCCTTAGCCATATTGATGTGTTTGATAATCCACCGTTGTAGCAACATGCTACATCCTTGAAAGTACCGGAAATGATTTCGGCATTTGTCTAAAGCCCGAAAAATGTCTGCCAGGATAATGTGTGCCAGGTCAAAATACCTCGTTTCTTGATCCTTGGTTATACCATAGAAGATAGTGTGGGCTAAGTAGATCACTTCGGGTGTCTATGTCCAATGATTCGTCTTGTGGAAACACCATAGTGCCTAGCAAGGCTATAGAGAACGTCAAAGGTCTAACGGCTTCCCACTCTTCTCTGCTCTTAAACTCCCTCTGATACAGAGTATATCCGGTGACATCCTCGAATCTGCGATACAGATCTCTAAAGGCTACAGTGGGTCCTCGTGCCCAGGGTGCCTCAGTCAGTGTAAGAAACTTCATGATTTGGCCGACTATAGGCCTCTGCGGAAATAACAGGTGGTGATCTGGTTTGTGTCATCTCCTTAGACAGGTCAATTGCTGTATTTGGCATCCCTAATCTCCTCCAAGATCGGAGTCATCTTAATTTCACCGAAGCGGAACAATATTTCCTTATCGTCCCAATGTCCGGCTAATACCTCTGTTCGTTCCGGACGACCCTTCATTGTCATGATAGCTGGTAGGTGACCTAGAGTGCAGCTAATTGTCTTTTTTGAGTATCACCTAACCACTCCCACCAAACTCTCAATAGATCCGAAGCCTCGGCGACTATGTCAAAATGGATGAGGCCTTCCATCTACAAAACATAACATAGTTAAGATTCCCCCATCCCCACAGGGTCAATAGTTCATCACATAGGCACAACGCATGCTTCCACATAGCACATAAATGAGATACGGTGCTTTTCGGATCATAGACTTTCCGAACACAGGGTGGTCTCTCTTAATGAGCTTTTTATTTTTTATTTTATGACATGGGAACCCACAGCCGCTACACTTTGGGTGCGCATAGGGTAAACCCAGCTCCTGTGTAATAGCTCGAAAACCACACAGGAGAGGTAACCCGTACTAGGCAAGCCCCGTGCGACGAGCTCGACCCAGAAGGCAAATCCCCTGCTGTCGTAGGCAGGGGGCTTCGAACCTGAGACCTCTATTATGAAAGCCCCATGCTCAACCAAATGAGCCACCCTTGCGGGTCTCTTAATGAGATTTAGGTAGGTCTGAAATACCCAAAGCTTATCTAGGTATGAATGCTCTAGTTCAGTAGGGATTAGGCTTAGCTCTATCCAATTTTTACTAGAGTGGGCTTTTCATAAAAAATCGGGAACCCGATCGAACAATTGGGGTTGAACCATTAGGGCTGTTAGACGACCACGAACCCACCCCGCCTCACAACGGTTTAAAAATAAAATATTTTGGTTTTATAGTAAAGGTACGACCGCATGCTCCGCGAAGTTTTCTTTGGAACAAAGTGTAAAATAAATGGCAGGAGCGACGGAGTTATAATATGCATGCAATGATAGTTGATAATTGCAGGAAAGTAAACATATACACGGTTGAAGAAAATATACCCACATTATATTGGAATCCTTATAGTTAAAACCTTTAAGTCCCCAGCGGAGTGACGATCTGTAACGGTTCACATTTTCCCGGGCGAGGTTAGCATGCGAAAAAGCTACTTCGAAATCATTGGTTCTCTTTCGGACTTTGTTTTAAAAGAGCTGCCACCTAATTTTTAGGAAATTAGGAAAACTAGTTTTGAAGGGTTTATTCATACACCGTGAAAAATCCTTGTTAATCCAAAGTTCTAGTTAAGAGTTCTGGTGATCCCCTAGGGAAGATGTTAGGCACCCTAGTATTAAGGACCCATACTATACGGTTGACCTTCGAATTCCAATGTGTGAGTATTTGCATTAACCCTTTATTTAGTGTTTATTTCCCGAAAGAAAGTCTATCATTTTACGTATCTTTTTTTGAAAAAAATTGAATATATTCCCTTTATATATAGGGTATTTAGGTTCGGATTTATAATATTCGGATATAATTATTCATATAAGGATAATTTTAGTTTTTGTAAAGGTAAAAAGTCTTTTAAAAGTTTGGGATAAATAAATTTGTTTATGCTTGACTCACACATGGTCTGGGTTGATTTGTTTAATACATTTTTTAGAACGTCCTTATCTAAAACTTTACTTATTTATAAATAGTTTACGTGGATTTAATTTACAAGAGTTTGTTTATATACTCAAAATTAACTTTTTATCCTGGAACTTATCTTAAGAACCACTTTGTTTATGATATAGGAATAACATTTTTGTCATGGGCTTAGGCCCAGATTTATACTTTTTTTCCTACAAAATGATTAAGGTCTGTTGGGTCTTGGCCCAAAATCTCTTGTTTTTCTTCAGTTACTGGGCTATGCCCAAAACATATTTGCACTTATCTTTTTTTTGAAAAAATTTGGTTAAGTGGGGCCTAAAAATCTAATCTTTGGGATGGGCCTTAGCCCTCAAAAACGCTATTGTCTGCCTGAATTATTTCCAAAAAAACGTGTATGTTTTGATACAAATACGTCACACATTGCATATATTTTAGAAATCATTTTCCATTTGGTTCACAGCTTAAAAGGAAAATACTCTTTTTTTTGAAAGCCTATCATTTACACTTATTTTTTGCCTGAATGAAAAAAGGACTTTTGAAAAACACCGAACTTATAACTAGCAAAAATGTTTTTTCTAGTTTAAAATCTTAAGCCTGATTTTCAGAAAAATGATAGCAACATGTATATATTAGTAGGACGAAACTAATCCTCTATTTCCTCTTACTCATTTTTAGCCGCTTTTATTCTTTTGGAAAATATTTATATTAATTCGGGTTTTTTAATAATCGCGTTGGGGCCTAAGGTCGAACTAAACGACAGATGCACTGTTTATCTAAGATGCCTAGTCCAAACATAAATGATTACAATAATAATGTGAGTTTTTTACAATAAAACAAATACAACATGTCAACCGAAAAAAAGGGAAACTAGCATGCTGAAATATAAAGAGAAAGGGAGATGTGTTAGGGGTGTACCAAACCCCTTAAAAGACCATTTTTACCCATGGTTTGGCCTTCATGCCATTCTCACCCATGGCTGGGCCTTCAATAATACTAGCTTCCCTTTCCCTTTCTTGGACTTAAAAGTTTTTTGAAAGAACATTCCTATTGGGCCTTTGGCCCAACAGTGCGGTTGGACTCTAGCCCAAATGGTCATGCAGTAGGAGAAGGGGAAAAAGGAAAAGGAATCGAATTGTCAAGTTTTTATGATGACAATTTTACTTGTGCGGTATAATAATTGAATTGCACAAGGAATAATATGAGCCCACAAAACAGCCCCAACAAGATGGAGCCCACAAAACGGCCCAACGAGATGGGCTCACTCAAGTGAAGCCTTCCCAACCCTAACGAGATAACGGCTACACAACCTCCAACGTACTAAATCGTTCAAGAAAGGAAAAGATATCTGCAACATTGAAGAAGGAATATTCCAGCAGTACCAAATCGTTCCAAGGAAGGAAAGGCCATCTCCAACATTAAAAGGAATATCTCATGAAGTGTAATAATCTTGTTGATTGATAATGCTGCCTCAACGCACAAGGAAAGCAGCAAATAGCTCCAGCCTTATTCTTGGAAATAGGATCGTTAATTCCGTTTCCAAGGATCAAATCCCTTGGGTTGATCTCTCTGCGTGAAGAGCCTAAAACAGCTATAAAAGGGCTGCTTCACAAACACAACAAATATGCTTAGTCTCATTCTCTTAGTACTCTACTTTACTTTTCATAAACATTGTATGTCTGAGTGATTTATAGTGTAAGAAAAAAGAAAGGAGAGTTATAATACAGTTTGTGAGGCTTTGTATCAAAAAGATTAAGAGCGATTGAGTGTAGACGTAGGAGCTCCATTCAAACCTCGATTGTACCAAACCTTTAACGAAAAGCTGCAGAGATCACCCTTGCAACCCAAGGGGACTGGACTAGGATTCACATTGAATCTGAACCAGTATAAAACTCTTTGTGTCATTTACCTTCTGCATTTTACTATTAGTGTTCTCTGAGCAAACAGTCGACTACTGGTCTAACCTAGTCGACTAACAGAACGAAAAATTTACAATTCACCCCCCTCTTGCACTTTCAATTGGTATCAGAGCAAGGTCTCACTTTCAGTTGCTTAACCGCACGTGAGAAAAGATCAAATGGCTGGATATCAAATTCCTGGAGCAATATTGCAAGATGGGCACTCCACAACAAGACCACCATACTTCAATGGTGAACACTATTGCCATTGGAAGGAAAGGTTCAAAATATTTGTGCAGTCAACAGATTATCAAGCCTGGATTGTGATTAAGAAAGGGCCTAAACCCATTCCAAAAACCAAAGACTGAAAACAAGGAAGACACGGATACTTCAACAATTGATCTGGAATCACATGACATTACCAAAGAACAACAAGAGACACTGCAAATAAATGCCAGGGCAATAGCCTTGCTCTACTGTGCAGTAAGTGGAGAAGAGTATGCAAAAATTTCAAATTGTGATACTGCCAAAGAAATGTGGGATAAGCTTGAGGTCACCTACGAAGGAACATCAAAGGTAAGGGAAACAAAAATTGATGCTCTAAGACACGATTATGAAGCCTTCATGATGAAGGACGATGAGAACATTGAATCAATGTTCACAAGATTCAGCAAGATCATTGGAGAACTCAAATCCCTTGGAGTAACTTACACCAACTCTCAACAAGTAAGAAAGCTTGTTAGAAGTCTACCAAAAACTTGGGAAACCAAAGCAATTGTCCTGGAAGATGGAAATCTGGATAAGTTCACTTATGATGAGTTAAGAGGAAATCTGATAGCATTTGAAAAAAATCACATTCAAAGATATCAGAAGGATGAAAAGAAGAAAGTGGTTGCTTTCAAGGCTCAAGTTGAAGAATCTGATGATGACTTTAAAGAAGAAGAAGTTGCCATGATTTCCAGGCATGTGATAGAAGCCATGAGACGATCAAGAAATAATAGAAAAGGAAGCTCAAACTTTAGAAAAGGAAAGGCTTCCACCGGGCGATCAAAGAATGATGGGAAGTGTTATGAATGTGGAAAATATGGCCATATCGCATCTGAATGTCCTGAGACAAGAAAGAAACCAACTAGAAGTTATCAAAAACAAAGAGCTTTCAGCAGTTGGAGTGAAGATGAAATTTCAGATGAAGAATCTGAAGAAATTGAAAATGTGTGTTTCATGGCTCTCGAAGAAAGTAGCAAGGTAAGTTCCCATCCCTGCTCTAAATGTGAAGAAACTCAAGAATTATTAGATCAAACTCTTGTAGACCTAAATAATGTCTTTGATGAATATAGAAAATTGAAGAGAGAAAAAAAGGAGTGGGAGTCAAAATTAGAAATCTGCGAAAAAGAAAAAAATTCTTTTCAAAATGAAGTTTACAATTTACAATCCAAAATAGATATTTTACTGAAATCTTCCAGTCACAGTTATGCCAAGTCAAACCAGTTAACTGATGAAAATAAGTCTACTGGGAAAAAGGTCTTACCAATGACTGATAATCTTAAAGGGAAGACAACTGTTTTTTTAAAAACTGATAAGTCAACTAGAACCTCTAAGTCGACTGGAAGAAAGTCTGGAATACATAGGTCAAACAATCCGTGTAAAGGAGAAGGAAAACTCTTTCAAACATGCTTCTGTTGTGGAAAACTTGGCCATGACTATCATAACTGTAGATTTCGTTTTTCAAATGCACCTGGATGGGTATGGAAACCCAAGAAAAATAATTGCTTTGAAACTAACCATCAAGGACCCAAGAACCCTTGGGTACCTAAACAAAAGTAAAAATTCTGTCTTGCAGGAACACCACAAGAAAAAGAAAAAGGGAAAATGGTATCTAGATAGTGCGTGTTCAAGACATATGACAGGCGACAAAAGTCTATTCAAATCAGTCGCTGACTTTAATGGAGGATTAGTAACCTTTGGAGACAACTCAACTGGAACGGTAATCGGTATTGGTACTATTACTTTTGATAATTCTTGTGACATTTCTAATGTTTGGTTGGTAAAGGGACTTAAGTACAATCTTTTAAGTGTAAGTCAGCTATGTGACTCTGATCTTGAGGTAAGGTTTAGTAAAACAGGTTGTGTCATAGAGGACTCCTCTGGGATAAAAATTCTTCCTGGAAGCAGAAACAAAAATGTGTATACTCTGGACTCTGTCAAAAATCCTACAGGTCATATATGTCTGGCTTCAATGGGAGAAGATCCGTGGATGTGGCACAAGAAGCTTGGTCATGCAAGTATGCGCCTAATTGAGAAACTGGCAAGACATGATCTTGTAATAGGATTGCCAAAACTCAATTACACCAAAGATCATATATGCGATTCGTGTCAAAAAGGTAAACAAACTAGAAACTCCTTCAATTCAAAAGATATTGTGTCTACATCTAAACCTTTGCAGCTACTTCATATGGATCTTGTTGGTCCTACTAGAACTGCTAGCATTGGAGGAAAAAGGTATGCATTTGTTATAATAAATGACTTCTCTCGCTTCACCTGGGTAATATTTCTTGCTCATAAAGATGATACTCTAAAGAATTTTAAGTTTTTTTGTGAGAAAGTTCAGCGTGAGAAAGGATATTACATCACTTCCATTAGAAGTGATCATGGAGGAGAATTTGAAAACAAGGCTTTTGAAGAATTCTGCAATGACCAAGGGTACACACACAATTTCTCCTCACCTCGATCTCCGCAACAAAATGGTGTGGTTGAACGGAAGAACAGAACCCTTCAAGATATGGCAAGAACAATGATCGTAGAAACAAACTTACCACATCACTTTTGGGCTGAAGCAGTAAGTACAGCGTGTCATATTCTAAACAGATGTCTAATTAGACCAATTCTCAAGAAAACTCCGTATGAACTCTGGACTGGTAAGAAACCAAATATTAGTTACTTTCATCCTTTTGGATGTAAGTGTTTTGTTCACAATAATGGAAAGGAAAACCTTGGTAAGTTTGATCCTCGCAGTGATGAAGGTATATTTCTTGGTTATTCTCCTACTAGTAGATCCTATAGAATTTTTAACAAACGTACTTTATCTATTGAAGAGTCTATTCATGTTGTATTTGATGATACTAATCACATGGCCGAGACAAGAAAAATTGCAGATGAAGAAGACAGTCAAATATCTACTGCGGTGGTTACAGGACCCGCTGAAGAAAAGGCATCCTATGAGTCGACTTCTGAAACACCTCAGTCGACTGATGTTACTATTGGAACAATCCCAAACGAATGGAGAAGCGAACCTGACTATCCAAAGAAATTTGTTATTGGAGACATCAGTGAAGGGATGAAAACTAGAGCATCTAGTAAGAATAATGTAAATCTTGCTCTTATCTCTCAATATGAACCAAAGAAAGTTGGTGACGCCTTAAAAGATGAATATTGGGTAAAAGCTATGGAAGAGGAACTTGATCAGTTTGAAAAGAACAAGGTATGGAATCTAGTTCCCAAACCTGAAAATGCGTCAATCATTGGCACAAAATGGGTATACAGGAACAAGCTAAATGAGGCCGGAGAAGTAGTTAGAAACAAAGCCCGACTTGTTGCTCAAGGATACTCACAACAGGAAGGAGTTGACTATGATGAAACTTTTGCTCCTGTTGCCAGGTTGGAATCCATTAGAATTCTGCTTGCATATGCCTCTTTTAAAAATTCAAACTTTTTCAAATGGATGTCAAAAGTGCTTTTCTAAATGGGTTCATTGAAGAAGAAGTATATGTCAAACAACCGCCAGGTTTTGAAAATCCAAAATTTCCCTATCACGTTTTTAAATTAACTAAAGCTTTATATGGTCTTAAACAAGCTCCTAGGGCATGGTATGATCGTTTAAGCTCCTTCTTGGTAAGTCACGGTTTTCTCCGAGGAAAGATCGATACAACACTTTTTATTAAACGATCCTCCTTAGGAAATCTCATTATACAAATTTATGTTGATGATATTATTTTTGGAAGCTCTAACCCCTCTATGTGCAAGGAATTCTCTGATCTTATGCAAAGCGAGTTCGAAATGAGTATGATGGGAGAATTAAAATTCTTTTTGGGACTACAAATTCATCAAACTGACAGTGGAATATTTATATGTCAAGCAAAGTATGCCAAGGAACTCGTTCAAAAATTTGGAATGTCTGACTCAAAAGCTATGGGAACTCCAATGAGTCCTACTTGTACTCTTGATAAGGATGAGGTAGGAAAACCTGTTGATGAAACTAAGTATCGCGGTATAATTGGCTCATTGCTTTACCTAACCGCGCACCGGATATCATGTTTAGTGTGTGCGGTGTGCTAGATTCCAAGTCGCTCCAAAGGAATCTCATCTTACCGTCATCAAGCGTATTATTAGATACCTTCATGGAACAACTAATTATGGTTTATGGTATCCTAACACAAATGATTTTACACTTGAAGGTTTTTCAGATGCAGACTTTGCAGGTGATAAAGATGATAGAAAAAGTACCAGTGGTACTTGCCAGCTTCTAGGAAAATCTCTTATTTCCTGGAATAGCAAAAAAATAGGATCCTCTCTCTCTCTTCTCTCTACCACTGAGGCTGAATATATTGCTGTTGGTCAATGCTCGTACACAACTAATTTGGATGTCTTATCAACTAAGCGATTATGACTTGTTTTTTAAACCTATCAAAATTTTCTGTGATAATTCGAGTGCTATCTGTCTGTCCAAAAATCCTGTGCATCATTCTAGGGCCAAGCATATAGATATTAAGCATCATTTTATCAGAAATCATGTTGCTCAGGGAGATTTTGAAATAGTTTTTGTTAACACTGAAAACCAGCTTGCTGATATTTTTACTAAGCCTCTTCTTGAAGAACGTTTCTGCATGCTAAGAAGATCCTTGGGAATTATTGATAAATCTGTCTAATTTTTTGTAGATATTTGTGCCATAATTTTTGGCTAATCAAATCTTTGCCATAAATTGCATTTCCATCCCAATTATAACCGTCCCATCTTCCCATGTTTACCTCCTCTTTTTACCTTCCCCATAAAATCCTTTTTTTCATCCGTATCCCCATAAACCCTTTCCATCTTCGTCTCTACCTTTCCCTGCCAACCCTTCCATCTGTACTCTCGTCTCTCCAATGGCTAAAACTGCGAAAACCCCTCTTCTCTCCACACGCCAAAGCTCAAGGCTCAAGGAAATTGGTAAGAGTCTCTCTCCTGCCCCTCATGACTCCATAACCTCCGGTGACTCCTCTTCCTCTGACGCCTCCGACTTCGTTCCAATTTGCAATCTTGGAAAGCGAGCCTTTGCTGATGCTGCATGCTCCACCTCCTCCAAGAAACTCAAAACCATTACTGATAAACCCCTTGATCTTCGCAAAAAAATTTGGGATGACCACCATCAAGAACTCTTCTCGTCTCTTGAAGACAAAACCATCGTCTCTGGTAGGATTGTTGATCTTGACCATATGCTTTCTCTGTGTTGTAAGGTAAAACAGTTATTTGTCTATCAAGGTTGGGAAATTTTTTCAAAACCCCTCCTCATGTGTATGAAACCCCTGTTCGTATGTTTTATGCAAATCTTCGGTCCTCTAAGGTTAATGAACTCGAAACAATGGTTCTTGGTACCCACATTGTGATAAATTGCTCTGTCCTTGACTCTATTTTTGGTTGCACCTGTTCTAGTTTTTCCGAACTACCCAAAAATTCCTGGCCTGAATCTCTTGAAGTGTCTTTTGATGATGTTAAGAAAACTCTTTCAAATTCCACCTCTGTTCCTGCTCAAATTGGTCCGTCCAACATCTCTTTTGAGGCTCGTGTGCTGGCTCATATGGTTGCTACTACTGTTGTACCTCGTGCTGGGTCCTACTCTACTATCTCCCAACGTGATGCTATCTTTGCTTTTTGCCTTCTCTCCAAAAAGAAAATCAATTTGTCCTCCATCATCATCAACTACATGATTGAGTGTGCTTCCAATCCTTCTAGCCTTCCTTATGGTATGCTCATCTCTCGCATACTTGAAGTCCACAAAATCGATTTAGTCGACTATCCCATTACTCTAGTTAAGCAGTGTTACAACTCTAGGGCGTTTGGTAGCATGGGGTATGTTTTGAGCAATGATTCTTGGGTGCTAAAGGACGTCTATGAGGCATCTCAACCTGGTCCTTCCACCAAGGCGAAAAAATCAGATCCTTCTGTCGTCTCTTCCGAATGTTATGCAGAACTTCTCGCCAAACTTTCCTCTATGGATGAAAAAATTGAGTCCATCAAAGACTTAATGGCATCCACATTGTTTCAAGTAGAGAAGATTCGTGATACGACTAAGGAAACGGGTGCTGATGTCTCTAAGCTGCGGGTCAAACTGGATGCTGTTATAAAGGAAGCGGTCAAACTGTCCGCCAAGCTTCAAGCCAGTGTTAGCGCCATGCCTGAACGTCTTACTACTCCGTTGACTGAAATGAAGGATGCTATTGTGAATACATTAGCCTATTTCCTTCGTCGCCCAGTCTTCCACCGCCAAGAATAGTTTTTATTTGGTTGTTTTTGGTCTGTTTAAACAATGTTTTTGTGGGACTTATGTTTGGTTGTGTTTATGCTGCACTTTGGTTTAATCCTTTTGTGCTGATTGGTTTAGCATCTTATACATGTTATAAGTCTATATCTATGTTTGTTGTTTCTTTGCCTTTATTTTTGAGTGATGCCAAAGGGGGAGAACTAGATAGTCAACTGTTCAGGGGGAGCCTACAAGGACTAGTCGACTAGTCAGGGGGAGCCTCCACCCATTCAGGGGGAGCATCCGTTACAGGGAAGTTGACTACATATTATTTAAAATTGTCATCCTCAAAAAGGGGGAGATTGTTAGTGTCAAGTTTTTATGATGACAATTTTACTTGTGCAGGTATAATAATTGAATCGCACAAGGAATAATATGAGCCCACAAAACAGCCCCAACAAGATGGGAGCCCACAAAACAGCTCCAACGAGCTGGGCTCACTCAAGTGAAGCCTTCCCAGCCCTAACGAGATGATGTCAAACAGTAGTACTCTCCAGCTATACTAAATCGTTCAAGAAAGGAAAAGATATCTGCAACATTGAAGAAGGAATATTCCAGCAGTACCAAATCGTTCCAAGGAAGGAAAGGCCATCTCTAACATTAAAAGGAATATCTCATGAAGTGTAATAATCTTGTTGATTGATAATGCTGCCTCAACGCACAAGGAAAGCAAAGAATCGCTCCAAATATTCTTGGAAATAGGATCGTTAATTTCGTTTCCAAGGATCAAATCCCGTGGGTTGATCTCTCTGCGTGAAGAGCCTAAAACAACTATAAAAGGGCTGCTTCACAAACACAACAAACATGCTTAGTCTCATTCTCTTAGTACTCTACTTTACTTTTCATAAACATTGTATG
Source organism: Lycium ferocissimum (assembly GCF_029784015.1). NCBI lineage: Eukaryota > Viridiplantae > Streptophyta > Magnoliopsida > Solanales > Solanaceae > Lycium > Lycium ferocissimum. The sequence continues at coordinate 18,663,361 of NC_081353.1, forward strand.
TCTGAGTGATTTATAGTGTAAGAAAAAAGAAAGGAGAGTTATAATACAGTTTGTGAGGCTTTGTATCAAAAAGATTAAGAGCGATTGAGTGTAGACGTAGTAGCTCCATTCAAACCTCGATTGTACCAAACCTTTAACAAAAAGTCAGAGATCACCCTTGCAACCCAGGGATCCGGACTAGGATTCACATTGAATCTGAACCAAAGATAAAACTCTTTGTGTCATTTACCTTCTGCATTTTACTATTAGTGTTCTCTGAGCAAACAGTCGACTACTGGTCTAACCTAGTCGACTAACAGAACGAAAAATTTACAATTCACCCCCCTCTTGCACTTTCACCTTATTCCTGACACCACACAAGTTACAAGGGATTTCATAAACCCCAGGCATGGCTGGATATAGAGGAGTTGCTAGACCTATCCCCCAAACTTCCTCAAACTCACAAAACCCGGTGTTGCCATAATATACAACCAGAGTCTCAAAGTTGTGCACAAACATTATCTCATGGAGAGCAGTTCACATACAAGTAACATTAAACTTAATTCAAAATCATGACAAAGGCTGAGAAAGGTATGGTAATACAATGAGGCACATAAAATAATATGACAGTTTTCAAGGTACTTAGTCAAATGAGTGGCATAAACAAATCATACTCTTTTATTTGCGTACGCACTGCCTATGATTGGACTATTTTATTATAGATATACGCATGGGATGTATATACCATGTGTATACACTCCCTTTCCTTTATTAACCAGTATAGATTCTGCATATATCCACACTTTTACATGTTCAGTTGTAGACCTTAAGGTTATTCCTTTCACTTGACCAAATCCTGTCCCTCATAACAATATCCAAATATATAAACTAAGGCTAATTCAAGTCTGTCTTAATTCCCATATTTCTCAACTAGATGATTCACTAATTTCCTATGTCAACAGACCACATAGTAGTAAATGAGAGTTGCCTGAATGTAATAACAGAAATCCAATAGAAGGATGTAGAAAAAGAGGAAAAATTCTATAACTTATAATCATCGAAAACAGAATTGGAGCACCAAGAAGTCTGGACCAAATAACATCACATGAACTGGGATTGTACAGTTTCATATTCTCAGGAAAGACCACAGAAAAGAATCTCTATTTCAATACAATAGTAGTAAGAACACATTACAGCATGGCTTCATGTAAGTTACACTTGGGACAGACAGGAGAAGGGATCAGCTATGTATGCCATCAAATCCCAGAAAAAATGGCATAAAGTTTAGAACAATTCTTTACAGACTCAGATTTTTTAAACTCCTATCAGGGGCATTTATTGTCAACAACCTTAAACTAGTTCATTTCTCTTAAGAAACAAAACAAAGATCATCTTCTTGAAATGACCAGTTCCCTTATTCTTAACTTCCTAACTGTTTCTAGACCTTTACACAAACAAATTTTCCTTACCCCCTTTTATCTCCAACCCTTTGGTAAGATGATGGGATTTAAGGAAAGCCAAAATTCTCTTAAGATAGGAGTGCCCCAATGGTTCATAGGCTGATCATGACACCCCTCATTTGGGGGGTAGATACCAGCTTGACTCTTCCCTGCCCTCTCTTTAAGGTGTCTTGAAAATACCATCCTAAGCCAAGTGGTTCACATTGCCTTTAAGAGTATTCAATCATGTCGCCAAACAACAAAATCAAACCAATTCCAGCCTAACACTATTCATTTTTTAGAACACAGATACAATACTCAATTGTTTCATCTCATGATTCTATACATGACAGGATTTTAAAACACAAATAGCATAGGATCAAGCCCTTTACTAGACAGATCATAATTTATCTTTTTAACCTAAGTAATACTACAATTCCCCCACTAAAATCTAAATGCCACAGTTCAGATTTAAAGGGACAAAAGTTTCTTACCAACCTTAGACTAACCAAATGTCTTTTTCCTAAGTTCAAACCAAATTTAGTGCAACACATAAACAAGTCCACACATAAATGCATCATACAAGCATTAAACACATTCATCATGGAGCAAACAGAAACGCAAGCAGGTTATACTTCTAAAAAAAAGAAATGGATTCAGACCCTAGGGAAGAACTTACCTCTTTTAATGCTTAGCTAATGGCAGTTTTAACCCCCTCAATCATGCAAAGATGTGACAGACTTTTACCTTTTATTTTAATTTAGTTTTAAATAATCATGAAATCTCAGGAATTCCCTCCCAAGGCATGACAAACCATTCTTGACCAATCCCAAAATCTCAATGAATCCCACAGTCATGGGAAAAAAGTTTAGGAAGACAAGGAAGCCTCAGGGTCCTGAAAGAGGAATAGGACAGAGTGAGGTCATCACCCCCCCATCCCTTTCCTCAACCTTACTTCTAGTAAAAAGGGATCAAAGGCACCACTAGTCACTACCTCCAGTTCACGCCTAAGCTCACCTTTTACTCTCCCAAAGAAACCCTAACCCCTTTTACCTTATTCCCATATCTAAGGTCAATCACCAAAAACTTATGGACAAGAGTAGTTTGATACTTCCCCCTTTAACTAAATTTCATCGATACCCCCTAATTGATCATATAAGTTAACAACTTCTAATCAACTCAGTTTAGGGTCATAACTATGTAAAGCTAGGTTGAATTCCTTCAGACACTAGCATTTGAGAAAGTTAAACATTTATATCACTTAAAAGCTTAAATTCAGACTGAACATTAAGCTCCAGATTCAAAACAACACCTTTTCCAATTGATCAATCTCTTTCAAGTAGTTAAAGGCACATCAGGACTCAAATCAGTTTTTAATCCGCTTAGACTCCTTTTGTAAATTCAAACATGAACCATATGTGAAAAAAAGAATGCCTGATAATATTAATGTCAAGACTGAACTCTATTAAGATGAGACCAAATAGGGCACACAATCCTGTTAGTGGAATCTAAGTATTCTACTTCATTTTAAATGATTTATAACTTCCTAACCCTTCATTAATTCCTAATGAACCATTTTAAGAGACTGCTACCATATGAATGAACTTGAATCCCAAAACTTCATCTTCTAGACTTCTCTATCATATTCTTAGATATTGCTGCTTTAAAATTACCTTTAATGCATAAAATACAACTATTTAGAATTGTTTGACTAATTCAAGCACATTCAAACATACTTGGGAAGTTTCAGACGCCTAACTTTAAATGCCTTAAACACTCACCAAAGACTCCTATAAATATGCCTCAGTTCTTTAAGCTTTGTAACAATTTGATCATGATCTTTTCTATTTTTTATCCTAATCATAACTTCATGTTATTTAGTTGACATTAGAAAAGTATGCAGACCTATGAAAGAACAAATTTAGGAAATCAAAATGTCATAGTCTTGTTCAAGCAAAAGCAACTACCTCAAATGCTTCAAATAGATCATCACAGTACTTTAATGCTCTACTGCATTCAAATAGGATCAGTGTAGGTTTAAAAGTTCTCTAGATTACTATCATAACTCATATAATCACATTATTATCATATTTAAGTATTGAATAGAAAAAATAGGAAACCTCAACACCCAATAGAATATATGAAGTATGTTTCAACCATATCTAAACAAACAACAATACACTATTTGAGCCTCATACACTTAGTCACCTCAACAACTACTTATTAATGTCAAACATATGCTTTGAAAACAAAGGAAGTAATCTTCACATCTAAACAAACTAATGAGGCTTAATATCACCCAAGCAGTACATTTATTTACTTGAACCAAAGGCAACACAACAACCAACTAACATCAACAAGCTAGTCCCATAGAAAACTAACTATTAAGTCGTACCAAAATAAATAAATAAAGGATAGAATATTATCTTTTAATGGTGCAGCCTTGGTAAAAAATGAACTTGAAAGCCCTTCAGTGCTTCGAAGACCACACTCAGCCACAAAAACTCAAAACGAAAGAAAAAATAAAATTTTTAAACTCAGAAAAACCTCAAACTTGTGAAGTCTTAAATTTTTTTACTAAAGAGGCTTGAAATCCGAAGTTTTCAGCCTTCCTTTTAATTTTCTCCAATTTTGACCTCTGAAACTCTTTTAAAACTTTAAACTTTCAAACCTTAGACTTTTTTCTCTCCAAAAGGACCTCTTTTATATGATAGGGTAATAGAACCCCAAAAATTGTTCAACTCTCAAAACCATCGATGTGAGACAAACACATATCCCTAAAACTGAACATTTCAAATCAGATCTACATCTCAAATGACTCCTCAAACATATGAACGGCTAGATCTGAACCTCATTTGGTTCGATCCAGCCTTTTCAAACCCAACCAATGGAAATCAAGCAAGGTATAACAACGAAGCAAGTAAATCACAGAACAATAAAGCAAAACAAAGTAAAAGACGATTTCATTACCGTGTTCGGATAAAAATTCGCGAAATCGAGTGAAACATTTAATGTTTTCACTACAATGGACATGTAAAAGCTGTGTACATCTCCTAAACCTTGACTTTTTACCATTTTTGGCGGGGAGAGAAGAGGAAAAACATGAGGCAGCGCTAGGGTTGAAGTAGAAATGGATAGAGAGAGAAAGGGGGGGGGGGGGGGGTTAAGGGAAGGGTTTCCTTCTTTTTTTTTTTTTTTTTTTTTTGAAATGAAATAAAAGGGAAGGGTATACCCCCTTTATCTGTTATTAAAGGTTGGGCCGGGTCTCAGTGTGGTTTGGGCCGGACTCGGTCCAGACCTTAAGAAATTTAAAGTTGGCCCTTTTCTTTTTGTAGACATATATATATATATATATATATATATATATATATATATATATATATATATATATATATATATATATATATATATATATATATATATATATATATATATATATATATATATATATATATATATATATATATATATATATATTATTATTATATATATTATTATTATTATTATTATTATTATTATTATTATTATTATTATTATATTATTATTATTATTATTATTATTATTATTATTATTATTATTATTATATATATATATTATTATTATTATTATTATATTATTATTATATTATTATTATTATTATTATTATTATTATTATTATTATTATTATTATTATTATTATTATTATTATTATTATTATTATTATTATTATTATTATTATTATTATTATTATTATTATTATTATTATTATTATTATTATTATTATTATTATTATTATTATTATTATTATTATTATTATTATTATTATTATTATTATTATTATTATTATTATTATTATTATTATTATTATTATTATTATTATTATTATTATTATTATTATTATTATTATTATTATTATTATTATTATTATTATTATTATTATTATTATTATTATTATTATATTATTATTATTATATACTTTTTGTAGACATATATATATATACTAAGTGTATACATGTATATACATACCTCGTGTATACATATATATATATATATATATATATATATATATATATATATATATATATACACACTTGGTACATATATAAAAAGATAATAAAGTAAAGATCAATTGATGATATTTTAATTATAGATAAAATTAGGACATAATTATTTTATTAAAATAGTTTAAAAATTGGCCAAATTGCCTTAATGGTAAAATTGCGAACATGGCCCTAATGGATTTTGATCCAACTAATTACTTCAATTATGGCCTTAATTTATTTTAATTTAGCTGGTCATTTCAATTATGGCCATATTTGGCCTAATTAGCATGTTTAAAAAATTAATTGCATTAATGACCTTGATTAATTTAAGCCAATGAATTTGGTTATTTCAATCAAGGCCATTAAGAGGCTAATTTTACAAAAATGACCCCAATTTCCTTGAACCATGAATTGGTCAAATTAATTGTGGCCATAACAACATAATTAAATAATTTAAACATCAATTTGAAGTAAGGACCGCTTAATTAACTAATTAAAATATTTATAGATAATTATAAATAAATTTTGACAAATCACACAATTATGCAAAAATTAAAGATTAAAGGGTGAAATAGTCAATTATTTAAATTACTCAAACTCCATGGATTAAAGGGAATAAAGTATTTGCTAATTTTGATTTGCTGAAAATTTAATAAATTAATAATGATTTTTATTTTAAAACAAAATGCCCCTTTTCTCTTTGATTAAATCAAATAAGTATCTTATAAATATCATAAAAATACCAATTAATTTCTAAACAACTTTTTGATGTCATGAAGAAACCTTTCATCAATTTAAAGGCGCAAAATATTATTTTGAACAATTTATAAAAATAACTTAAACCTTTTAAGGTGCATTGCTTATTTTATTTATTTTCCAAGGACTCTGAGTAATTTAAGTAAATTATGAGAGGTCAAAAATTAGGTGCCAACAACTTCCCCTTCGGTGTTCAGGGATGATCCGCTATCCCTGAGCAATAAAATTTGACTAACCCTAATTTTTGACTGAACCGACTCATTTCACCCTTTATCTTTTCTTGAAATTTTCACATACGTGGCCGTACCCTGGTTTTTGGGTTTCCTACATATCTCAGGTTATATGAGAATTTAGGCCACTTGTAGTTCGACTAAACTAAAGACTTTTAAGTGATTCAGAAGGAAAATCACGAGACCCTTAGTGTTGTGACTGAGGTTCATTCCGAACGACTGTTAGAAAGTGACCGGCCCTCTGGACTTGAATTCGCTTGCATATCCCTGGTCTTTACGAATCAGGTCACATATGGTTCGACTCACTGAAGAAGAATATGTCCCTTGTGCAGGAATACTTTCAGATTTCCCGGTGTGTGTTCGACTGGTCACGGTTTTCAGAAAGAAAATAAAAACAAGACAAATTGTGGCTGAGTCTGAGTTAGGATGGCTTCCAAATCCTGGTGTCACACCCCACCTTTTGTAAGGCGTGATTGGCACCCGGCACCTTACAAAAACCGAGCGAACCAACTTATAACTTACATCTTTCGTGTCTTAAATGGAAACAATAGGATCGAAAGGCTAAATACGAACATAATATCATGCACAAGTATATGTACATTAGACCCATGATGCCAACATTACCATCGTCACACTATGACTAAGCTGTACAGAGGAACTGTCTGCAAAGCCTCTGTGAACATGACTGAAGTATACAAGTTGGGACAGGGCCCCCGACATACCCTGAACAAAATCATACATATATATATATAGACTCGGCAGTGCTCCAGGTAGAAATGGCGCTCACCAATCAGAACTGGTACCTGAAGGCAGGCTGCTATGGAAGATCCTTGTCTTGACTATCTACACCTGCGAGCATGAATGCAGCGTCCACAAGAAGGGACGTTAGTACGAACAATGTACTGAGTATGTAAAGCATGAATAGTAATATATTAAAAGGTACCGAACATGGAAAATAATACAATGAACGTATGAAGATAAAGTAACATAAAAGGGATCAGCCTGTGCCTCTGAATGCCCTGTTAAGGCGAATGTCGTGCATTCTTAGCTTTTAAAAAAAAAGAAGACTTTTCCATACATATACGTGTATATAGCATCTTACATGGTGTTATCTTACCCGGCCATATAGGCTCGGCGCTATCTTACCCGGCCCTTTCGGGACTCGGTGTTATCTCCAACTGATCAGAGGGAGGCAACGAATATATATATATATTATCTTACCCGGCCATATAGGCTCAGTGCTATCTTACCCGGCCCTTTCGGGACTCGATGTTATCTCTAACTGATCAGAGGGAGGCAATGAATGCATACACACACACACACACACAAACACACACACATATATATATATATATATATAAATGCATAAATGAAATCAACGTCATCATTAACATTACCATTATCATCATATCAATCCTTGAAGGATCAACCATCGCAAGATGAAATCGACGATGTCACGAGGGTCTCGAGAATCATAAACTTAGGTAGCACTGAAAATAGAATCGTTATCATCACTATATCTCACCTCAAAGGAACGAGTAACATGAGGTGAGACCATCAACAATAAGTACGGTTAAGGGATTCATGGAATGACTCAATAATCTCATAATGCCCTCAAATCATAGCTTCGGAATTTCAAAAGAAGAGAATCATCATCATCGTCACAATCAGCATAGAACATATTCCTTTTAACATCATAAGAGGCTTTAAGAGTCATGAACTTTGAGCTTTTGAAAACAAGGCAATTATGGAAACATTTATGGATTCATAACGTAGGAATCATGCCTTTGAAAGAAAGGGACGAGCCTTAACATACCTGTTTAACCTCTTATTAGCTACGCTTATTTGTCCGAACTCGCAAGTTTACATTTAAGAGGATTTACAATAACATTAGCCTCTTTATCGCACACTTATTCCAAGTTTCAAATCAAACTCTGCCGAAAATCGGGCTGCATCTCCCCTGTTTATATGCCTAGCCCGAATTCTCAATTCAACAACCAACACAACAATAACAATACCAACATTAATAACATCATTTCCCATATCAAATTATTTCATAGAACAGCCTATATGGTGTTTGTTCCATATTTCCACCAACAGAATAATTTACAACAATTTAATAACTCCTTTTCCGTAATTAAACCAAGATTAACGTTAATAACAAGAGATTCATACCTTTATCTCGATAATAATGCTATATCTTCACTCCTCCACCTTGAGCTTAAGCCACAACGCCTCAATACACAATTTTGTAGTTTGTAACTATACGCCGTCTGGACCGGGATTTGAGAATTATACCTGGTTTTGGGCTAAAAAGTTGATGGTTGGAAGGTTTGGGAAATTTATGCAATATTTGAGGAGTTTTTTGGGTGTGTTTAATCGAAAATGAGGGGGTCACCCCTTTAAATAGCGGTCCAGGTTCTGCCTGGACTGACTTAGAATTCCTTCTGCGCGTTCGCGCCCCCTTTGGGCCCGTTCACGCAGCCTTAATTTTTCTGACTGCACGTTCATTCAGTAAAAAGGTCATAACTCTTGATTCCGATATGGTATGAGGGCCCACGAGCTGTGGTGAGAAAGCTAATCAAATTATCTATAACTTTCATTTTTGGAAGTTTTCCAAATTCCAAACTTATAATAGAGTTTTGGCCCCTCCAAGTCAGATCATTCGAAAATGTTTCCTTAAATCGTCCTTTTGGAGGGCTTATGCCCATATTTGGCTTATGGGTCTTTCTTAAGACTTGCTCAACTTTCCATGTACTACTCATATATCTATTCATATGTCCTTTATAAAACTCTGACGTGTGAGCCCCACTTAGCTTACAGCAACGAGGGCTTTCCGTCAAGTGACATATGAACAAATTCACTCCATATGGCCTCCAAATGTCATATGTATACCGTTATTACATTCTTATAATATAATATTTCTCCTTAATCCTCGCATAAATTTGCTCTTCGTCAGGCCCATACTAAGCTGTCTACGACCTTGGTAGCGCGAAATTTTTCGGGGTGTAACATCCTTCCCCCCTTAGGAACATTCATCCTCAAATGTTGCAGTACTGCCAACCCGCGACATCATCTTTGATTCCTTAGAACAGTTATTCTCCCTTTAGGGTCCGATTACCAGTTGCTTAAACTAGAACTTGGGTCAGTCTCTTCTCATTCTTCCTTAACCCTTTTATTGCCTTCAGTTAACTTCTTTCACTTCTTTGCCCTCATGTACATGATCAGAATTTAACTAGCATCTCGCTCTCGCTCTGTCCCCATTATTGTAGCCTTGACTTGCCATGCCGTAACTATTCGTCATCCTATAAGTATTCTCTTTTTCTCGCTTCTTATTTCCTTGTTAGTGGGCAATTACCTTTCTCATACATGGCGTCCTCTTTGCGTGTACTCCTTCGGTATCATCTCGGGATTTTCTTTTATACTCGTTGATTTTTAAGTATGCACTGTACTAATTCTGGTAGCTCGTTAGTCAAGCTCCCTATTCCCTTACATTCCTGTCACTGTCTCTCTTACACTTACATTCCAATTGCTTATTCAACATTACTTTGTCGCTAATGTGCATAATGGCTATATTCCTTAAACTATTCCTCCAGTTCCTTTCCAAGGCCAGTTATATCAATAGCTGAAATACGTATGTATGTAATGTTTCTTCGCCATTTATCATCCTTTGTAGTATAGTTACACTTATGGCAAACTCATAATCCGAGTTCAACTAAATTTGTAGCTCGCCACATTTCTGAGATCCGGCCACAACTGTTTCTTTAACCTCCTTCCCTCAAATCTCACAATACAACCCAGAAGCATGGGGCTACGGCAATTCTTAGTCCATTACGACCCTCTTACAACATATATCTATCTAGCTTTGATTTCCATGTACCGGTGGTCGCTTCATCCGTCGTTATTCCTTATTGGCTTTCTGATGTGGCCTTTTTACAATTGTAGCTGGGCATGGCTTCACGTTGATGGTTCATGTAATTCCATAGCATATGCTCTCATATTCAATATAATTAGTAATCCATGAAATGTTTTCTAGCATTCGGTGAACTCTTTTATTTCCATTCATAAGAGCAGTATTCTTTCTCTTTTCGAAAAATTACCAAAGTACCAATCATTGTCCTTTTTGCTACAATTGTTATCCCTTCCGGTGCTAAAATCCCTTATTTTTTTTGTTTTTTTTTTGTTGTCATTCTTAGACTCGCCGTCCTCTCTGTCATCGTTGTGAATTGACTTGAAAACCTTTCTTGCTCTTTTTATTAATCTTTAGGACGTGTCGCTGCATACTTAGGTACGGTGCAATTTTTGCCTGATACAGGGGTTTCAAACCACGGTCTAGAAATGTCGTAGCTCATGTCGGCGTGAAGCATTCCCTTGAGTTGTCTTCCATACTTTCTTTCTATGTCTGCCTCATGGCACACTTATTTTCCATTCGTTTCTTTTTCTTTCTGGTACCTTTCTGATATGCCGATACGCCTCGAACTTTGGCCTTGAGCTAATAAATTTCTTCTTCTGGAGCGTGAAAATGTCATAATTCCTTTTAAGTTTAATATAATATGTTCTTCCCCCCTTATTAAGGAGGTCCTTATACGCCAATAGCCTTTGAGAACCCATCTGCTTTGACAATTATCTGTCGCCCCTCACGATCTTCTTATGGCCGGGGTTCCATCATCGTGTGGTCTGACTTATCTATCTTCTTGCTAATCAAACTCTTGTATCCAATCGAAACACTTATAAGGGTTAGATCCAATTCTGATGCCTTCTTTTCTGTCTTTTCACGCCTCTGTCTTTTATGACTATCGGTTTTTCGGACACGCAAGTTAATCGGGGCATCGAGATTCACCACGTCCTTTGTGAAGTCTTCGATTATACCTTACTCCTCGTCTTTCTTCCCGACTTTGCTTATAACATCTTTAAGACTTCTTACCCTGAGTTCTTCTTCCATTTATGTCTATACCATATCATTTTGTCAATATTTCATACCCTTCAATCCACTACTAGTCCTTTCGCCCGTCTAGCTCACTTGCTCATAATTCTTCTTAACTACGCGTTTGCGTTGCAGCTGTGCATCCAAGTTTTTTGACTGTCCTGCTACTTCTTGCTCTTAGCACGGAATTCTTACAATGTACACTCTCTCCATCCTCGTTCATCGAGCCTTTGTCTGTCTTTCTGATGCCACAACCAGGTTGTCTTCCATGCACGTTCCTTACATTTCATTCTATTTCCTCGGTGATCAAATCTCTCGGTCTTTACGAAAATTCTTGTCCCATGTTATTAATTTTCTAATCATTTTTGTCGCCCCATCATCCTTGTTCTTATCTCGATGATTGATCGGTTTCCTACTGCTAACTCGTTAACGTATCTTGTGTACCCCTATGGTTGAAGGTTTCCAGTTATTTTATTCCTAGATGCTCTCCTCTTTCTTCAATCAGCCCATTAGTATTCCTTCGCTACTTTCACCCATAACCTTTCTTGAGTTCTTTCCTCCTCGAGCGCCCTTCTCCTCTTGTTATTTACAGTTTTGGCTTCAAAGTTCCTGAAATATTCCTTTAAACGTGCAAATCCGTCTTATTCTTAAGTCATCTAGAAAAGCTTCCTCATGTCTGAGGCAACCGTGTCAATTTGACCACATATTTATCCCTTTATATATATATATATATATCTTTTGAGAGTTGGGAATCTTTTAGCATCGTTGCAAGACCTGATCATTCTAATATCGTCATTGCATTAGAACTTTCCAAACCTATCCGGTAGTGAAAGTAACATTAGCTTACCTGGTAATGTTCTTCTGTCACTTGAACTTTATTACCCTGTTCGATCAATGCCTTCAATATATCCCAACTCCGGTTGCTGGGATACACATACCCGCTAATACAGCCATATATGGGATATCATACGCATTCATATATATATTTTCTACGCCTCGCTTACAAGGTATTTCCAAACACTATTCAAACTCATCCTAATTCTAGAGCTGTGATGCACCTTCTTTCTCTTCACCGGTCTAGTTTGCCTCGTCCTACGCGACCTCTTAAGGTTTCCAACCACCCCGCATGCTCCAATTTCCCTTAGACTACTCTAGCTTCTCATTTGTCTCTTATGTCTGAATTTATAGGACCTTTAGTACACTTCCTAGGGGGTCACCCATCGTAACATTTTTCTCACCCCAGCACGCTTACCCTTGGAACTCTGATGAAATCCGGTGCATTAGTGCTGGTATGGTCGCATCCACCTCACTGCATGACCTTCATCATATAATCTGGAGCAAGTTTAAGGCTTAACAGATTTCCAATTGTTCTCGTAATGCATCTCCCTCCGAATTAGAAAAGGTCTCTTAGTCTTCCGACTACACAATTACTATTTTGTCCTTTTCAATCCTCAATATTCACCTTTCACTTATGCGTATGACTACTTTCCGTCCTAGGTTTCCAGATTCCCAATGGTGGCGAAAATACCCTGGTCGCCGTTACTTATAAACACTTGGTTATCGGCCCCTTTGGATTTCCGCTCGCCGCTGTTAAGTGCTAGTCTACAGCAATTACACATACCTAGAAAATTCCAATAAAGGCTCATATACCTGTAGCCGATCGGTCTCTAGTCTGATCTGGTGGCCTATAAGGTGAAGTGTGCTCCTCGTCATCGTCTGCCCACCATCTGCTCGTCTGGCCTTCATCATCTCTCTCATCTGAGTCCGAAGGATATAGATAACCGGGTAACTCCTGGTTTACCGACGGCCAGGATAGAGGGCTAGAGTAATCCGTAACACTCACCGGGGAGGTTGGTCTGATGTAGTGCTCTACCATAGGAGCAGCTGGTACGGCCTCGGGAATCTCCTCCTCTGGTGTCCCAGACGAATACTCGGACGGATCTATGTCATAACTGCCTCAGGGGGGTCCTCCTCTCTAAGAGTTAAAAACTGCGAGGAATCGTCGCTGGGTCCTCCGAAGGATCAGTCTCAATGGAATAACCGAGGCTCCTCTGACTCGGTCCTGGAGCCTGGGGTCCTGGATATACTCTAGGGGCCATCATAGCACCCCCACTATCTGAAGCTGATCTCTTTATCTCTCGTCAGTCTGCACTTACCTACAGGAAAAATGAGTCAAAAGCAAGCTTTTCTAGACTCTGGCTCTATCGCACGATCTAAGACAGAAGGAAAGGTCAATGATTCCTAAATGCCCCGCAGCCTCCTGTTTATAAATGTGGTCGGCTTCACACCCATAAACAGGACTCTGCTAGACACGACTTGTAGACAACCCTAGGACAGAACTGCCCTGATACCAATTTGTCACACCCCACCTTTGGTAAGGCATGATTGGCACCCGGCGCCTTACGGAAATCGAGCGAACAAACTTATAACTTACATCCTTCGTGTCTCAAATGGAAACAATATGATCGATAGGATAAATAAGAACATAATATCATGCATAAGTATATGTATATTGGACCCATGATGCCAACATTACCATCGTCACACTATGACTAAGCTGTACACAGGAATTGCCTGCAAAAGCCTCTATGAACATAACTGAAGTATACAAGTCGGGACAGGGCCCCCGACATACCCTGAACAAAATCATACACACACACACACACACACACACACACACACACACACACACACACACACACACATATATATATATATAGACTCGGCAGTGCTCCAGGAAGAAATGGAGCTCACCAATCAGAACTGGTACCTGAAGGCGGAGCTACTTTCTTATGGAAGATCCTTATCTCGACTCTCTACACTGCACACGGGCATGAACGCAGCGTCCCTCCACAAGAAGGGACGTGCGGTACGAATAATGTAACATGTTAAAAGTATGTAAGGCATGAATAGTAACATGTTAAAAGCCCCGTACCGAATGTCGTGCATGCTTGCTTTTAAAATAATACAATGAACGTATAAGATAAAGTAACATAAAAGCTCGGATCCTTACCCGCCTCTTTCGAATGCCTTACCCGCCCTTAAGGCGAATGTCCGTGCATGCTTAGCTATATATATATATATATATATATGTATATATTTCCATACATATATATGCATATATATATATGTATATATAAATGCATAAATGAAATCAACGTCTTAACATTACTATTATCATCATATCAATCCTTGAAGGATCAACTTAAAATGAAATATGTCACGGGAGTCTCGAGAATCATAACTTAGGATCGTTATCGTTATCATCACTATATCTCACCTCGAAGGAACGAGTAACATGAGGTGAGACCATCAACAATAAGTACGGTTAAGGGATTCATGGAATGGCTCAATAATCTCATAATGCCCTAAAATCATAGCTTCGGAGTTTCAAAAGAAGAGAATCATCATCTTCGTCACAATCATCATAGAACATATTCCATTTAACATCATAAGAGGCTTTAAGAGTCATGAACTTTGAGCTTTTGAAAACAAGGCAGTTATGGAAACATTTATGGAATCATAACATAGGAATCATGCCTTTGAAAGAAAAGGACGAGCCTTAACATACCTGTTCAACCTCCTATTAGCTACGCTTATTCGTCCGAGCTCGCAAGTCTACATTTAAGAGGATTTACACTAACGTTAGCCTCTTTATCGCACACTTATTCCAAGTTTCAAGCCAAACTATTCAATATTCTGTCGAAAATCGGGCAGCATCTCCCTTGTTTATATGCCTAGCCCGAATTCTCAATTCGACAACCAACACAACTATAACAATACCAACATCAATAACATCATTTCCCATATCAAATTTTTCCATAGAACAACCCATATGGTGTTTGTCCCATATTTCCACCAACATAATTAATTTACAACAATTTAATAACTCCTTCTCCGTAATTAAACCAAGATTAACGTTAATAACAAGAGATTCATACCTTTATCTCCATAATAATGCTATATCTTCACTCCTACACCTTGAGCTTAAGCCACAACGCCTCAATACACAATTTTGTAGTTGTAACTATACACCGTCTAGATCGGGATTTGGGAATTATACCTGGTTTTAGGCTAAAAAGTTGATGGTTGGAAGGTTTGGGAAATTTCTGGAATGTTTGAGGTGGTTTTGGGTGTGTTTGGTCAAAAATGAGGGGGTCTCCCCCTTTAAATAGCGGTCCAGGTTCTGCCTGGACCGACTTAGAATTACTTCTGCGCGTTCGCGCAGCCTTAATTTTTCTGACTGCACGTTGGTTCAGTAAAAAGGTCATAACTCTTGATCCCAATATGGTATGAAGACCCAAAACTTATGGTTAGAAAGCTAATTCAATTATATACAACTTTCATTTTGGGAGTTTTTCCAAATTCCAAACTTATATCAGTGTTTTGGCCCCTCCAAGTCAGATCATCCGAAAATATTTCCTTAAATCGTCCTTTTGGAGGGCTTATGCCCATATTTGGCTTATGGGTCCTTCTTAAGACTTGCTCAACTTTTCATTTACTACTCATATATCTCTTCATATGTCCTTTATAAAACTCCGACGCGTAGGCCCCACTTAGCTTACACCAACGAAGGCTTTCCCTCAAGTGACATATGAACCAATTCACCCCATATGGCCTCCAAATGTCATATGTATACCGTTATTACACTCTTGTAATATAACCTTTCTCTTTAATCCTCGCATGACTTTGCTCTTCCTCAGGCCCATACTAAGTTGTCTACGACCTTGGTAGTGCGAAATTTTCTGGGGGTGTAACACCTGGTCGGAGAGCTTTACTTTCATGGGAACCCTATTTTCACCGGCTACGTAAGAAAAAGTTTCACGTTAGCTCCGCAATTTGTCTGGATTTTGTTTGGCAAGCCGGCATCTTTCTGGCGGCTGTGTGCCTTTCCCTGGAATTGACAATATGCAGATATCTTTCACGAAATTTTAGATGAATGGCCCTCCTGGCTATTTGTATGAATGGATGGACCTCTTGGATTGTTTGAATGAATGGCCTTCTTGGCTGTTTGTATGAATGGCCCTCTTAGCAATTTGATATGAATGGCCCTCTTAGCTTGTTTGAATGAATGGCTCTTTTGGCAGTTTGAATAAATGGCCCTCTTGGCAGTTTGAATGAATGAATGGCCCTCTCGAAAATTTAAATAAATGAATGGCCCTCTTGGCAAAGTGAATGAATGGCCCTCTCGGCATGCAGATAACAATTATGGCCCTTATGGCTGGATAATCTTTCTTTCGTCCGATGTATTGGCTGTTGACCCTTGTGGTAAGATGTGCCCTTTATTACCCATTTTCCATTGTGACCCTTTTGGTCCTTCTCTGCTCGATTGATCTTTGCCTTGCGCCTTTGTTGTGAGTAAACTGGTTGGTGGTGTGTCTGTTGTCCTGTAAAAGAAAAACCTGCATCCACAAAAAGATTGTGAGTTTCCTAAGAAGCCGATTAGCATGGTTGTTTTCCTGTCTGGTGTCTCCTATTAATTCTCCTTATAACCCTCTTGTGCTCGGTACTTCGAGAGATGTTTCTGGGGGTGCTACATTTTTTGAAAATTCAAAGTAAAAATTTATAAAATGCATGTTATTTTTTCCTTAAAGTAAATGTTTGGTTCGTTATGTGTCATGACGTGTGTTTTCTTCGAATGAGGTCCTCTGGTCCTTCCCGGAGGTATGCTTGCTGTCTTTTGTACTGGTAGAATTTTTGAGATCTTTCTTAAAATTTCTGCCACGGTTTCAGGGCTTGCTCTGAGTGACCTTTGTCTTGTCTTGCTATGCAGGAATTTTTGAGGTCCCCTTAAAAATTCTGCCCCAGTGTATTGCTTTACTTTCTTTCTTTGTTGACTATTTCTGATAGGAATTTTTGAGGTTCCCTAAAAAATTCTGCCCCAGTGTAGGATTGATGTTATCTGATTGTTGTGCTGACCCTTATAGGCTTGATCTACCCGTAGGTTCCCAATTTTAAAGTAATTCCTGCCAAGATGACGGATCCTGCTTATCGACTCTTCCTACTTTATTGTCTCTGTGGTTTCCTAAAGGTTTCTTGTTTTTTCTCTTGTGACGACCAAGCTCGAGAGCGCCTACGTATCTTGTCGCAGCAGGAAATTCAGGTCGAACATAGTTCAGAATAAAGTAAATGGGTTTTGGTTTTACTAATAAAGCGATCGGGTCCGGTATGGACTGCCTACGTATCCCACAGTAGAGAAGTCAGGTCATTGCGTAGTTCATTACATAGATGATTTTCTTTCTCCTATTCTATTACAGAGTACGATTACACGCAGAAGGTACGATTAGAAGGAAATAATAATACCGTTACAAGCAAATGGGGATCCTAAACGTAGTATCTCTTGAGTGCGTCTGCATTGATAGCCTTGGGCCACTCTTGTCCGTCCACCTCGGCTAGGACTACGGCTCCTCCTGAAAGTACTTTCCTGACCATGTATGGTCCTTGCCAGTTCGGGCGAGTTTCCCTCTATATTCCTCTTGGTGAGGGAAGACTCGCTTGAGTACGAGTTGTCCGATCTGGAAGAGTCGGGTTCTGACCCGTTTGCTGAAGGCTCGAGACATCCTTTGTCTGTACAGCTGTATGTGGCAGACTGCCATCATTCTATTTTCCTCTATCATGGCCAGTTGTTTATAACGATTTCTAACCCATTCTGCAATTTTTAGCTCTACCTCTTGGATGATCCTGAGTGAAGGGATTTCCACTTCCGTGGGTATAGCCACTTCAGTACCATAGACAAGGAGCTATGGGGTGGCTCTAGTGGAAGTTCGGGTCATCGTTCTGTATCCCAACAGAGCATAAGGCAACTGTTCATGACAATTCTTGTAATTTTCGACCATTTTTCCCATGATTCTTTTAATATTCTTGTTGGCGGACTTTACGGCTCCATTCATCTGTGGCCGATAGGCAATAGTGTTTCTGTGGGTGATTTTGAACTACTCACAGATATATTTCATCAAAAGGCTGTTTAGATTGGCACCATTGTCGGTGATGATGCATTCCGACACACCAAAATGATATATTTGATTGTTTTTGATGAAGTCGGCCACGACTTTCATGGTCACTAATTTGTGGGAAGTTGCGTCCACCCATTTAGTGAAGTAACGTATGGCGACTAAGATGAAACGATGTCCGTTGGAGGCCGAAGGCTCAATGGGTCCTATGTCGTCCATTTCCCATGCCACGAGAGGCCAGGGCGAGCTCATTGCATGTAATTCCATCGGGGGAACCTTGATCAGATCCCCGTGTATCTGACACTGATGGCACTTTTGAACGATTTACAAGAGTCGTGCTCTATGGTCATCCAGTAGTATCCCGTCCTCAAGATTTTCTTATCAAGGATGAATCCATTCATTTGAGGTCCGTATGCCCCTGCGTGCACCTCTTTTAGCAATTTTGTAGCCTTTTCGAAGTCCACAGACCTGAGAAACCTAAGGTTAGAGGTCCTTTTGTACAACACTTTCTTCTTCGAGAAGAAACCATTAGCCAACCTCCTGATGGTCTTCTTTTTATTTGTTGAACTCTCTGGGGGATACTCTCCTTTTTCCCGGTAGACCTTACTATTGGCATACCATGGTTGGCCATCTGGCTCGGTCTCGACATGGGCGCAGTGAGCTTGTTCTTCTCTTAGTGTGATCTCTAATGGATTAATGTGGGTACTCTCAGGGTGCTGGATCATAGACGCTATTGTAGACAATGCGTCTGCAAACTCATTCTGAGCCCTTGGGGTATGCCTGAAGTCAATACTCTTGAATCTCCCGCACAATCGTTTTACTAGATTCACTTATGGGAGTATCTTATCATTTTGGTTACCCAATTTTCTTTTACTTGATTTATGATCAAATCGAAATCCCTGATTACTAACAACTTCTATATGTTCATGTCCAACGCCATCCTGAGGCCGAGGATACATGCTTCGTATTCTGCCATGTTGTTGGTACATCTGAAGTTGAGTTTTACGGCCATTGGATAGTGTTTCCCTGTTTTTTATATCAACACCGCCCCAATGCCTGATCCTTTATAGTTGACTACTCCATCGAAAAAGAGTCTCCAGCCCAAGTATGGTTCTACCACCTCTTCTTCCATAGCTATCACTTTCTCGTCTCGGAAGAAAGTTCGTAATGGTTCCAGTTCATCATTGATGGGACTTTCTGCTAGTAGACCCTCTAGGGCTTATCCCATGATTGCCTTTTGCGCTACATACACGATGTCAAATTCGCTTAGTAGCATCTGTCACTTAGCCAATTTTCCTACGGGCATTTGTTGCCGGAAGATATATCTCAGCTGATCCATTCTGGATATAAGGTGAGTGGTAAACACCGATAGGTAGTGTCTCAGTTTTTGGGCAATCCAGGCCAAAGTACAACAGGTCTTCTTTACGAGTGTATACCGCACCTTGTAGGAAGTGAACTTCTTACTCAAATAGTAGATGGCATGTTCCTTTTTTCCCTCCTCATCATGCTGGGCGAGCATGCACCCGAAAGCTTTTTCTGATACCGATAGATACAGTAACAGAGGACTCCCTGGCTTGGGCGGTACCAAGACGGGAGGATTGAAAATGTATCTCTTGATTCTGTCAAATGCCACTTGGCATTCCTCCGTCCAATTTGTGGGAGCGTCCTTCTTAAGCAACTTAAGGATTGGCTCTATAATCACCCGATTGACTGGGCTATGAACCGTCCAATGTAGTTTAACCTTCCCAAGAAGCTCATGACTTCTTTCTTGGTTTTGGGAGGCGGTAGCTCCTGAATTTCTTTAATCTTGGTAGGGTCTAGTTCAATACCCCTACGGCTGACTATGAATCCTAGCAACTTACCCGCAGGCACTCTAAACGCGCATTCCGCAGGGTTCAGCTTTAGATTGAATTTGCGAAGTTTGTCAAAGAAATTACGTAAGTGCATAGTATTCTCTGAGCTTTCCCTTGATTTTATGATGACATCGTCCATATAGACTTCAATCTCTCATACACGTGGCGCCGGTATTTTTGTGGCCGAACGGCATTACCCTGTAATAGTAGACTCCCCAAGGAGTGATAAAGGTTGTATTTTCAGCGTCTTCTTCAGTCTATTAGAATGTGGATGTTTGGGAGGGGAAAGTTGTCTTTCGGGCTCCCCCGATTGAGATCTCAGTAGTCCACACAGATTCGTATCTTTCCGTCATTTTTTGGTACCGGCACTATGTTGGCCACCCAAGTGGGGTAGGACGTCACCTCCCCTATTCCAGACTTGATTTGTTTCTCTACTTCGTCCTTTATACTGATACTTATTGTAATGGTTTACTTTTTCGCACGGGTTTAGGGCGCAAGAAGGCTACTATGAACTCGTTGACGCTCTTTCGGACTTGTTTTCAAAAAGAGTCGCCACCTAATTTTTATGAAATTAGGAAAATCGATTTTGAAGGGTTTATTCAAATGCAGTGAAAAAACCTTCGTAATCCTGAGTTCTAGGTAAGGGTTCTGATGATCCCCTGGGGAAGGTGTTAGGCACCCCAGTATTAAGGATCTGTACTCTACGGTTGACCTTCGAATTTCAGTGTATGAGTATTTGTTTAAACTGCATATTTTGTGTTATTTTCCCTTAAAAAAGAACTATCATGCATATCATATGTTTTGGGAAAAATTAAATATATTCCCTTTATATATAGGGTATCATAGTTCTGAATTTATAATATCCATGTATAAATAGTCTCCCTTTATGTATAAGGAGTATATATGTTTATTAAAAGTAAGTCTTGGTTTAAAAATTAAGTCCTTATTATACTCATAAACTTGGCTCGGGTTAGTCCGTATCGGTACGTTCAGTCTTATCTGGAATTATGTATTACGAATTGGTTTTTTATGCTTTATAAGGGTATTTTCATATTTAAAAAATGAGTATATCTCATCTGGAAATACCCATTTATTTGGGCCTGCTATGGGCCAAAACAACATCATATTTTAGAAGTCCCTTTTTATACTTTAAACAAAAACAGATTTTTGCAATTTTGTAAAGAACACCTGGTTTTAGATTCAAAACAGATCTAATTCTTGTAAAAGATTTACCATTTTTTATTTGGTGAGAAGTATATAAGTTGGGGCCATTGACTTTGAACCCGTTTATTGAAAGCTAAGTCGGAAAAATCCTCGTTTGTGGTAAGAACTGATTGAGTTAATAATTCAGTTTTGAAACAACTTTTGCTATAAAACGCGACTACCATTTTAGACTTAGGAAAAATCAGTTATTTTTTTATATTTTTTTTATCAAATTTTTCTCTATCAGGCTAAGCCTGTTAGAACTTTTTATTAATAAATGGAGAATTAAAAAAAAATAGTCTATTACAGCATGTCTATAATATGAACTAGCTAGTATTAAAAAATAAGGAACTGTCTTATATGACCAGTTCTATCCTGTATGCCTAAGCTAGTATGCCATTTGAGATCCTGATGTCAGCTTTGATGGTTGTCCCAATATGTGAAAACACCATATGATTATCCATACATGTAGCATCATTGTTGATTGTCAAGCTGCTGAATCATCCTTGTTCTAATCCTCAGTTGAGGAAGTTGTGATTTGTCCATGTTGAGAATTCTTTTTCCTTCTGATGGCATGAGTATAAAGTCATGTACTTTGATCTCTGAATGATCCAAAGCTTGATTTGCTAGAAAGTCTGCCAGCTTGTTTCCTTCCCTGAAAACATGATTGATTTGCACCTGTACTGTTCTCATGTCCTGTTTGATCTCTTCAATCTGATTTCTCAATTCCCATGGAGTGATCCATGAATCTTGTAAGATATTTTGGAGGACAAGTGAATCGGTCTCAAGTTGAACCTATTGAATGTTGTGTTCTTTGCAGTACTTCAGTGCCTGTTTTATGGCCTCAGCTTCAGCTTCAATGTTTGTTGCTATTCCTATTTGTTGTGCTTCTGCATAAACCAAATCTGCACTGCTATCCCTAATGCAGAATCCATATGAATTGATCCCAGGATTGCCTCTGCATGCCCCATCTGTATTACGTTGTAATCTACCCGAAGGTGGCATTCTCCACAACACCTTAGCAAAACTTTTGGTTTATATCTACTAAGGTACTGATGTATATTTTCCCAATCAATAGATAAATTCTGCATCCACGGCAATCTCTTTCTTGCCAGTTGGTGTATGATGTGTTGTACTTGTTGTTTCGATCAGTAGAAAGTAATTGATCCTCCATGCTTAATGGAATTTCTTCTCTTCCATAACGATAACATGATCATTGCTGGCACAACTCTATAAATAGGTTGCAATTTTGGTTTTGTCTCAGCAGTCCACCATTCCATGATCATTTGATGTAGACCAACTCCATCTGTGAGGATACCTGCACAAGAAGCAAAAAACTTCCATAACTTGATAGCTATGGAAGAAGTTAGAAATAAGTGAACTACAGTTTCCTCCTTATGCTCCTCACAGCACCAGCATCTTGATGGTATATTGATCATCATTCTTATCAATATATCATCTGTAGAGATTCTCCCTTTCCGCACCCTTCACGTGAAAAAACTTATCTTTATTGGCAACCCTTTCTCCCACATGAACCTATAGCTGGTTTATTTGCTCTCTCTATGCCTTAAAAATTCCCATGCAGATTTAACTGAGAATTTGCCACTTGTTTCCAATATCCAACATGGTTCATCATCTTCTTCTCCATCTGGAACTTTGATATTATCCTTGATATGCTGAGCCAATTCCTGATCTAGAGTATCTGTTAACAGTTCCATGTTCCATTCACCATTCTTCACAAACTGTCTAACCTCTATCTCTTCTTCTCTAGCAGCATCAGGAGTGATATAATATAGTGCCCCAAGCCTTGTCCAATTCTCATACCAGAAGCTTGAAGTTCCATTTCTCAAATACCAAAATATCTGTGGCTCAATTGCATCTCTTATGATCACCATCTTCTTCCAAGTGTGAGAAACTCCTCTCTCTACTGCCATAGTAGGATGCCATTTCTTGCAGTATTTGTTCAGCATGTAGCTACTCCATAAGCTTCTTCCACATCTGAAATTCCACCACAACTTAGCAAATAGTGCATTGGATATATCAGTTAATGATCTAAGACCAATCCCTCCTTCATCCTTTGGTGGACATAACTTGTCCCATGCCACCCAGTGCTTTCTTTTCACCCCCACAGTATTGCTTCTAAAGAATTTTGCAAATATCTTGTGAAGCTACTTTATCACCCCAGAAGGAGGGTTCATGGCTGACAGTAAATATACAGGCATGGTTTGTAATTAACCAAAGACATATCTACCTCCAAAAGATAACAGTCTGTTTTTCAGGGACAGAATCCTCTTCATCAATTTTTTGATCAAATCCTCATAATATATCAGCTTCTTTCTTCCATAAAACATTGGACATCCTAAATATGTGAAAGGAAAGGATCCATTTCTCATATTAGTATGTCTTTTGATCTTGTTATTAACTCTAGCAGATACCTTGTGATGAGTATAGTAACAACTTTTATCAGTATTGACCAGTTGTCCTGATGCCTTCTCATACTTCCTCAACCTCTTCATCATTTTCTTTAATGAATATCCATCCCCAGAACAGAATAGGATTGTATCATCAGCATATGATAGATGATTGATTTGAGGACTCCATTTTGGCATTCCATAGCCTATGAAACTTGGCTTCTCATGCCGCTTATTCAGACTCCTTGTTAAGACTTCTGCTCCTATAATGAACAGTGTAGGAGAAAGTGGATTTACCCCCCTACTTGATCTGAAAAATCCATGACTTTGACCATTGATCAATATTGAATACCAGTTTGACAACAATCTCTATACCAAATCAATGATAACCTCTCCAAATCCAAACTGTCTTAGTACTTTAGTCAAAAATATCCAAGAGAGCATATCATATGTCTTTGCCATGTCTAATTTGATCACCACATTAGTGTGTTTAGCTCTCAAATTGATATCTCTAATGATCTCCCGTGCCAATAATACATTTCTGCAATACTCCTTCCTTTCACAAATCCTGTCTGATTATAAGAGATAATACTAGGAAGAACCTCAGTCAATCTATTTTGCAGCACTTTTGACTGTATCTTATTGGAGAAGGAGCTGAGACTGATAGGTCACATATCACTGAAATTATTAATCACCTCCTTCTTTGGCAATAAAACCAAGTTAGTATGTGTGATGAATTGTTGTATCTCAGAACCACAAAAGAATACTCTAACCATTTGAAGCACATCCATCTTTATAATCTCCCAACACTTCTGATAGAAATTTCCTGTGAATCCATCAGGCCCACTAGCACAATCCCCATTGAGTGATAACACAGCTTCCTTTACTTCACTCTTTTGGTGTTCTTCAATTATTAGCTTAGTAATGTTTTTCACCAATGCATAATCCCCTCCTGAGTTTTCTTCACTAAACTGTGACTCAAAGAACCTGATTGCCTCATAACCAATATCTGCTTCATTTTCTAGCCATGTACCATTTCGATCTTGTATTCTTTTCAAGGTTAATTTATTCCTCCCGCCCCTCACATATGAATGGAAGAATTTAGTATTTCTATCCCCATCGTTGAACCATTTCGTACCAGCTTTCTGCTTCCAAAACTCTTCCTCCAAGTGTAAAAATCTGGTTAATTCAGCCTGTGCTTGATGTAGCAGCATTCTATTCTCCCTTGAAGCATTAGTTTCAAACTGCAACTCCTTCACTTTTATAGTATCTTTAATAGTGGCAATCTGCTGAAATATATTCCTATAAGTGTTCCTGCTCCATTGAACCAGTGCTCTTTTAAGTTCCTTCAACTTGTGATGAAATACGTAAATGGATTTCCAGAGAAATCAGCAGTCCAATTCTCCTTTACCACCTCCATAAATGTATGATGATTTGTCCAGAAGTTAAGAAACTTAAAAGATTTGATAATATGATGTGCACTACTATTACACTCAAGATGTAATGGTGCATGATCAGAACCATGTCTAATCATATAAGTCACTGCTGTGGATGGCATGATGTGTAGCACTTGCTGATTCACTAGAATTCTATCTAACCTTTTGAATATGCAATCTTCTTCAGTCCTCCCATTCCACCAGGTGAATTTGCTTCTAGAGAATCCTACATCAATCAAACCACAACTTTGTATACAGTTAGAAAAATCTAATGTCTCATTGGATGAGACTGGAAGACCACCTTGTTTCTCCTCATCAGGGACTATGACATTAAAATCCCCTCCTATTATCCAAGGAAGGTCGTGCTGATTTGCTAACTCCACCATAGATTCCCACAACTCTTCCCTCTCCTCTCTATCACATTTAGCATAAACTACTGACACCAACACTGATTGATTCATGGATGAGTGAGTTATTTACAGAGTAACTTGTTGTTCTGATTCAGAGATAACTACACTAAGCCATTCATCCGTTCAAAAGATCCAAATCTTTCCTGAACAGTTCACCTTGCAATTCTGATGGCCTAACTTCCTTCTATACTCTTCAATAGTAATAAGATCTTAAAAAGGTTCCATTAGGCCTATGATAGAATAATGATGTCTCCTCTTTAGTTCAATTAATCTCTCAAAAGATTTCTGAGTGTTAACTGACCTAATATTCCAAAATAAAGCTTTGTCTATCATTGAGAATTATTAGATTTGTTCTTACTCCTCCTTGTTGAAACTCCTGCAGCTGGAATACTGGTACTTCTAACAGGTTTTTGCTTATTTGTTGCCTTCTTCAATTTCTGCAAACTTCTAGGAGATAAGTCTGCCTCCTGTGCTATATCATCAATGTTCTGAGTCAAATCTTCGACCTCTTGGCTATTATGATCAACTTGTGCTTCTACGTCATCTTGTTTTCCATGATGTGCACTCTCTACTAGTTCCACAGGAAAATTGCCAGAATTGTCACTCTCTGGTGGCCTTATGATTTCTTTTCCTTTTTTTCCTTCATTATCCTCTAATCCCTGATCTGATATAGGAGTCTCATCTTGATCTGCATCCTCTTGTAGCACTTCACCTGATTTATCTTTTTCTAAACCTTTCTCCAAGTTTTTGTTGAGTAAGGTGTCACCAATTTCTTCTGAGTCATGTTCCTTCTCTTCTCTAACTGGAGTACCTGGATTAACCTTAGACACCTGTTGAGACAAAATCTCCCTTTATCATTGAGTTGTTTACCAAAGTTCTTCTCAATCTATGCCTTTGCTGATATCCTCTCCACCTGATTTGATTCTTCCATCTGCTTTTCCTTGACCTTATCATTAGTGTTTACATTTTGCTGCACTGTAACAACCTGATTAGAAGCATCAGTAACCTTTGCTTCTACCATCCTTCCATCTGAAGACTTCTGCATATCAGTCAAGTCTATTATATCCTCATCTGTGTTCTGTAGTGCTGCATATTGATTAGTTTGCAAATTTTGATTCTCCTTCGGTTTCCAAGAGTTTTCATCATATCTACCTCTATGAAAGTGCCTCTTATTCTTTTGTTTTCCTTTCTTCTCCTTGAATCCATCATTATCATTAACCTCTGGAGGCTGCAGCTTGTCTACTGCTTCCTTCCCTTTCATTGTGTCAGCTTTAGGCCCTTTGTATTCATTAACCTCAAACCTGCTATTTTTTGCATTGTTTTGATCCCTTTTCTTCCTTTGATCTTCATTACTATTTTCCTCCTGTTCTTTGTCTGAACTTTGTTCTTCCTTCTTGGGATATAATTCTGGATGAATGACATAACAATCATGCTCATTATGCCCTTGAAGTTTGCAGTTTTTGCAGTACTTAGGGACATAATCATAATTGATCTTTATCCATTTGTCCACAATGTCCCCAGTACTCTTCTTCTTCATCCCTATATTGATTCTCTTTGGAAATTCCCCAAGCAAGTCAACTTCTACCTTCACTCTCGCGTAACTTGGCCTGGTTTTATTAGCTGTGGCCATATCAACTTGTAGGGGCTTTCCAACAGCAGATGCTAGTGAAAAAACTGCTTCTTTCACAAAATAATTTGGAGGTAATGATAGGAATGATATCCATGCAATTGGAATCTTCGTTTCTTCCTCTGGATCAAACCATGGATTTCATTTGAACGTACACATGGGATAGGACCAGTTCTTATGTGTAATATAATATGCAGGTTTGGACAATAAGGTCACATAATCTTCTAAAGAAGGAGCACGTATCAGTACATACCTATTTCTCAACAACCCGATAATACACTCTCATTTTAATCTGCATTGCTTTGGGATTAAGGTTCTCAAATCTTTCACGTCAGGCCATCCATGTGAGAACTTCCCAACGACAGCATATTGTAGTTTTTCCTTAATAATCATATGCTCAATCTCCTCTTCATCCCATACTACCACGGGCTCTCCAAGCAAATATGTGACCTTTTTCATGGGTAGTGTAGTGTCACGACCCGACTAGGGCCATGACGGCCACCCGGGGCTAACCACCAAGCACCACTCATTCTATTACTCATCCTGCTTGCATTCATATCTCTTATGCTCATAATCATTAGAAAATGACTTTATTTGAAACAAATTTACTTATAAACATAAGCCCTTTAGGCTATCAAAATAATATATAAATGCATGCATATACATATGAGAAACTTGGGAGACTATACTACCCACACTGTGTATCTACGAGCCTCTACTAGAGTGCTAAACATAGGGACGGGACAGGACCCAGTCGTGCCCAAAAATATGTACACATATATATACCAAAAGAATAATCAATGGTACCTCCTAAAAAAAGAAGAGTGCTCAAATATATATACGGCCTAATAGCTCCTACGAGTCCGGATCGCCTCCCCGTCTACCTATGGGCATGAACACGACGTCCAAAGAAAACGGATGTCGACGAACATTGTACGAGTTTGTAAGGCATAAACAATAATGAAACGTCAATGAAATGAGGAGGCATTAAATGAGGAGCAATCTGTAACTGACTGAATCATAAAAGAAATAATGCATGCTGGCTTCCTTTCATAATCATCATCATATCATGTATGCATATAAGTATAATCTACCCGACCATATAGGTATGGTGTGAAAATCAATAACATTAGCCTGCGTCCAGGCCTCCCGCATCCGGGGTATCATCTCATGTCTCCGACTAGTGGTGTCTGCCTATGCCATCTGGCCATGGTGTATAGCTGCCTGCCTTAGCGGTGACTGCCCGGCCATATAGGCGCGGTGTAATATCATCATCATATGCTCATCATAATATACTCATCATAACATACTCATCATAATATGCTCATCATAATGCATACATGGAAACTCAAGGACAATTATACTTTACCGGGGTGACATAAGGTCGTGAACCCCCGATTCCATTATGGAGCATTTATAAACATTCTGCCTCACCTTGAAGGAATTAGCATATAAGGTGAGTGTATATAATGATCAACATCAAGGGATTATGGATCGCATCATTAGCTTTGTAGAAACATCATATTACAGACTCTAGAATCTTTAGACTTAAGCTTATCATCATCATTATCGATCTCATAGAGTATCTCTTATCTCATATGGCTACTCATGAATAAGGACTCATAGTTTTCTTGAAGATAGGAGATTCATGGAAAAGAAGGAAACTCATGCCATAAGATTCATGCCTTAGAAAGAAACGACTAGCCTCACATACCTTTGTCGTTTAACTAATCTATTGCTTGCTCGTTCTCCCTTAATGCGCATGTTCTACCTTCAAGAGAATTCGTATCGATATTAGCTAAACAATCATAAGAACGTGCTTATTAAAGCTAGAGAAAATTGGGCAGCATTTCCTTTGTTCATACGACTTCCTCCATATTCCATATCAACTCCCACACATTCATAATAACGATCACAATATCATAAACATCAAGCATCATTCATTTGCATTTTCCATATTTCACAATTTCACTTCAAATTCTCCATAATCATGACCAAAGTTTACTATCACATTCATTAACATATAATACTTATTTCATGTTCTAAATGTCATTCATAACGTATTTACAATCTCAACATATCAATATCCACAACTCAACCCAAACTCCTGCTCAACAATGACACTATTACCACATTTATGACCCATATCCTATTTCCTTCTATAATCCAAGTGTTTCAACTTTTTAATACTTCAAACAACATGAAAAGATCATGAAACTTACCTTAGATAGCGTAGAAACAAGCCTTGAATGGAAATACTCTTCTAACACCAAGACCCTATTTCACCTCTCTTGGGATTTCTTGGCTTGGGTGACTTTAATGTGTTCCACACTCTTGATTTATGTTGGTTTGATGAAGTTGATCATCAATTCCCTTTGGTTTCTTATGGATGAAGTGTGGAGAAGGTTCCAGAGAATTCTTGAGTTGTGGAGATGAAAAATGAAATGAATTAAAATGAGAGAGAGGTCCCTTATATTAATTCAAAATCTGTCTCGACCAGAACATACGGACCAACATACGGTCCGTATATTTTTCACTGGCCGTATGTTTGGTCCAGTGAAGTGTGCCATTCTGGGCTGAACCTACGGCTGGACATACGGTCCGTGTATTTTATACGGCCAGTATGTCTGGCCGTATAATGTCCAGCTTTCCGAGACTTGTTCTCGTCGACTCGTTTGATCTTCGATCCTTATGAAACCTTATTAACACTTGTTTAACACCTCACTACCAATCTAAGGGACGTTATAACTCTTCCTCAAAGAATCATTAAAACATCATTAACTCGATACTCGTAAATCTTAACCGACACACAACATATGACTTGCTTTCCTTAACAACTTTCTTCTCTCACCTCGGATGTCTTTGGAAATCTTAATTAGGACCATTAAAGGCTATTTCATACTTATCTAAACATCGTATTCTCCATGCCCTTCGTTAGCCTTTTTCACTGTACGATAACAGGAAATTTTCTAAGGTGTAACATGTAGGACTGTACGTTGTAGTAGAAGTTGTTGGATTTAGGGCTGTTACATATGTTTGGTTCGGTAAAAGGTGAGCAGGTTGTTGGTGATGTTGTATTAGCCTGGACAGCCATAATGGGTGGCTGTCCAGTGGCCGGAGAGGCCATTGCCGCCATGAAAAGGTTGGAAAATATTAGGGCTTCGACTAGGTTTAGGGTTATCGTTCAGGCTTTTTCAGGAAAAAAAAATAGTTTGGCGAGATTCCAATTTTATACTTAGTCATATAAATGTCATGTTTAAGTCCATGATTTTTGAAAACGCACACGGGGACCTAAGTCGACTAAACTGCATAAGAACCGTTGTCCTAAGATGTCTAATTCCGACCATAAGTTTTTTTCCACTATAATATGAGTTTGCATCCACAACTTTACAAATACATCAAATTGAAAATAAATTTACAAAAATGTAAGGAGACAGGGTTAGACTAGGTGTGTACCAAGCCCCCAGTCGGTCATTTTCACCCATGACTGGGCCATTTGTGCGCCACGCTATCTTCCTTTTGTCTTCCCGGACTCTATTTTGAAGTTGTATTCCTACTTGGGCCTTAGGCCCAAGAGGGTTGTTTCATGCATTTTTTGACCCGAGTTGTCGCGTGATTGGGGGGGGGGGGGGGAGGAGAGAAAAGAAAGAAAACATCGGTTAGTTTATAATCACTGAACTTATCACTAAGGTAAATAACTAAAATTAAATACACACATATGGATGATGTAGAATATGCACACACACATATATATATATATACATATAGGGCAGCCTACACTTGTTCCATACTTGCCCCTTTTGCCTACCCTAAACAAAGCTCAAGTCATCCTAAGACTTAGGCATGGCATGGGGACTAGGTCTGGATCCCGTATATTTAATGTCTCACAAGTTCCAAGGGGTCTCAAGGAACCCCAGGCATGGCTAACACTGGGAGATTAAGACAATCCCGAATTACCACACTTGGCCTTAGATTTATTTGGGCCTTATTGAGAGTGGACAGAGAGAGTACAGAATCAAAGGTTATGGATACACAAATAATCTGCTAATAGCTTAAATGAGCAGTCATGGGAACTGTACAGGCCTATACATTGAGACAATTCTCCTAGAGAAAAATAGATATCACAACACAACACTTGACCAAATCAAACACAACTTCTTTTAAAAGGGGAAATGCACGCAGTACTAGCAGGTAACAGAAATACAGAGAAAGGAGACAAACAGCTTCCAAGAGAGAAATGCAACAAACCAAAACTTGCATAGGCCCAAAACAGTCTAGCCAAATAATAACCAACCTCAAAAAGATTTACAAGCATCTCATGTTCAGCAGGGAGTGACTAATCTAAACCTCAACAAGACTAAACTTAGGCTGGCATGTCCAGCAGCCATATTAAAGTGAAGGGAGGTACACATGATCTAATGTAGGCAACAATGTTGGACAAAATGGAATACTCACTCATGAGCAAGCATACAAAGTTATGTCAACAGAAGGAAGAGAAGCAGAACGGAGAGAAACAAGTGAAATGCAAACAAGAATGTCTTATAAATCACATAGGGAACCAATGGCACAAAGTAGTGTGGGAGGCAACCTATAATACTAGAGATGAAAGAGAGCAGAAGCAAGGCCACAAGGGAAGTCAGCAGGCATAAAATAAATACAGGCCTTGGGGCCAGGAATCACAATCGCTAATGCAGCAGCCAAAACAAAATCAAAACATGATAAAGAAAAGGTTTCACTCCTTAGATGTAAAACAGGAAAGTTTGAATGAAAATATCACACAGGTATAGGGTGAGTAAGACACATAGCTAGGGATATGCAAAACAACTCATGACAACTTGATTCTAATCCTATGCAAGGAGAGGGGCCAAGACAAGATACAACCATGGACAAGTAGAGGTTCAGACAATACTTTAGACCAGTTTCAAACCAAAACAAAGCTCAGGAACCACTAAACCCTGAAGACCAAAGGTCTTTAAGCCATAAAGGAGCAAAATAGGTCACACAACACCCAGCCTGGATAAACATTTGTAGCAGTGAATTCAATTCTAGCCCATTGTTCCTTTCCTTTAAGGCATAGTCAAACCACTCTCCCATACTTGAAACCTTTGTGAGTCCCAAGATTATGAGGGGAACGTCCAAGAAAAATAGAAGCAAGAGTTTCAGGCCCCTGAAATGGAAACACGATAGGGTGGGGTCATCACCTCCCCATGTCCTTTTCATGAGTCTCTTTTCAAAGAAAAAAAGATCCTGGGCTCCACTGGTCACTACCTCCACCTCATGCCCAGGCTCACCTTTTCCTCTCCTAAAACCCTTTCCCCCATCTTAATGTCCTCACCCTAATCATCCAGTGACACCCCTAGAGGCCTTAGGCAGATTTACACACATTCAACCCTGTCACACCTTCCCATTTAAACAGACTCAGTGGTCCAGGTCTATAGGCTCCTGATGATTAAAGTTAGTGGTAAATACTAGGGACAGACTTCTCAAAAATCACAACATTAAGTAGTAGCAAACTAGCTAATTCATGAGGACTAGGTTCAGTTTTCAGAGACTTTTGACAAAGAAATCCAAATGCAGTCACTGGGCACAAGCAATTTCATACACACAATAGGTGAAAAAAATTAATCAATCTTAGCTTTCCTAAACTGAACCAGGAAAAGGCATGGGGAGAGAATCTTTGTTACATCCCGAAAAATTTCGTGTTACCAAGACTGTATACAACTTAGTATGAGCTCAAGGGAGAGCAAAGTTATACAAGGATCAGGGATGAAGATTACATGATTTGAGTGTAGGAATATATATATATATATATATAGATATATATATGACATTTGGAGACCGTATGGAGTAAATCAGTTAACACGTTACTTGATGAATAGCTTTCGTAACCGTAAGTTAAGGTGGGACCCACATGTCGGAATTTTATAAAGGACATATAAAAAGTGATATGAGTAGTACATGGGAAGTTGAGAAAATCTTAAGAAGGACCCTTAGGCCAAATACGAGCATAAGCTTGCCAAAAGGATGATTTAACGATACATTTTCGGATGATCTGACTTGAAGGAGCCAAAACGCTATTATAAGTTTGGAATTTAGAAACAATCCAAAAACGAAAGTTGTAGATAATTGAAAGATCTTTCCAACCATAAGTGGTGTGTCCTCATACAATAACGGGATCATTAATTATGGCCATTTTAAGATAAAGACTTCAAGCAGCCAAATAGCTTCTGCGGGTCCCACTTGGGAAAGTCGGTGGAACCGACATATGAGGGGTATAAAAACCCCATCAACCCCATTTTTTCAGCATATTACATTCTCATAAGTCCTAGAAACTTCCCAACACATTCCCCAAACATTTATAGCCCATTAAATCAAGAATTTAACAAGATTACACTAAATTAGTCCATGAAAGGTGATTGTTCTTGCTTCTACTTGATGTTGTGGTAAGTTTGGTCATGAAGAAAGTTGGTGTGACTGAATTTCTTCAAGTATAAGGTATGTTCTTCATACTATATCTTATGTAAAGTTGATTTGAAGGTTTAGAAAGTCGTAAAAGTGAAAATAGTTATGGAGGAAAGGTTATAAAGTGACGTGTTATAATTGTTGTGTTTATAGACAGTTTTGAGCATGTTGTGGCCGTGTGGCTGGGATGATTTTCATGTATAGAGACGGTATCTAATGTTGTTGGTGTGTTGATGAGATTATGCTCCTTGATTGGAAAGAAAGGAAGTGTATATTGTTGTTGTATGTTGAAAAACATCGTGTGGGATGTTTTATGGAATATATCGGTATTGATAATATTATGGTTGATGTTGGTATTGTTGTTGTTGTTGTTGGTTGCTGGATTGTGATTTCAAGCTAGGCATATAAACAGGAGAGATGCTGCCTGAATTTTGTCAGTTTCTAAAGGAGTTTAGATTAAGGACATGAGATAGGCATATGACGATAAGTCTAACGGTAGTATAATTTCTCTTGAGTGTAGATTTGCATCATTTGCATACATGCATATTGACCCCTGACCAGAAGGCGTTATATATGCGTATATTATGTATATTATATATATATGGGGTATGGGAAAAGGGCAAGGCGTTATATATGCATTACCACCTGATCAGTTGGTGCACAAAGGATGATGATTATTATACCCGAAGGGGTGTCCCGAAGGGGCCATTATGC
Organism: Lycium ferocissimum; assembly: GCF_029784015.1. Lineage (NCBI taxonomy): Eukaryota > Viridiplantae > Streptophyta > Magnoliopsida > Solanales > Solanaceae > Lycium > Lycium ferocissimum. The sequence continues at coordinate 18,697,777 of NC_081353.1, forward strand.
CCGAAGGGGCCATTATGCTCGAAGGGGCTATTATGCTCGAAGGGGCCTATATGGGATATGGATCGGTTCGTACGTTCCTCGGCACTATGACCTATGTATATCATACGCCGGCAGAGGCATTTTCAATAAGCAGACATATAGATGCATTCACGCAGACATGTTCAGATAATTAGACTTACAGATGCATTCAGTCGATCCAATTTAGTATACGAGTTTCGATTTTCTTTATGACTCCTATGTGTATGTGTTCTTTCCGACTTACATACTTAACATTTTTTGTACTAACTCCCCTATTGTTCGGGGGTTGCGTTCATGCTCGCGGTTCTTGGATAGCTGGAAGACATATTGCATCCTTGGTCGCTTCTTCGCCCTGGACAAAGGAGCACCCTCTCTTTGCTGGAGTCATTGCCGTCTAGACCTGGTTTATGTTTTGATGTTTATGGGTAGGGCAGGGGCCCTGTCCCGTCCGCAGCATGTCTAGTATGTCAGTACAGGCTCATTGACACTTATATTCAGTCAGGCAGTATGGCCCGCTCAACACTTGTTTGGTTATATAGTTTTATCGGGTAGCCTTTTCGGGTTGTACCCCAGCTTTCGTTTAGTGTTGTATGTATTTATATACCTTTCGAGGGCGGTGACTCTCCAGTTTATGATACCTATCAGACATCAGATTATGTTGTGAGTGCCCTCAGGTGGCCCAGAATGAGCATGAGAAGGTATGTTATGTATGTATTGTGGCATCTAGGAGTTCAGCTTTTGGGTGTTCATCATAGCCCTCCGGTTGGGCGGTGACAAAAGTGGTATCAGAGCAGTTCGTCCTAGTGTGTGTCGACGACCCATTTTCGTGGAGTCTTGTTTATGGGTGTGAAGCGCCACGCTTATAAACAAGAGGCTGCAAGGCATTTATGAATGATTGACCCTTTTTTCTCATCTTAGATCGTCCCGTAGAGCAAAATTATAGGATGTGATATCCCTGATTCTAATCCTAAATGTTTTGATTATGGATGAGTAGTTGATTACGCTGCAATGAAATAATATGAGAATTGAAGTTGTTACTCCGAAAGGTATGTTTCCTGCCTTATTGATATTGATAGACTTTGATATGAGAAACTGAGCTAAATGTTACGGGTATTGTGGTTTGTGAGGCATTAGATGTGTTTTCCGGGTCAAAAGCGGGAATGAGGCGATAAGAAGTATGAGGAAACTCTGCCAAAATTTTTACAAATTGAATTGTTTGAATGTCTATGCTATAGAGAAAGAATGAAGGAAAAATGTGACAATCGGATGTTTGGTAAATCATGATTGAATGAACAATTATGAGATGCCTTCAAAGAGAAGTTTTAGAATGATTTTAATTTAATTTAAGGGAAGAACCCTGGAGGGGAAAAATGATTAGTAATTAAAGGAGTTGGAATAAGTGCATTCGAGATTTCGGAGAATTGAGATTATTGAAGGTGTAGGGAAAGTTGACACTAAGAATTCAAGTGCAGTATTACAATTTAGAGATTGGTGAGTAAGAGATAACGAAGAGATATTGATAAGGAAAAGGAAGTTAACGAGTAAGGAAAATTTTTACTCTAGAAGTTTATACATATCTCCATAAGATCAGGACGGGTTGATGACAGGCGCATAGACTCGTTTATTAGACTTCCTTATATGATGTGGGTTTACATTGGGATTTAGAAGTCACCAGTCATTCGACTTCAAGGGGATTTTGAGTATTTGATAGTTGGTACTATTCTGAGAATCATTATGGCTAAGTTACTTCGAGTATTAATGATGACCTTGAACTCAAGAATGAGAAATGGTTAGGTAAGTTGGTTTGCATTTATGATTGTTTTGTGGATTGTTTATACAACTTCTAAATATGATGTTTCTTGGCCGACGAAGGAAGTAGAGATTGTATCAACCTTAGGAATATGTGGTGTATTTATAGCTAATCCTTATAAGAAGACTTCACCTCAATTTTTTTTTCAGACGGGTGTTGTGAAGGTTAATTGACAATAGAGAAATTAGGTGCGATCTCGATTTATGTGTAGAGAGAGAAGAGAGTAGGTGTACAAGTGAAGATAAAGTATCGCAAGGACCAATTCAGTTGCTACAAAAAAGTAAAGGATGTGAGGTTGATTATTTTAGACAAGGAGACTGGGTACAAGTACGAGTAAAGATTTTTAAGTAAAGTTATATCGCCAGGATTCACAGTTAGGGAGTAGAAAGATATGCTAGGAAGACCTACAGATTTAGACATATGAAAATAAAGGAATATGAGAAACCAGAATAGCCCGAGGGAAATTAAGAGCACATGAGATTTGCAATTAGAATTTTGAAATGATCGTGAGGTATGAGTCTGGATAGTTGGTCAAAAGAGGGGAGATGTATTAAAGCTACAGATTCAGGACGAAATCAAATGGCAATGGGATATCTCACAAGAAAAGGTGTTGAAAAGCGATAAAAAGATAAGTCATGAGTGGCTACATTGAGTATTATGTATACCCTTATGATTGATGTTATGACTTGTTAAAAGTATCGATTCTACTGTATGTCAAAATTGAGGTAGCAAGCGCTACAGAGAGAATCATGATTGGGTTTTCTCGAGAATCAAAGTCAGATGGCAGTAACGCGATCAAATATGTAAGCATGAGCATTAGGAAAAAGAAGGTTATGATATCATGAAGAGGAGAGAAACCTGGACAAGGAAAACGTATACCCATTGAGGGTCAGGTTATATATATTTGAGGAAAAGGTTAGAATAAAAGCAGGAAAGCAGACGATAGGATCAAATTTAAATAAATCAACAGTAGATAGAGACAAAAGATGAATGTGAGGACCCCAGAACCAACCTATACATCCTTATAACCAGAACTAAGAGGTTGTAAATAATAGGCACAGGTGCATCCTTGAGAAGAAATAAACAGGTCTTAAGAGAGCGATGAGGAAATTTTAACTCCTGAGATTTAACCAGGAGGATGGATGTGAACCCATGATTGGTACGGCTATTTACGGGAAGAAAGTAGCTCAAGAAGAGATTTTCAGTGACAAAAAGGATTCGCACTCGTAACGAAACACTCCAAGGTTTCCTAATCTAAGATTAAAGGATGACTAATGGAAACAGACATTTTACAAGTAAAAGAAACTATGAGGACCAAAGGAAGGAGAAGGCTAATGACTCAGTAGGCTTGCCCAAAGAAGCACAAATTGAAATTATAGTGCAATGGTTGTGTGAAGGATGCGATCATGAAGAAAATCGAGAAATTCGAGATGTATATATATCTATATATATGTGTATAAATTGTAGTATCATAAAGGAAAATGAAGACTCGACGAAAGAAGAAAGGAAAGGGGGTACTTTGTGAGGATTTCATGATAAGAACAAGAGCTGACAGAACACTAGAAGGACTATGATGCATAGATGCGATGCAAACGAGTAGTTAAGGAGAATTACAGGACAAATGAGCTAAGATAATGAAAGGACGAGTGGTGGGAATGGATGGTGTGGAGTATCAACTTTTAATGGTATAGTATAAACCTAAATCGGAATTGGGAACCTAGAGCAAGGAGAATTTCAAGGATGTTAAGAAGATAGTCGTGGAGAAAGACTAGGGCTAAAGGAGCGTGGTATAGTCGAACACTCCATAAGGGGCCTAACGAATTTCGATATCCCCAATAATTTATTAGCCTAGAAGGATTACTAGTCATGAAAGGTAGAAGTGAAAAGACAATAAAGAAGGCGTCTGAATTGTATCCAATATGTATAAGCATTTTGATTTGATACAAGAACTCAACTAGCAAAAAGAAAAATAAGTTAAACCATGCGATGAAAAGAACTTCGGCATTATATGGAATAGAGGAGTTGAAGGATCGCTAAGGTCGATTGTGGATGACTATCAAAGATGGTTAACACTCAAAGGTTATGGGTACATGAGATAATCCTTTAAAAAAGGGGGGAAGAACAGATTTAATTCTGAGATGAATGACAATATTCCCAAGCACAAAAGAGAAAAATAAATTGGATTGAAGGAGTCAAATTTCGAGATGAACCGATATGTCAAGAATGTGCTAAAGAAAAATGAGAATGGATAAAATGCAAGTATATCATGAGGCGATCTAGGAAGGAGAATAAGTTTCGCCAATGCAATACATTATATTCCGGACCATGACTCGAATCACTCGCGCCGAAGAAATTTTAAGTACATTTAGATATGCAGTAAAGTACTCCAAGGGGTAACAGAAGGAGTAAGAAAGGCCGCATGTGACAAGGGATAAGTATAAGGGACAATCGGGATTACTAACTCAAAAGAAATGATTTATAGAAAGGATTATGGAACTGATTATATGTTAGGGTTGAGTTAAAAGAAGTCATAAAGATATGGGTTGTTCCTGTTATACTTTAGGATGCTGGAGATATTAAGATGATTTTATATAAGTTAGATTAGTGAATTGGGGTTACTTAGTTTCTACAGATCGGTAGTTATCGGTAAAACGAAGTATAGTCAGAACTTATGTTTTCCATTGATCCAGAGATGATTACGTTGAGCAGAGCTACGACTAGTTAGAAAGTTAACGCAATTGCGGAGCGAGGGTTACGAGAGTACCAAGAGGCAAGTTATGGTATTTAAAGGTCAGTAAGGTAAAAATGAGGAAGATATGAGCTATTAGAGTACATGAGGTCATAATTGGTTCAGACCTCAGTTAAGAGGCCAGAAGCACCGTGGTTCGGTATCCAAGTATGTTAGTGATTTCTTTAGAAGCATGTTTTCCGACTTATGAGTTTCAAGAGCAAAGAGATTAGCTACGAGAGTAGAGAAAGGTTTGTAAACCTATGATGTTAGTAAATTCAGTAGAAGGTATGTAGGGTATGAGCGGATCTAAACAGGTTAAAAGTCGGGGAATGGACAATAAGATTTTGGGAAGGACAGAAGTAAGCGTAGGAAAGAGCGAGTAAATAACCAATGGAGACCTATTATGGCGATGATACGATTAAATGCGATATCTTAACGGGAAGAATGATTCGATAAGGGGATGTACAAGAGAATGGAATCAGGGATAGAGTACAAGACTAGTTAAACATTTGAGGACGAATGTTTTTAAGGGGGGAAGGATGTTACACCCCGAAAAATTTCGTGTTACCAAGACTGTAGACGGCTTAGTATGAGCTCAAGGGAGAGCAAAGTTATCCAAGGATCAGGGATGAAGATTGCATGATCTGAGTATAAGAATATATATATATTTATATGACATTTGGAGACCGTATGGAGTAAATAAGTTAACACGCTACCTGATGAATAGCCCTCGTAACCGTAAGTTAAGGTGGGACACTCATGTTGGGGTTTTATGAAGGACATATAAAAAGTGATATGAGTAGTACATGGGAAGTTGAGCAAATCTTAAGAAAGACCCTTAGGCCAAATATGTGCATAAGCCCTCCAAAAGGATGATTTAAGGATACGTTTTCGGTTACTCTGACTTGAAGGGGCCCAAACGCTATTATAAGTTTGGAATTTGAAAACACACTAAAAGTGAAAGTTGTAGATAATTAAAAGAGATTTCCAACCATAGGTCGTAGGCCCTCATATGATATCGAAATCATGAATTATGGCCATTTTAAGATAAACACTTCAAGCTGCCAAATGGCTTTCGCGGGTCCCACTTGGGAAAGTCGGTGGAACCGACTTATGAGGGGTATAAAAACCCCATCAACCCCATTTTTTCAGTATATTACATTCTCATAAGTCCTAAAAACTTCCCAACATATCCCCCAAACATTTATATCCCATTAAATCAAGAATTTAACAAGATTACACCAAACTAGTCTATGAAAGGTGATTGTTCTTGCTTCTACTTGATGTTGTGGTAAGTTTGGTCTTGAAGAAAGTTGATGTGGATGAATTTCTTCAATTATAAGACATGTTCTTCATCCTATCTCTTATGTTGAATTGATTTAAAGGTTTAACAAGTCTTAAAAGTGAAAATAGTTATGGAGGAAAGGTTATAAAGTGTCGTGTTGTAGTTGTTGTGTTTATGGACTATTTTGAGCATGTTGTGGCCGTGTGGCTAGGCTGATTTACATGTATAGAGATGGTATCTAATGTTTTTGGTGTGTTGATGAGATTATGCTCCTTGATTGGGAAGAAAGGAAGTGTATATTATTGTTGTATGTTGAAAAACATCGTGTGGGGTGTTTTATGGAATATATTGGTATTGATAATATTGTTGTTGATGTTGGTAGTGTTGTTGTTGTTGTTGGTTGCTGGATTTTGATTTCAGGCCAGGCATATAAACAGGGGAGATGCTGCCCGAATTTTGTCAGATTCTAAAGGAGATTGGTTTAAGGACTTGAGATAGGCATATGACGATAAGTCTAACGGTAGTATAATTTCTCTTGAGTGTAGATTTGCAAGTTCGGGAGGATAAGCGGTAATTCGTAGGAGATCAATCAGGTATGTTAAGGCTTTCCCTTTCTTTCTTTTTGGCATGATCCTTTAATATGAGCAAACCACGAGTAATCGAGTCTCCATATTACTCCACTCTTAGAAGTATTAGGAGCATCTCAGTTATTGATGATCCTGTAACCCTCTATTATGATTATTACTTCTAGGACATTGTATCATGATAATGTTAGTTTATGTTTATGCATTACATTCTTTTGCGTACATGCATATTGACCCGTGACCAGAAGGCGTTATATACGCGTATATTATGTCTATATATATATGTATACATATATATGGGGTATGGGAAAAGGGCGAGGCGTTATATACGTATTACCACCTGATCAGCTGGTGCATAATGATGATGATTATTATGCCCGAAGGGGCTGCCCAAAGGGGCCATTATGTTATTATGCCCGAAGGGAACCATTATGCGCGCACCCGAAGGGGCCTATATGGGATATGGATCGGGCCGTACGTTCCTCGGCACTATGACCTATGCATATCATACGCCAGCAGAGGCATTTTCAGTAAGCAAACATATAGATGCATCCACGCAGAGATGTTCAGATAATCAGACTTACAGATGCATTCAGTCAGTCAGTTTAGTTTACGAGTTTCAGATTTTCTTTATGACTCCCATGTGTATGTTACTCTTCTGCCTTACATACTCGGTACATTTTTTGTACTAACTCCCCTATTGTTCGGGGGGGTTGCGTTCATGCTCGCAGGTTCGGATAGCCAGGAAGACAGATTGCATCCTTAGGCTGCTTCTTCAGCTTGACAGTGGAGCACTCCTCTCTTGTTAGAGTTGCCGTCTAGACTTGGTATATGTTTTGATTTTTGTGGGTAGGATAGGTGCCATGTCCCGTCCGCAGCATGTCCAGTATGTCAGTAGAAGCTCATAGACACTTATATTCAGTCAGACAGTATGACCCGCTCAGCACTTGTTTTGTTATATAGTTTTATCAGGTAGCCTTGTCGGCCTGTACCCCAGCTCAGTTTAGTGATGCATGTATTTATATACCTTTCGAGGGTGGTGACCCTCTAGTTTATGATACCTATCAGATAGCAGATTATGTTGTGAGTGCCCTCAGGTGGCCTAGAATGAGCATGAGCAGGTATGTTATGTATGTATGTGGCATCTAGGAGGTCAGCTTCTGGGTGTCCGTCATAGCCCTCCGGTTGGGCTGTGACACTCTTGTTCCTAATCACATCAGAATTCAAAAGGAAAGACACACCCTTTTTTTTATCAGGATCAAACCATACAAGTAAGAAAAAATTCAACATCAAGTGAAACATGGAGGCCACAAGATAATTTAGGGGGATTTTGAAAGCAAAAGAAGTCAAACAAAAAAAAGAGGCACTCTCAGTTTGAAGAATGTAAATCCATGTTAAACAAGGAGAAGCTTTAGACTGAAAACAAGCAAAGTAGGAGAAAAGCACAGGTCAAAACACATAGTTTTATTCTAGAAAATGCAAGAATTAACGCACCCTTTTCTGGGACCAAATGGCATTCAAGCCTAACATGCACACACAATCACATCAATGGGACTTCACCAAATTCCAAGCAAGGTAAATCATCAGGAAACCTCAGCCTAATTGGCTATTTTATTACAACAGTGAGGTCAAACAAGTGCAAGAAATGACACTTCAAAATTTCATGACACAAAAACCAGACTTGCACCAAATCACAAGCTGCAGGGCTTGCAGGTTTTCAGATAAGAGGAGAACTCATGGTCTATGTTAAGCCTATGATAGTGAGGACTTATTTATTTTTTATCAGAAACTTATCGGGAAAAAGGAAGTTTGAAGTAAAACAGTTTTATAACTCAAGATCACTCTACATGTAGGTTCAAAGAACACAGAGATATCACAAGAAGGTCTGTCCACCAAACAAGTTTAAAGAGACAACTTATTTTTGAAAGTTCAGTAACAAAGCAAATATCTAAAAACTGTTTCTTGTAATTTTCAAACTTGATCAACATTTTGACTTAAACAACCTGGTCATGTTGTGAATGCAGACTAAATGGAAGGGCACAAAAGGAGAGCACAAGAATGGACAGTGAAATAGTCAAAGCAGAAAACTAATTCTCTTTACTTCTAGTATTAGCTAGATGATCACAACAAAAGAAAAAACCAGGCAAAGTGACACAAAATCTTACTTAATTCCAAGTTGCTTACAGGTTTTCAGTACTAGGTGGTTGTATCCAATGAGAGAGACTTTGTCACATTCAAGCAGACTGGGGGAATACAAGAAAGACACCATTGAAACAGTAGTCTAGGCCACACACATAACTTGATCCTTTTAAAGAAAATTGTCTGTCATAAGTGATCACAACACACATGAACAAAGATCCTCCTATTTTGAAGTCAATTACCATTTTACACTACTATTTTAGACAAATGAAAAAACTAGGTACTAAACTTGTGCCAACTTTGTCAAAACTCCTCAACACTTCGTAAAAAAAAAATGATTCAAGAATAGCCTTGACTCTTCAACCTTTGGCTAAGAAGAGTGGTTCAATCAAATGAGTAAAACAAAACCAACTAGAGTTCGGTATACCTTTCAAACCCTCTTCCTCAGTTTCCCCTTTATCCTATGTCTAGGTGGAACAAGTTTATATGGAAAACAACCTTCTTATAAGTAAAACACTCTAGACTACTAAGAAGATTCCAAACAAGTCATGACTAAGTCACATACACTTAAGCAAACTCTAATTAAGTTATTTCAGGGAAAAAAAGCAGCAACTATCAGACAAACAAAGGAAATAAGGGAGTTGGTTAATTAGAAACACACCTAACCAGTTCCAGTTACAGGTTCACATCAAGTAAGTTCCCAAAATCCACTCAACATGATCAAACAAATTCAAGAGAAAAGGGGGCCAGAACCCCATCATGAACAGACAAACTCAAAGGAAAAAGGAAACAAGCAAGTGTAAACTACAGTTTTGAAAGAAAGAGAAGAAAAACATGGGCAGCACCTATACCAGGCACAACTAACCTCCACTCAACCAAAACTAACCTTTCATGGATCAAATTATACCAAACTGAACAAAACTCAATAACATCACAGATGACCAATCAAATGGACCAAGCTTAACACACATGAACTCAAACCAGGTTAATCCACAAAAGAACCAATTGCCAAGGGTAAGTTATTAGATAAAATAGACTGTAACCATAACTACCCTAGCCATGGACCATCAGTTGCAAAACTAAAAGTAAAGACTATAGACATTTCAAGTTAAGACATGAACCTATCTCTAATACAAGCCTCAGTCAAGCAGAACAAACAAGACATAGACATATATCATTAAAAGAAACTCCATTAAGCTATTGTTTTAGCTACATGCAACATAGGTCCCATGCTCACTAGTTCAAAAAGAAAGGCAAATGCTTAAACTGATTCACTTATTCATCATAAGCCCATTTTTATCTATAAAAGAAAACCAGGGACAAACCTCGGGAATACAATGGTCCAAGTTCAAACAAGTTCTATCAATATCTATATCAAATTGAACTTAGACTAAGTTGCAGGGATATACACAGAACTCAATCAGCAAATGTCACCAAACGATTAACACCAAGTTCTCAGCCTAGAAAAACTACCACCATAATCATAATTAGCTAGCAAAGACCATAATAACTCTAAGACATAACTAAGACAAGCATTAAAAGGCTAAAATTAAAATAAAGGAAATAACAAGAGTAAGTCTTACCTTTTGTGGGCACGGCCAAGACCAAAAGTGAACTTGGATAGTTCCTCTTCCAAGACTTGAGCCTAGAATGCCAAGAAAGTAAAAAAAAAAAAAAAACAAATTTTAGAACTAGGTTTCCGAGCAAAATTGAAGAAACCTTAAGAACTTTGAACAAAATTCAACTTTTAAGGACTGACATCTCAACCCTTAGTATTTTCTTAGTTTTTCCGACCTCTTTCTTTCATGAATGGGGGTGTCTATTTATAGAAACCCCAAAACGTTTGAAACTATCAAAACATCGATGTGGGACTTGTAAGTTTTGTGCGAGTCTCACACATAAACCTAAATCAACGGCTCAGATCTAAAGCATAAACCAAATCAAAGGTTTAAACAACTCAAATCTACATATTCATATAAATAAATGAGGGAGGTATACCTTTAGGGTCTGTTTGGCCTGAATTTAGGGAGAGAAGGACAAAGCATTGAATGATTTGGCTCCTCCCCGCTTCATATTTGATGAGACACGACAGAAACTTGATGACAAGTAGGTGGTGGAAGACAGGAGCGGCGCTAGGGTTTCACCCTAGCCGCCTCCTTTTCCTCTCATTTACACCGAGGCCCCTAGGGCATGAGAAAAATAAAATGAGCGGGGGGAGGAGTGTAATACTCTCCCTTCCTTTTAATTGTTAACTGGGTCGGGTCACGGTCCCTTTTGGACTGGGCCTAGTCCATCCATTTTTTTAAAAGGGCCTAGTCCCATATATATATATATATATAGATATATGTACATATATATATCTATATATATATATATATGTCTATATATATATCTATATATGTATATATATAGATACATATATATATACATATATATATATATATATATATATATATATATATATATATATATATATATATATATATATATATATATATATATATATATATATATATATATATATATATATATATACATATGTGTATATGCATATATATATACATGTATATTGATATATACATATATATAGAGGGTGGAAAAAAAATAATACAACAACATACCAGTTGAATCCCACAATGTGGGTTTTGGGGAGGGTAAAGTATACGTAGACCTTACCCCCACCTTGGAAGGTAGGGAGGCTGTTTCCAAAAGACCCTCGGCTCAAAAGAAAACAAGGAAAACAAGGGAAAAGAGTCAGATACGGACAAGCAAATCAAAATAATGCGAAAATGAGAAATAGCAAGAGCAACGAAGTCATGATAAAACAGCAAAGATAGACAAAACCCAACACATAGAAGCAGGATAAAAATACTCCTAATACGAAAAAGGAAACCTCGTGGCCCCCTACTAGCCCTCTACCTTGATACTCGACCGCTACCCCCTTCTATCACAGGTCATGTCTGAGGTAAGCTGAAGTAGCGTCATGTCCTGCCGAATCACCTCTCCCCGGTCCTTCTTTGGCCTACCCCTCCCTCTCTTCGGGTGTCACGACCGGACTAGGGCCATGACGGGCACCCTTATTCTATAACTCACCTCATTCATATATCTTATACTCTAATCATAACTTTCATTTGAAACATATTTACTGTATAAACATAAGCCCCTTTAGGCTATCAAATATATATATATATATATATATATATATATCATAGAAAACGACTTTCATTTGAAACATATTTACTGTATAAACATAAGCCCCTTTAGGCTATCAAATATATATATATATATATATATATATATACACACACATATATATATGCATATACATATGAGAAACTTGTGAGACCATACTACCCACACTGCGTATCTACGAGCCTCTACTAGAGTACTAGACATATGGACGGGACAGGACCCCGTCGTGCCCAAAATATATGTACACAAAAATACTGTCTCAAAATAGCACCTCCGGAATAAAGGAGGGCTCCTGTAAATCTGCTGATAGCTCCTATGGATCTGCACCGTCTCCCTGTCTACCTGTGGGCATGAACACAGCGTCCAAAGAAAAGGACGTCAGTACGAACATTGTACTGAGTATGTAAGGCATAAACAATAATAAGACATCAATGAAATAGGGAAGCATCAAATGAGGAGCGACCTGCAACTGACTGAATCATAAAAGAAATAATGCATGCTGGCTTACTCTCATAATCATCATCGAATCATATATGCATATAAGTTTAAGCTGCCCGACCATATAGGTACGGTGTGATAATCAGTAACATTAGCCTGCATCCAGGCCTCCTGCGTCCGGGGTACCATCTCATGCCGCCCACTAGTGGTGTCTGCCCATGCCATCTGGCCATGGTGTATAGCTGCCCGCCTTGGCGGTGATTTGCCCATATAGGCGCGGTGTAATATCATCATATGCTCATCATAACATGCTCATCATAATATGCTTACTATAATACATGCATGGAAACTCAAGGACAATTATACTCTATCGGGGTGACATAAGGTCGTGAACCCCTGATTACATTATGGAGCATTCATGGATATCCTGCCTCACCTTGAAGGAATTAGCGTATAAGGTGAGTGCATACAATGATCAACATCAATAGATTATAGATAGCATTATTAGCTTTATAGGGACATCATATCATGAACTATAGCTTCTTTAGACTTAAGCTTATCATCATCATCATCGTACTCATCGTGTATCTCTTATCTCATGTGGCTATTCATAAATAAGGACTCATAGTTTTCTTGAAGATAGGGAAATCATAAAGAAGAAGGATTTTCATGCCATAAGATTCATGCCTTAGAAAGAAGGAACTAGCCTCACATACCTTTGTCGTTTAACTAATCTATCATTTGCTTGTTCTCCTTTAATGCACACGTTCTACCTTCAAGATAATTCGTATCGACATTAGCTAAACAATCATAAAAACGTGCTTACTAAAGCTAGAGAAAATTGGGCAGCATTTCCTTTGTTTATATGACTTCCTCCATATTCCATATCAACTCCCAAACATTCGTAATAACAATCACAATATCATAGGCAATAACCGTCATTCATTTGCATTATCCACATTTCATAATTCCACCTCAAATTCTCCATAATCATGACCAAAGTTCATTGTCGTGTTCTTTCACATATAATACTCATTCCATGTTCCAAACGTCATTCATAACGTATTACAATCTTAACATATCAATATCCACATCCCAATCCAAGCCTCTACTCAACAATGATACTATTCACACATTTATGACCCATTTTCTATACTCTTCTACAATCCAAGTGTTCCAACTTATTAATATTTCAAACATCATGAAAATACGATGAAACTTACCTTAGATAGCGTAGAAACAAGTCTTGAGTGGAAGTATCCTTCTTGCACCAAAACCATATTTCACTTCTCTTGGGATTTCTTGACTTAGATGGCTTTAATGGGTTTCACACTCTTGATTCTTGTTGGTTTGATGAAGTTGATCGTCAATTTCCTTTGTGTTCTTGAGGATGAAGTGTATGGAATGTTCTAGAGGGTTCTTGAGTTGTGGAGATGAAAGATGAATGAAAATAAATGAAAGAGAGGTCCCTTATATTAATTCAAAACCTGTCCCGATCGAGATCTACGGACCAACATACGGTCCGTATATTTTCTACTGGCTGAATGTCTGGCCGTAGATCTGGTCCAGTGAGACATGGCATTCTGGGCTGATTATACGGCCAGTATGTTGGGCCATATAATGCCCAGTGGTTCCGAAATCATTTTCGTCGACTCGTTTGATCTCCGATCCTTATGGAACCTTCTTAACACTTGTTCAACACCTCATTACCATTCTAAGGGACATTATAACTCTTTTCCAAAGCATCATTAGAACATCATTAACTCGATACTCGTAATTCTTGTCCGACACACAACATATGACTTGCTTTCCTTAGCAACTTTCTTCTCTTATCTCGAATGTCTTTGAAAATCTTAATTAGGACCATCAAATACTATTTATTACTTATCAAAACATCGTATACGTCGTACACTCTGTTAGTCTATTCATCGTACGCTAACGAAAAGTTTTTCAAGGTGTAACATGCTCCCCCCTTTTGGAACATTTCGTCCTCGAATGTTAAGTCATCGGGGATTCTAGAAAAATTTTGCCAGACTTTCCCCTATAATATGGAACTACCATCCTATCACAACAACCCATAATAACAATGCCTCACAGGGTCACAACACAATAGCAGTATAAATTGGCCACACACGACCCATATGCATAAAAGTAAAACATACAGACCTCATAATCTCGATGTCTCATCATAGATCTCTTCCAAGGGCTGAAATAAATGTGGATATGTGGATTTCATCTTCTCTTCCGCTTACCAAGTCATCTCTTCTCGATTGTTATTTCGCCGTAAGACCTTAACTGAAGCTACTTCCTTGTTTCGAAGTCTTCGTACTTGCCTGTCTAGTATGGCAATGGGCACTTCTTCATAAACTAGCTTTTCTGTCACTTGTACATCATCTATTGGAACAATCTTTGTAGGATCTCCAACACACTTGCAGAGCATTGAGACATGGAAAACTGGATGGACTAGTTCAAGCCCTGAAGGCAAGTCAAATTCATAAGCTACTTGACCCACCTTGCGGATAATCTTATAGGGTCCAACATATCGAGGACTTAATTTCCCTTTCTTGCCAAATCTCATCACCCCCTTCATTGGCGACACTTTCATAAATACCCAATCATCAACTCGGAATTCTAGATCTCGCCGACGGTTGTCCGCATAAGATTTTTGGCGACTTTGGGCTGTCAACAATCGGTTTCGGATCACCTTGACTTTTTCTACTGCCTGCTGAATCAACTCAAGGCTTATTAATTGTACTTCTCCGATTTCAATTCATCCAACTGGAGACCTGCACTTCCTTCCATACAAAGCTTCATACGGAGCCATTTGAATGCTGGAATGGTAGCTATTATTGTATGCAAACTCAATAAGGGGTAAGTGGTCATCCCAACTACCACCAAAATCTAGTACATATTCTCGTAGCATATCCTCCAAAGTCTGAATAGTACGTTCGGCTTGTCCATCAGTTTGCGGATAAAATGCCGTGCTGAGCTTTACTTGGGTACCTAGACCTTCCTGAAAAGATTTCTAGAACTTGGCTGTAAACTGTGCCCCTCTATCTGTGATAATGGATATCAGAACTCCATGAAGTCTCACAATCTCCTTGATATACAATCTTGCATAATCTTCTGCTGAGTACATGGTCCTAACTGGAAGAAAATGGGCTGCTTTCGTCAATCTATCGACAATCACCCATATGGAATCATACTTGCTTCGGGAACGGGGTAATCCTACAATAAAATCCATATTGATCACTTCCCATTTCCATGTGGGAATTTCCATTGTTTGCAATAATCCCCCTGGCTTCTGATGTTCAATCTTCACTTGCTGGCAATTTGGACATTAGGTTACAAATTCTGCTATATCTCTCTTCATGCCATCCCACTAATATATCAATTTGAGATCCTGATACATTTTCATTGTTCCTGGATGAATAGAATACCGAGAATAATGAGCTTTTTCTAGAATTCGACGACGCAATTCTGCAACATTCGGCACGCATAGCCTGCCTCGGTATCTAAGGACTCCCTCTATAGAAGTTTCAAATGGAGACTTCTCTTTTTTATGAACTGTGTTGCTATAGCGGCTCAATTGAGGATCTTCATACTGACGCTCTTTTACTTCCATGCTCAAGGACGAAACTGTGGGATTATTAACACTAACTCCTGCACCACCTGAATCAATTAGGCGTTCTCCAAGATTGGCTAGTTGGTGGAGTTCATGAATCATTTCTTTCTTCTCCAAAGGAACTTCACATAGATTTCCCATTGATCGGCGGCTAAGCGCATCAGCTACTACATTTGCCTTTCCGGGGTGGTATAAAATATCGACATCATAATCCTTCAATAATTCTAACCACCGCCTCTGCCACAGATTCAACTCCTTTTGTTTGAAAATATATTGGAGACTCTTGTGATCTGTATAGATATCGACATGCACACCATACAAATAATGTCTCCACATCTTTAATGCATGAATAACTGCAGCCAATTCAAGACCATGAGTTGGATAATTCTTTTCATGTTTCCGTAGCTGTCTCGATGCATAGGTAATGACCTTACCGTGCTGCATCAATACACATCCTAACCCAACACCGAAAGCATCACAGTACACCACATAACCATCTGGCCCTTCTGGAAGTGTTAAGACTGGAGCTGAGGTCAACCTGTTCTTCAACTCTTGGAAGCTACACTCAGAAGCATCATTCTACTGAAATTTAGCTGACTTCTGGGTTAGCTTCGTCAATGGGGCTGAAATAGATAAAAAGCCCTCTACGAATCTTCTATAATAACCTGCCAATACCTGAAAACTATGAACTTCTGTAGGCGTCGTAGGCCTTGGCCAAGTCTTCACAGCCTCAATTTTCTGAGTATCAACTCAAATGCCATCATCTGAAATAATATGACCCAAGAATGTGATAGAATTCAACCAAAACTCGCACTTTGAAAATTTTGCATACAATTCACCGAGTTCGAAGAATTCCAAGGACAATACGTAAATGATGCATGCATACTCGATTCGTAACGAGAGTACACCAGAATATCATCAATGAATACTATTACAAATAGGTCCAAAAGAGGCCTAAACATATTATTCATCAAATTCATGAACACTGCCGGGGCATTAGTTAACCCAAACGACATCACTCGGAATTCATAATGACCATATCTCGTTCTGAAAGCTGTCTTGGGAATATCTCCTTCACTAACTTTCACTCGATGATAACCCGACCTCAAGTCTATTTTGGAAAACCACTTGGCACCTTGTAGCTGATCGAACAAGTCATCAATTCTCGGAAGAGGATATTTGTTCTTGATCGTCACCTTATTCAACTGCTTAAAATCGATGCACATTCGTAGGGAGCCATCTTTCTTTCTCACAAATAAGGCTGGTGCTCCCCACGGGGATGAACTAGGTCTAATAAACCCCTTCTCAAGCAAATCTTTCAACTGTGCCTTTAGCTCTTTCAATTCGGCCGGAGCCATTCGATAAGGAGGGACAGAAATAGGCTTGGTATCCAGCAACACATCAATGGCGACATCAATTTCTCTTTCTGGAGAAAGGCCTGGAAGTTCATCTGGAAATACATCCGGAAATTCATTCACTACCAGAACGGATTGGAAAGTTGGCGACTCTACTTCGGTATCATGAAATCGGACTAAGTGATAAATATATCCCTTAGCTATCATCTTTCTTGCCTTAAGGTAGGAAATAAACCTACCTCTTGGAGATGCTGCATTACCCTTCCATTCAAGCACGGGCTTTCCTGAAAATTAAAATCGAACCATCTTCAATCGGCAATCAACATTAGCATAGCATGAGGCCAACCAATCCATACCCATAATCACATCAAAATCTAACATTTCCAGCTCAACTAAATCAGCTTTAGTTTGGCGATCGTATATCACAATCATACAATCTTTGAATACTTGTCTAGCTATCACGGGATCACCAACCGGAGTAGATACCTCAAAAGGTCTAATTGGCTCGAATTTCATCCCAATACGATCGGTAACATATGGAGTAATACAAGATAGTGTGAAACCCGGATCTATCAATGCATACACATCATGAGAAAATACGGAAAATGTACCTGTAACCACATACGGGGGGGGGACTCAAGATCCTGTCGTCCGGCTAAAGCAAACATGCGAGGCTGGGTGGCACACAAGTAGATCCTCCCCCTCGGCCTCTACCTCGGCTTGCTAGAACACAGGGAGTACGCCTACGGGCGCATCGAAGAAGAACCGCCCGGCCGATCTGTGGCCGGATCCCAACTCTACCGCTCATTGACGGGCAATCTCTCATCATGTGCCCTTCCTAGCCACAAGCATAACAAGCATCTGAACCACGTGGCACTGTCCGGAGTGTAATCTACCGCACTGACTGCATCGCGGTACCGAAGGTCTCCTCTGGCTACAATCTCCCCCAAACTGTGAACCTGGGGCCCTCGAACTCTGACCCTGTCCTGAACGGAAGGAGCGATCAAATCTCCTGCTTATAAACTGGGGAGGTGCACTTGTCACCGACTGGCCTAGGTGTCTAGAATGCATATGCCTTGATCCCCCTCTATAATTACTGCCTGTGCCCATAGATCTGGCCTACTTGTTTTGCCCTCTATCCATATCACAATCACCTCTTTGCGGATGTTGTTGTCCTTCTAGATTTTGGGCATGGGCTTGAATATGGGAAATGTCCATCCCATTGGGAAATGTCCATCCCATCTTGCAACGAAGCCGTCAAATAGTCCTGAAATAAATGTGGCCCTAAGCCACTCACAAACCTGTGCACCCGATCTCCCATGTCGGCTACCATAGTCGGGGCATACCTCGCCAAAGAATTAAATTGAAGACTATACTCCCAGGCGCTCATATTCCCTTGCTTCAAATTTAGAAATCTATCCGCTCTAGCTCGGCGGACCTCAGGTGGCAAATAATGGCGAATGAAAACATCTACAAACTCTTGCCAAATGGGAGGAGGCGCATCCTCTTGCCTTGAGGCTATCCAATTATTATACCATAATACCGCCACATCTCCGAGTCTATAAGATGCTAACTCCACGAATTCAGTCTCGGAGGCATGAATAATCTTTAATGTCCTCAACATCTCATCAATAAAGCCTTGCGGATCTTCATCCGGCTTTGACCCAAAGAATTTCGGAGGATTTAAACTCATAAAGTCACGGGCTCTATGTCACACCCTAACCTTATTAGGGTGTGATGGGCACCCGACCCTTACCTAGGGTCGAGCGAACCCTCAGACTCTTACTGCATACAAAATCACTCCAGACCTTTAAAACAAATAGGATAAAATACATAGCAAAATTTTTCAGAAATATTCTTTCTCGTAGCTTTCAAATGGAACAAATTTATAATCATACAAAATTCAATGCATAACACGGACCGACATATCGGCTGACGAAGCCGCTTACAGACCGATAACCAACACCCACGATGCTGTCTGCAAAGTCTCTAACATGCATCCGGAAATCATAACAAACAAACTGCGGCTTGCGACCCTCCGAGAGAATGGAGCTTGCCATCTCCGTCATTGGGAACACCTTCTATAATAACGTCGGCTCATACGGGAGTACTGCGTGGCATGAAACGCGACCTCCCCGAAGACAGGGGGTCAGTACGGAAAATGTACTGAGCATGTAAGGCATGCAATATAGAAAACAGAACCATAACTGAAACAATCAGGACAAAAAGATAAGTACATTAGTCAAAATGCCAGACGCCTATTTCTCAGACACAAACCAGACATACCTCCCCGTATACCGGAAAAGAGTACGAGAAGGTAAATAAGTCGGCCGCAGTACTAAAATGCTTATTTTACGATTCTGGATCGCATGTCAGAAGAGGTGTAGAAAATACGAATGCACCGGAGATGTCACGTGTCGGACGGAGAACGAACGTACGGATTGTTCGATAAGATTATGTATCGGACGGAATCTAGAATGCACGGAATGCTCGGACGACTTCTTATACCGGACGGAATACGAACGTACGAATATTCGGATGAGGTCATATAGCGGACGGAATACCAGGGCGTACGAATTCCCGAATGCTTACTTTACGGACACGGATTAGATTATGAATATCAAAATCATATAGAATTTACACGGATACGGAACCCTACCCTTTACGAAGGGACGGCGAACAGAATCACCATATGCCAAAGTAACATATCTTATATGCGTGTAACGTGTCCGGCCCTCTGCGGGGACTCGGTGGATAGACTCGACAATGCATGTCAAAATCATAGATCACATATGCATATAACGTGTCCCGACCCCTCGATGAGGGACTCGGTGAATAGGATCATGTATAACGAGAATCATATGTCATATATGCAAATAACGTGTCCGACCTTTGTTAAGGGACTCGGTAATATGGAATCATGCATGTCGGAATCATGTACCAAATATGCATAACGTGTCCGACTCTCTCTTGCGGGTCTCGGTGAATAATCATCATGTGACATCCTGGCCGCCATCCCCGTACCATCAAATCATAAATACATACAGGTAACGTGTCCCGGCCCGCAAGTACGAGGGACTCGGTGAATAATGCAGAGAAGAGCACGATAACAGAACCTGGCCCGGGACTCAGTAAATCATACAGCGGAGTATGCACGAGAACATAACATGCCCTAGCCCGGGACGCAGTGAAAGATACATTGAGTCATGCACGAGCAGAGTCGTGAGAAACCATATGCACATTGTCACACCCCGACCTTACTAGGGTGTGATGGGCACCCGACCCATATTTGGAGCCGAGCGAACCCGCTAACTCTTATTACACATTTGAACTCCTTGGATTCTTAGGACAAGATAAAGTAAAATACATAGTAAATTTTTTTTCAAAATCTCTTTGTCGTTTCTCAAAGTAAACACCGTTTGTAAATATGAGGGCTCCCGTAAAATAAAACACATCAACCAAACATGAAACTCTTTTAAAGGACACCTTAGACCCACGACTGCGTACGCAAAGTCTCTAACTGTAGTCATGGACCATAGCACGTGTATGCTGACTCAGCAACTCTCCAGGGCGAGTGGAGCTTGCCAATTTTGCTGGAACATCTGCTATAATGACTTCTATTCAATGGTGTACACGCGCGGTATGAAACGCGGCGCCCGCGAAGGGGCGTCAGTACGAGCAATGTACTGAGCATGTAAGGCATAGACTGTAACATAGAAAGAGATGTGATCATGTACAACAACAGTATAGAGATGTAAAGCATAGCATGTGAGAGAGAGAGAGTATCCTGTACACATGGAATATATCAGGTAAAGCTGTAACCCGAGCATATGAATAATAACTGCATGGAACATAGAACATATCATAGGATAGCAGAGTAACCTGTGCATATGAGTGCCCCTGGGGGCGGATGTCATGCATGCTTGCTTGGTCATATCGAGGTCATGTGCCGCACGAGACGGCTCGCCCACATAGCGCCGAATACTCCACTCAGCCATAAATCCCGCGTCAGGCCATCCCGCGTCCGGGATGATAAACGGTGACCGTGTGGCAATGAAACGAGAGATTCCTTCCCAATTCCCAAATATACAAGTATCCCATCCCCTCAACCCATGTTCATATTTAGCATGCAAGAGAGCCCAAAAAAATCATACTTATCGGAGTGACGTAAGGTCGGAAACCTCCGATCGCATTATGGAATAATCATAGTCGCTTTGTCTCACCTTGAAGGAACGATAATCATAAGGCGAGACTATCAACGTAGAACATGTCATAGCATATCGGGTCATAGACATAGCATATCGTATCATAGAATCATAGTTGTCATAGAATCATAGGCATCATAGCATCATAGAATCATAGTCATCATAGAATCATAGGCATCATAGAGCCATAGTATTCATAGGATCATAGCATTCATAGGATCACAGTCTTCATAGGATCGTAGTCGTCATGGGATCATCGTATTCATAGGATCATAGGCATCGTAGAATCATAGTCATTGCCTTAGTCATTAAGACTTTCAATATTGTAAAACTGGGTTTTTGAAGAAAAAGAATATTTTTGGAAAACATTTGTAAACTTTTAGAAAAGAAAATCATGCATTGGGGTCAAGGGTTTAGTTAAAACAATTCTTATTTAGTAGTCGGAATAATATCCAAAAGTTTCCTTTAACACGGTATTGAAATAAACCGAAGGGAGCCATAGGAGGAAATTAGGGAATAGTGGGCCCACCTCGAGTCAAATGAGGCGGCGTACATATAACACGTTTCATGACAAGACGTATGAGAGTTTTTAGGGTAGTCGGGCCCTACTCTTGCGAGTTCTAGGTGTTTAGACCTTTTTCTCAACTATTCGTGAACATATGTTTCAATTCCTTTGAATGAATAGTAACTATTTTCAATCTCGGATTTCTAGGAAAGGGATTGTCCCGAGACACGTATTCAAGCTTATTACATCTAAGACATGCCATAGAAAGAAGGGGTAAGCCTTACATACCTTTTCCGCTTCTTACGCTTCTCCAAATTCGAGCTCCAAATCCGCCAAAAATCTACAAATGGTCGCGTTTACCAAACCTTAGTTAGAAGCCTTTAGAGGTTGAATCTTGAAGTGCACTTGTCTACCGAAATTTCGGCAGCATTTCCTCTATAAATACACCGTCCGAGAATATGGCTCGGCCCGATTCAACAACAACACCAACAATAGCATCTCCAAACATATTCAGTTCAATTCAATAATATTTCATTCACCTTCAAATAAACTACGTACATTCAAACTCACCTTATTGATTGCTCGTTCAATATTATTCCGAGGCCTTTCAAACATGATTTAAAAAACGTTTCAAACATTCCATATGATATTCCAAACAACCCAAACCATAGGCTAATTTACCCGAAATTCTTCAACTACACTAGAACATCCACAATACATTCCTTTCTTTCCAATTCATAAACTATATCAACATTTCTATATGTTAACAACATCATTTTCATCAACACAAGAAACTATATTGAAATCATGTTTGGGGATCATTTTGTTTGAATGGTTTTGGGTTTGGGGATCATTTTGGGTGAAATGGAGTATTTGTTGGATTGTTGGAAATATTGTATGAATTATTTAAAGAATTCTTGAATGTTGTTTGAATGGTTTTGGATTGATAATTGAATATGCGTTAGTTTGATTTCATGTTGGTTTGTAAGTATGTAGTTGTAGTAAGTATAATTGGAATATTGTTGGAATGAGTGGAGAAGGATTTTTAATGTTCGAATGCGTTTCGAATTAATTGTGGATATTGTTGGAATGATTGTTGGTTTGTTGTGTTGTTGAATTTGGCGAGTTGAATTCTCGGGGTTGGTCCATTTATAAAAGGAAGTCTTTGCCCAATTTTCCGTAGGATTATGTGCTAGTTGGAAATAAGCTTTTAAGTGCTTATGGTTGACGTTGGTATTTATTGATGTTATGTAGATCTTGGAGAATTCGAGGTATAAGTTTGATTTGGATTAGCGTTGGGTGCAAGCGAGGTATGTAAAGCTTAACCCTTCTTTCTTTTGGCATGTCTTAGTCGTTCATAGGCT
>NC_081353.1:18721127-18733381 GCF_029784015.1 Lycium ferocissimum
TTGAATTTGAAAAAATCTTTTAAAAATTCTCCAGTTTTTTTTTAAATTTTTTCGACAAACTTATTTTTTCGATTTGTTGATCCCAATCTTCCGAAATTTTCCCAAACATGATATTTATTATTATTTATACTTGATGAGGGTCATGTCCTTTGCCTCCAAGGTTGTCCTTCCCAGTTATGACTTACGAGATCATAATTCATCCTTTACTTCACAGTTACGTACTTCCCATGGCTTTTATCTTTCACAACTTCACAGACGTCCCGATACTCCATTACGTGGCGTGCTCATGCTCTGAAAAGTGCGAGGTGTAACATAACTGCTCCTTAAGCTCTCTCAACTTAGCAGGTGCCATCCAATATGGCGGAATAGAAATAGGACTAGTGCTCGGATCTAAGTCAATACGTAAAATCAATGTTGCGATCGGGCGCGATCCGACAGAATACCATGAACTCGCTCACAATGCGAATAGACTCAAGGGGTGAAAATGCAACAGTCGTATCACGAACATGAGCCAAATGGGCTAAACACCCCTTACTTACTAACTTCTTTGCCCAAAGGAAGGAAATGATCTTCTTCGGATGGGGACTGGGAGTACCCCTCCACTCAAGCCTAGGAATGCCCAGCATGGCTACGGTGTTCGTCTTGGATGTACCAGATTGCAAGATAAGGAGAAATCCAGGACACACCCAATATAACACCAAAGTCCACCATATCGAGAATAATCAAATCTACCCAAGTGCCATACCCTATAAAAGTAACCAAACAAGATCGGTGGACTCGATCAATAATCACAGAATCTCAAACCGGAGTAGACACATAAACAAGTATATCTAGGCTATCGTAAGGCAAATCCCAACCAACGGCATGAAATACCGATACATACGAATAGGTGGATCCAAGATCAAATAACATGGTCAGGCTTACTGACGGACAAAACGGTACTGAAATCAGCATCGAGGCCTTTGCCTCAAGCCTACTAGGAAATGAGTAAGAATGGGCTCCACCACGCCTGCCTTGAGATCCCCCTCTCGTACTCTAAGAACTACCTCTAGCTAGCTGGGAACCACCTCTAGAACCATAAGAAGCACCGCAACCGGACTGAGCGTCGCACCTCTGAGAAGTACCGCCTCAACTACCAGATAATGTAGGAGTCCTCGGCGGCTGTGTCACGACCCAACCGAAGGGCCGCGGCGGGCACCCAATGCTAACCCACTCGGGCACCTCTTATCATACTTTCACATTTACATCTAGGTGAGCCACATAGCTAAATCATACTTTTATTCCTCATTCATACTATTTCCATTGGGCAACAATACATTTATATCATCATCAACAACTATGCCAATAACAATGTACATAAGCCGACGAGGCTAACAAAATAATATCCAAAATATAGGCCGACAAGGCCAAATACATCTAACCGTATACACATGTCTACGAGCCTCGAGAGTATGTCATATCATATAGGCGGGACAGACCCCGCCATGCCCATAAATATGTACACAAAAGAATAAATACCAAAAGCCGTAGCCCGAATGAAATGGAGCTCCGCTATGTCCCCGAGTAATAAAGCTTATGGATCCGTTTGTCTCCTGCCACTGCCTATGGCATGACGCAAACGTCTAAAAATAAAAGGACGTCAGTACGAAGAATGTACAGAGTATGTAAAGCATGATCAACATCATTATGAAAGCATAATAGACAACATAAGAAATAGCATAAGATAGGAGATAGTAGTATCATCGTCATAAACACTTACTTGCTTTTCATAGGGACTTCCCATTTCTAATGCGTGATTGTGTACATACATCCGTATCCGTATCCGTACTCGTTTACATTTCGTATCCATTTTCGTATTCATATCATATTCATATTTATATCGTATACATATCCATATCATGTACATAGCATACCCGACCATGAAGGTTCAGTGTTTCACATACCCGGCCATGGAAAGGCTCGGTGAGTATACATACCTGGCCCTACCAAGGCTCAGGGTTATCCGTACCCAACTGCAGTGGTGCGCGCGATATATATATATATATATATATATATATATATATATATATATATATATATATATATATTCCCGCCATATAAGCTCGGATTTCATAATAGCTATACATAGACACATATACATAAAAGCTCATAAGCATCTTTAGCATCATTACTATCGTCGTTCATTACATCTATCCCTGAGGATTACTCATCATAGGAGGAATTTTAGTACAATCGTAACATATAGTGATTCATGAGCTTAGTAGCTTTTAAAGATAGAATCATTTGGAGGACATCATAGGCTCATAGAAAATTAGATGTTTGGCCAAGGAACCATGTCTTATGAAAGAAGGGTTAGCCTTACATACCTTTCCGTTCAACTATTCTATCACTTGCACGTTCTCCTTCAATGCTCACGTTTCTACCTTCATTAGAGTTATACTATCATTAGAAAATCGATAGCTTAGCATACATGACTAAAGCTAGAGAAAATTGGACAACATCTCCTTTATTTATACGACTTCTGCCATATCATATATCAACTCCCAAACATCAATAATAACATTCACAACATCATAACAATAGTCTTCATTCACCGACATTATCCTTACTTCTCAATTCACTTCCAATCATCCATATCCATGGTTATAGCACACGATTACATTCATTCCTATACAATGTCTATCCCATTTTCTTAACATCATTTATAACAAAACCATAATCGAAACATATCAAGAATCATGACTCAATCCAAGCTATTACCAAAATGACACTATTCCCACATTCATGACCCATTTTCTATATCCTTCTACAATCCAAGTGTTTCAACTTCTCAATACTTTAAACAACATGGAAATACCATAAAACTTACCTTAGATGGTGTAGGAATGAACCTTGGGTGGAAACACTTCACTTGAGCAAAACCCTAGTTTCACCTTCACTTGGATTCCTTGTCTTGGATGAACTTTAATGAGTTTCTTACACTTGATTCTGTTAGTTTGATGAAGTTGATCACTAATATCCCTTGAATTTTTGTTGGAAAAGTGTAGAGAAATGTTCTAGAGAGTTCTAGAGAGAAGGGGTGTGAAGGGGAAATGAAATGAAATTACTTGGACCCCTTATTAATAATACTCAAATCTGTCCCGACCATTTTTTACGGACCAACATACGGTCCGTATAAATTTCATTGACCGTATGTCTGGCCGTAGATTTGGTCCAGTGAGGCTGGCCATCTGGGCTGATTATACCGCCAAACATACGGCGGCCAGTATAATTTATACGGCCAGTATGTTGGACCGTATAATGCCCAGTTCTTCCGAACTCATTCTCATCGACTCGTTTGATCTCCAATCCTTATGGAATCTTCTTAAAACTTGTTTATCACCTCATTAACGATCTAAGGGACGTTATAACTTTTCTCCAAAACATCATTAAGTCATTGTTAACTTGTTACTCATAATTCCTTTTCGATACCTATCGTATGCCTTGCCTTCTCTTGGCAAACTTTCTTCTCTTACCTTGAATGTCTTTGAAATCTTAATTAGGGTCATCAAATGTCATTCCTTACTTATTGAAATACCGTATACTTCGTGCTGTTCGTTAGTCTATTCATTGTGCATCAACGAAAATTTTTTCGAGGTGTAACATCCTTCCCACCTTAATAACATTCGTCCTCAAATGTTAAGTCCTCGGGGATTCTATAAAAATTTCGCCAGAGTTTTCCCTGTAATATGGCACTACCATCCTATCACAACAGCCCATAATAACAATGCCTCACAGGGCCATAACATAATAGCAATAGAGTTTGGCCACACACGACCCAAATGCATAAAAGAGAAAACATACATACCTCTTGATCTTGATGTCTCATCTTGATCTCTTCCGGGGTCAAATAAGTGCGGGTACTTGATTTCATAATTTCTTCCGCTTCCCATGTCATTTCTTCTCGGTTATCGTTTCTCCACAAAACCTTAACGAGGCCACTTCTTTGTTTCTAAGCCTCCGTACTTGCCTATCTAATATGGCAATGGCTACCTCTTCATAAGTCAACTTTTCTGTCACTTGAACATCATTTACTGGCACGATCCTAGTAGGATCTCCAACACATTTACAAAGCATTGAGACATGAAAAAATGGGTGAACTGACACCAGATCAGGAGGTAGATCTAACTTGTAAGCCACTTTGCCTACCTTGCGCACAATCTCATAAGGCCCAATGTACCAGGGAATAAGCTTCCCCTTCTTGTCAAATCTCATAACGCCCTTCATTAGCGACACCTTTAGGAATACCAAATCTTTAACTTGGAACTCTAAGTCCCTTCGACGATTATCCGCATAGGACTTTTGACGACTTTGGGCTGCTAATAGCCGACCTTGTATGAGCTTAACTTTTTCTATAGCCTACTGGACCAAGTCTGGACCTATCACTTTTGTCTCTCCTACTTCAAACCACCCAATTAGGGATTTACACTTTCGCCCATATAAAGCCTCATACGGTGCCATTTGAATGCTAGAATGATAACTATTATTATAAGCAAATTCAATAAGGGGTAAGTGATCATCCAAATTCTTCCGAAATCCAACATACATGCCCGTAACATATCCTCAAGAGTCTAAATGGTACGTTCAGATTTTCCATCAGTCTGCGGATGAAATGCCGTGCTAAGGATCACATGAGTCCCCAAACCCTCTTGGAAGGACTTCCAAAAATTAGCGGTAAACTGAGTTCCTCTATCAGAGATAATAGATACTGGAACACCGTGAAGTCGTACTATCTCTTTAACATAAAGCTTTGCATAATCTTCTACCACAAATGTAGTTCTGACTGGTAAGAAATGAGCTGACTTCGTTAGTCTATCCACAATCACCCATATAGAGTCATACTTACGTCGAGAACGGGGCAAGCCTGTAATGAAGTCCATGTTAATTACTTCCTACTTCCAAGTTGGAATTTCTATAGCTTGCAATAATCCGCTTGACTTTTGGTGCTCGATTTTCACTTATTGACAGTTGGGACATTGAGTTACGAATTTCGCTATATCTTTCTTTATCCCATTCCACCAATATATAGATTTAAGATCATGGTACATTTTCATCGCTCCGGGTTGAACGAATATTAGCGGGGAGCAATGGGCTTCATATTTGGTGGCGTAACCACCTTACATAAGGAACACATAATCAGTTTTCGGCATCGGAGAAATCCATCTCCGCAATCTCAAATGATGACTTCTCCTTCCGAGAGTATATCTCGTAATGCATTAGCATGGGATCTTCGTATTGTCGCTCTTTCATTTCCACTACTAGTGACGAGGCTATTTGAATTACGAATGGTAGTTCCCCACCTTTCTACCTAAGTCCGCTACTCGAATTCCTAGGCTAGCTAATCGGGGCTGGAGCTCACGAGCCATTTCTTTTTTCTCTGGTCGTACATCACACAAACTTCCCATGGATCTACGGCTAAGAGCATCAGCCACAACATTTGCCTTTCCGGGGTGATATAGGATATCAACATCGTAATCTTTTAGCAATTCCAACCATTGTCGTTGCTGCAAATTCAACTCTTTTTGCTTGAAGATATACTGAAGGCTCTTATGATCTGTGTAAATATCCACATGAACACCATAAAAGTAATGTCTCCACATCTTTAATGCATGAATCACTGTAGCCAATTCAAGGTCATGGGTTCGATAATTTTTCTCATGTTTTCGTAATTGCCTTGAAGCATACGCAATCACCTTACTATGTTGCATCAACTCACAACCTAGCCCAATGCCTGAAGCATCGCAATAAATAACATAACCTTCCAATCCCTCTGGAAGTGTTAGGAAAGTGGTTAATCTATCGTTTAGCTCTTAGAAACTACGTTCACAAGCATGCATCCATTGAAACTTTGCATCGATTTACCGGGTCAGCATTGTGAGTGGTGCAGAAATAGGAGAAAAGCCTTCTACAAATCTCCTGTAATAACCTACTAAGCCCAGGAAGCTACGAACCTCCGTAGGAGTTATGGGCCTTGGCCAAGTCTTCACGGCCTCAATCTTTTGGCTATCTACCCGAATACCATCGGCTGAAACAATGTGCCCCAGAAATGTCACTGAGTTCAACCAAAACTCACACTTAGAAAAATTTGCAAACAACTCTCGAGTTTGAAGAACTCTAAGGACAGTACGTAAATGATCTGCATATTCTGCCTCGGATCTAGAATTCACCAAGATATCGTCGATGAATACAATCACAAATAAATCTAGGAAGGGCTTGAACACATCGTTCATCAAATCCATAAATACTGTCGGTGCATTAGTTAGCCCAAATGACATTAGGCGGAACTCAAAATG
The DNA here is from genome assembly GCF_029784015.1 of Lycium ferocissimum. Lineage (NCBI taxonomy): Eukaryota > Viridiplantae > Streptophyta > Magnoliopsida > Solanales > Solanaceae > Lycium > Lycium ferocissimum. Next base: position 18,727,460 of record NC_081353.1, read on the forward strand.
GCCATATCTTGTTCTGAAGGCTGTCTTAGGGATATCTTTCTCCCTAACTCTCACTTGATGATACCCGGATCTCAAATCTATCTTTGAAAACCATTTGGCACCTTGTAATTGATCAAATAAGTCATCGATCCTCGGAAGAGGGTATTTGTTCTTGATAGTCACTTTATTCAGTTGTCGATAGTCAATGCGCATCCGCAAGGAGCCATCTTTCTTTCGAAAAAACAACACGGGTGCTCCCCACGGGGATGAACTAGGCTTAATAAAGCCTTTCTCAAGCAAGTCCTTCAATTGCTCCTTCAATTCTTTCAACTGCGGAGCCATTCGTAACGAGGATAGATATAGGATTTGTATCCGGTAGCACATCTATAGCAAAATCAATCTCCCGCTCTGGAGGGAGGCCTGGAAGCTCTTCCAGGAACACATCTGGGAATTCATTCACCACGGAAACAGACTGAAGAGTTGGCGGTTTAGCTTCCACATCTTGAACCCGAACTAGATGATAAATGCAACCTTTTGTGATCATTTTCCTTGCCTTTAGATAGGAAATAAACCTACCTTTTGGTGACGCAGTATTTCCTTTCCATACTAAAACTGATTCTCTTGGAAATTGGAAATGAACCATTTTCATTCTGCAATCAACACTGGCATAGCAAGAAGCCAACCAATCCATGCCCATAATAACATCAAAATCCACCATTTTTAACTCATGTAAGTTAACCATAGTTATCCGTACCCAACTGCAGTGGTGCACGCAATACATATATATATATATATATATATATATATATATATATATATATCTATGTATATATTCTACCTGGCCATATAAGCTCGGGGTTTCATAATAGCCATACATAGACACATATACATAAAAGTTCATAAGCATCTTTAGCATCATTACTATCGTCGTTCGTTACATCTATCCCTAGGGGATTACTCATCATAGGAGGAATTTTAGTACAATCATAACATTATAGTAATTCATGAGCTTAGTAGCTTTTAAAGATAGAATCATTTGGAGGGCATCATAGGCTCATAGAAAATTAGATGTTTGGCCAAGGAACCATGACTTATGAAAGAAGGGTTAGTCTTACATACCTTTCCATTCAACTATTCTATCACTTGCACGTTCTCCTTCAATGCTTACGTTTCTACCTTCATTAGAGTTATACTATCATTAGAAAATTGATAGCTTAGCATACATGACTAAAGCTAGAGAAAATTGAACAACATCTCCTTTATTTATACAACTTCCTCAATAACATATATCAACTCCCAAACATCAATAATAACATTCACAATATCATAACAATAGTCTTTATTCACCTATATTATCCTTACTTCTCAATTCACTTCCAATCATCCATATCCATGGTCATAGCACACGATTACATTCATTCATATATAATGTCTATCCCATGTTCTTAACATCATTTATAACATAACCAGAATCGCAACATATCAAGAATCATGACTCAATCCAAGATATTACTAAAAAATGACACTATTCCCACATTCATGACCCATTTTCTATATCCTTCTACAATCTAAGTGTTTCAACTTCTCAATACCTTAAACAAAATGGAAATACCATAAAACTTACCTTAGATGGTGTAGGAATGAACCTTGGGTGGAAACACTTCACTTGAGCAAAACCCTAGTTTCACCTTCTTGTCTTGGATGAACTTTAATGGGTTTCTTACACTTGATTCTCTTGGTTTGATGAAGTTGATCACTAATATCCCTTGAATTTTTGTGGGAGAAGTGTAGAGAAATGTTCTAGAGAGTTCTAGAGAGAAGGGGTGTGAAGGGGAAATGAAATGAAATAACTTGGACCCCTTATTAATAATACTCAAATCACGTGTCGACCATTTTTTACTTTACTGAACATACGGTCCGTATAAATTTCACTGACCGTATGTTTGGCCGTAGCTTTGGTTTAGTGAGGCTGGCCATCTGGGCTGATTATACCGCCAAACATACGGCCAGTATAATTTATACTGTTATATCCCGTATTTTGTACGTCGGGACATTCCGAGCTATTGGTGGAAAGTTAAGGACAAGGCTATTCCGGGATACAAGATTGAGACTTTTGACCCTCGATTTTATTTTAAGGCATAAGTTGTTTATGAAATTATTGGTATGGAATATTAAGGGCAAAATTGGAATTAGAAAATTAATTAGTCATGCACCACAAAAGCCACATTTGGCCGTGTGGCATATGTGGGGGAGCCACCCATGAGTGGCCAAAATAAAATTCATCCAAGAGAGGTGGGCCATGGTACACTTGGATTAATAACATATGTGTATAATAAGATGACCAAGCAAGTTATTAAGTCATCTTTTATATCTCTAGAAAGATGAAGAAACATGGAGAAAAAAAAAAAAAAGAGAGAGAGAGTTCGGCCATGGGCAGCGAACCTATGCTCTTGAAAGTTGATCACAAAAATTATTCTCTCCTAGGTTTTCCACTCTTTGGAAGGTGCTAAACAACATGAAGTAGTAGTTGAATCAAGCAAAGCTCTTGTTCTTGTAAAACCTCACCTTGGCCGAATGAAGAAGTGAAAAGGAAGAAGGAAAGTTTTAATCCTCTTTTCATGTGTTATGAAGGGTTTGTGCATGTTGTGGTAAGTGGAAATGGATGAAATTCATGGAAATATGGAAGTTGGTATGTGGCCGTGCATATGTGTTTTTTTGTAGAATATGATGAACTAATTTTATTTAGTATGTTTTGGTTGTTGTTGTATGGATTCTATGGTGAAAATGATGATTTAATGGTCCAAGTTGAAGTAGAGAACGTTTATGGGCTGTTTTGAAGATAATGTGAATTTAGCGTAGTTTCTTGTATTGTTAAGGTTAATGTTGTGAATATGTGGATTATTGGTGTAGTTTATGAATTTGGAAGAAAAAAATGTGTTGTTGTTGTTCCTATGGCAATTGGAGAGTTTTGGGTGGTGTGTCACGACCCAACCCCGTAGGCCGTGACTAGTGTCCGAGCTGGACACCCATGCGCACTCATTAACCGAAATCAAAGATACAAACAATTTATACAGACATAGCGATCATACGTGGTTCCAATCTGTCGCATACAAACATATAAACTGCACAGAAGCCGGCAAGGCTGTCGTACTGTACATATCATATCGAAGCATACATACACGCAGCCGACAAGGCTGTCACGGCGGATGGGCCGCCCAAACACAACTCAAACGAACACAAGCGGACGGTAACTGACCACAACCCACATCTATGTCTACAGACCTCTAAGAGTCATAACAGAACCATATGACGGGACAGGGCCCCGCCGTACCCATGAACGAACATATATACAAATGACGAAGGTGTATGTACCAAAATGTAGGCTCCGGAATAAGGGAGCTCTCCGATGACGGAATAGGTGTCCTAGGCCGGCGGATCACCGACTCGTGCGTCCGTACCGCGGCAAAACGCGGCCCGAAGAAAGGGGGTCAGTACGGAATATGTACTGAGTATGCAAAGCATGAAGTACGGAAAATGAGATCATAATCGAAATAGGGGGTGCAGAAAATGAGCATAACAATCCGAAAACCAAAGTGCTTGCATCTGAAGTACAAATCATACATAAGCGGTACAGAAGACAAATATAACCATCCGAATGCCAAAATACTTAGCTTTCTTTTGACAAACATTCCTGTCTCATACATATACGGAAAATAGAACATATCATATGAGCTGACATTAACCGATGTGGGATTTGCCTAAACCAATGTGGGATTTGCCTAAACCAGCGTGGAATTTACCTCACTGCTGGGTTTGCCCCACCATTGGGTTTTCCCCACCATTGGGTTTGCCCCACCACCGGCTCCGATACTGACAGATCATATTCCAGATTATAGTATAGTGCGCACAATAACATACCGGCCCGGGACTCGGCGAAAGACATACGACAAAATGCACATGCAGAATCATGGAAACCATATGTAATGCAAAACACTTACAAAGACCCAATAGGATAATCAAAACGAACTGTTATTTCAAGACCGAAACAATAGTCAAATCAGGTTTTCTTCCGAATATCACTCGGGAACATATCAAACCGAACTTCAGAAACCATAGTCAAGTACCAAAATCATATGCATAAAAATCCTCATTTTAGACTCAACAGATAAATAAGTAATCATACTCGGGGGTCGGAAAGATACTCATATTAAGCTTTTTCAAAAACAGGTCGTTAGAACCAAACATAGAAAGTCGCGGGACTCACGGACGAGCGTCAACCCAATTCGGGCCCGCCTATGAAAGTTAAAGATTATTACTCGTTATCAAATCATCTACGAACATTTCATAGCAATCCGAGACCATATGTGAAAGTTACGACCGTTCGTAGTTACAGAACTCTTTTGAAAACAAAGCTTTTTATGAAACTTTTGAAATCCAACCATACAAAAGACATATAAACCATAGCTTGACCATATAAGGATGCCAACATCAAGAAGCAAATATGAATCATAAACATGTGCTCGAACTTCGGAATATAGTTGCCCCAAGCTCATAACATATCATAACTTACTCATACGTCTAGACATGCCAAAAGAAGGAAAGGACGCAGCTTTACATACCTCGATCGCTCTCAAAGCTAATCCAAATCAAACCTAGGTCCCGGACTCCCCAAGATCTACATAACATCAATAAATACCAACATTAACTATAGACATTTAGGAGTTCATTTCCAAACTAACACATAATTCTACGGGAATTTGGGCAGCACTTCCCCTGTAAATGCACAACCCCGAGATTTCAACTCGGCCAAATTCAACAACCACAACACCAACAATCATTCCAACAATATCCACAATCAATTCGAAACGCATTCGAACATTAATAATTCTCCTCCACACATTCCGACAACATTCCAATTATGTGCACTACAACTACATACATATAAACCAACATATAATCAACCTAACACTAATACTCACATATTCAATTACCAATCCGAAACCATTCAAACAATATTCAAGAACTCTTTAAACAATTCACACAATATTTCCAACAATCCAACAAATGCTCCAATTCACCCGAAATTGTTCCCCAAACCCGAGGACAACATCCATAACACATTCTCAACTTCCGAATCATGATTTGCACCAACAATTCACACTCTAACAATGTCATTCTCATAAATATACAAATTACATCAAATGCACAATAACCTCAAAATCAGTCCGCAACACTTACAACATTAACTTGAATCATTAAACTCTCATTTCCAACATAGAATCCACATAACAACAATAATCAAAATACTAAATAGAATTGATCCATACTTTGCTACACTTCACAAGCCATATTCGGCCAACACTACACATGCCAACTTCATGATTTTCATTCATCTCATCACATTACAACAACCAAACATGCTAACTAGAATTTAATTCATTACTTCTACACAACACAACACACACACACGGCCACATACCAAACACACGGCCTCAACTCCAACATACCATATTTCATGATTTTCATCCATTTCTTCACTCTACAACATGCACACATCATTTATAAAACATAAAAACAAGATTAAATCTTACCTTTTCCCTTCAACTTCACAACTAGCTAGGGCTAGCTAGGATGAAAATGAATGACCTATTAGCCCAAACAACAACTCCACGTTAACAAGGACCCTTCACTTAGTAGGTTTGCTAGAAAATACGGGATATAACATGGTGTTGCCCATTGGTTGGGTCGTGTGATCATTTTTGGATTGCTTGAAGTGTTCTTGAATTTTGTTTGAATGGTTTCGGATTGGTACTTAAATGTATGTAACCATTGATGTTGGCTTGATCATATCTGGTTAATTCGAACGTAAATGGAATGTTGCCGAAATATGTAGAAAAGAGTTATTGATGTTAGAATGCCTTTTAAATTAATTATTGATGTTGC
>NC_081353.1:18733481-18750230 GCF_029784015.1 Lycium ferocissimum
GGTTTCCCCCTATTATTAAATTTTAGCTACTCATTGTATTGAATTCAAAACAAGAGTATCAAGAAGTCACTAATGCTTACAATTGAGTAAAAAAGCTGGAATAGATGAAATCTTGCCCTCAAAAATTTCAACAACCTAAGAGTTTTCAATGCTAAGGAATTAAAGTCTAAACTTGATGATGAATAACACACAAAACCCTAGGATAAACTATTTATAAGGTCCCAAAAAATGCGAAATTAAATCTTATAAAAATGCCCCTGGCGGAATTAGATATGGACCGTACAATGAAGTATGATCCAGATAACCAAGTGCGGACACTCAATCTTATCTTCTATAACGACCCGTTTGGTCGTTATAATATTCCGGCATTTTTGCTCCTTCCCCGAGCATTGATTAGCTCATTTTTTTACCCAAGGGGACTGTTGACACGCTTCTCGAGGTGTAAAAAAAGGATTCGGCAACTTTTTGGTGAAATTAGGCTTAAAGTGAAAATAGTTGACCAAAGTTGACTTTTGGATAAATGGACCTTTTTTGAAATTTCGTCAATTCCGAGAGGTCCGGATGGTTATTTAGAACTTGTGTGTGTATTTAGTTCGATTCCCAATGTACTCGAATACATTTTGGGACTTGGGTTGGAAAATTAAAATTAAGGTATCGGGGGTTGACTCAGTCAACGAGACCTCTATTGGGAATTCCGAGGCCACGGGCGCGTTTGTAGCATGTTTTTATGTGTGTCTATATGTATGGTATGTGAGCAGATGGCCTCGAAAATCAGTCAAAAAATTGGATCAAATTGTGGAATTGGGTAGATTTTTTTGGCGCCCATCGCCCGCCTGGGCGGAAAGACCACGTACAGAGGTAGCCCTCGCTAGAGCGGTCCAAGCAATTTGGGCTTGATCGCCGAATCGGTCAAGGGACCGCTGGAGTCGCCAAAGCGGGTGACAGGCAGTGGGTATAATTAATGAAGTATTAAAAGCCTTCAGTCCCTCATTTATTTCCATTTTGAAATTAGAGCTTTTAGGGATTGTGCTTGGGGAGATTTGGAGAAAACTCTTGGAGGTAAATCTTACTAATCCCTTTACTTTTCCATTAATCTTAATCATCATAGATTACTCTTTTCCTTAGTAATTCTTTATTAATAGAGGATAAAAGTGGGGATAATGAATGTTCTATCTAGGCTTATTAATGGCAAAATTAATAGGGTTTATGCTAATTTTTGACGAATCTAAGCTTGTTGATCATATATCTTCCATTTCTACTGTTTAATTTCGGAATCAAAGAGTTAGGGTGTGTACCCAAATTGGGGGTTTTGCTTCAAATTCAAAATTGGGTAAATCTATGAGTTAATTTAGCAATTAGTGATTGGGTTATGATAACCTAATACTTAATTTGATATTTTCCTTTCGAATTTTTCGTTTTGCCCTTGTGGACTCGTTTCCCCAATTTCTAGGGTTAGAATTGACCTAAATGGAATGGTAGGAATATTAGTATCATTCTTCATGATTTCTAATCTAGATTCTGATTATGCTTAGACTACTTTGGTTCTGAGGCTCAGCGGAAAGGCAAGGCAAAGAAATGAGTCAGCCAGGTCAAGTTGCTCATACCATCCGGTAGGTTATGGCTTACCCTGGTAGACTTCGTTAGCGAAGCACATATTTAGATTATATTGTCTGAGACAAGATGAACCTTCGGGGTATTAAGTCGGGTTAGATATTGCCTTAGTGCTCGGGCCCCGTCGTGTGTTCGGGGCTAGCTACCCCGTTGTGTTGTGATTAATTGTTCTATATTGTTTGCTTGATGCAATGAGTTGTTGATAGATATTGGATTCTGGTTTACCATCTTGATTGCGATATTGGTGGCGTACACACTGTTGGTACTTGTGATTCGGATATATTGTTGGCGTACCCATCGTTGGTACTTGTGATATTGAGCATGATTATTAATAATGATACTGCATTTCACGCACTCTCATTCTTCATGATATACTATTAAGATACTGATAATACTTGATAAAACACTTTGATGAGCTGGGCTCGATTTCACTTGAGTGACATGAGAGTCCGATATCAAATGTTGGTCCCGAAATCGTTGATTGAGTGAGTGCATGGAATCTCGCTGTCCCCTGTGTGCGGCGCCAAGAACCCCCCGTGGGCAAAGATCTGGGGTCCCATCTGTCTAATGGACAAAGATCCAGGACGGGTGGCACTTAGACTTCACAAGTCACCTTGGGTTGTGCTACCTAGATGTTTATATTTCCGTCCGGAGTACATGTGTACACAACATTTGCATGGCATTGCATTGCATTCATACATTATTGCATTGTATTGCATTATGGCTTGATTTGGAGATGATTTGGTGTTGTACTTGTGATGTTGGATTCGGATTGATATATTGAGACTTGGCATACTTGGGATTAGATGTTCTACTTAGGTGACGACGTATACTTGGGTTCTATCTTGTTTGACTTATAGTTGTTGGTTTATCAGCTTATCTGCTTTATTATCTGAATTGTGTTAGCTATGCTTAGTCGGCTGATGATGCCCAGTACCGTTGTATTGTACTGACCTGCACTTGTTGCATTCCTTTATGAATGTAGAGTATCAGGTTAATTCTGCTTCCATCTCCCGTGGCTGATTGTCTTCTTCCCGTTATTGTTTCGAGTCTCCAGGGTGAGCATGACCGTTCGCTGCCTTGAAGACTTCTCTATCATTATGTCTTATTCATATTCAGAGACATAGACATTTTTATGTATTTCATTCCAGACTTGTATTATTTTCTCTTAGATGCTCTCATTTGACTTAGACTAAGACCTAGGGGGCATTTTATTATTCCACACTATTTCTATTATATAATATCGTGAGACTTACGTATTTATTCGATTTCAATTGCTTGATCTAAATATTCATGTAATATTTATTGTTGGGTTGAGAGTTCGCTTACCTAGGTGAAAAAAGGTCAGTGCCCACATGGCTTAGGCAAATTAGGTCGTGACAAGTTGGTATCAGAGCCCTAGGTTACCCGGTCTATAATACAAGAGCGTGTCTAGTAAAGTCTCATGATCGGTACTTATGCGAGCTTCGTACTTATCCGGCGAAAGTGTTCGTAGGACATTTAGGAAATCTCACCTTTTTCATTCTTTCGTGCCACTTTATTCCAATTGGTATCTAACTCTTATCTATTCTCTCCATATGGGGCAGACTCGAGCTACTATGGCTGGGATCAGAAGCCAGAGCCAGCAGCTACGGCTGGCACAAGAGGGCGAGCGACAACCAGAAGGTGTGGCAGAACGAGAGGCCACGGGGCTACACCAGCCAGGGGCAGGGCTTTTGCGTTAGGGCAGTGACGAGAGAGGTCTCCGTCTCCTGAGCCCGAGCATCGATCGGATTGAGGCCAGGCTGCAGAGGATGGTGTGGCCCCAAAGACGCCCACCGAGGTTATTCTCGATCGAGGCCACGGACGATACTATGGCCGCAGTTTTACTTAATCTTGATACCCGCAGGCGGCGGCCCGTGTTTACTACTCCCGACGGGGGTCACGTGCACCAGGAGTTGGGGTGCGGCACCCCCGAGCAGGACCTACACGGTAGCACACCCCGCTGCAGCTATGGCTCCTTGCATTGATGCTATACCCGCTCCTGGAGTTGATCTTAGGCCCATAGAGGGCGCAGTTATAACTGCGTCTGATCAGGACCTTGTTGGGAGATTCAGGAAGTTAGAGCCACTGAGGCTTTCTGGTACTTCATCTGAGGATGCTTATGAGTTTATTCTTGATATGCATGAGTTGCTGCACCAGATGGGGATCGTGGAGACCCACGGGGTTGATTATGCGTCCTACTAGTTTTGCGACATCGCGAAGACGTGGTGGAGGTATTTCGTAGCTTGCAGACCTGAGGGTTCCCCTCCCTTGACTTGGACTCAATTCTAGTGGGCCTTTCTTGAGAAGTATGTGCCCCGGTCTTTGCGAAAGACGCGTAGGGAGGATGTTTTACATCTTGAGCAGAGGGGCAGGACTTTGGAGTCCTATGTGACACGCTTTCTATATTTGGCCCGCTATTCTGCTCCTTTGATCCCTACTAAGGTCGATAGAATCAGGCATTTTGTTGGGGGACTAGTGGGCTCTCTACAGATTCTTTGTCTTCAGATGGAGTCTATGGGGGCTTCCTTTCAGTCCATTATCGAGCATTCTTTTATGGTGGAGGGCGCTAAGGCCCGTGCTTTTGGTGGTGGTGACAAGAGGCAGCGTTAAACCGGCGTTGGGAGTTTACGGTTCGGGGCCCGCCGTTTTTAGCCGCATCGGCCCATACTCCGGCGATCCGTGCATTCAACGTTACGAGGCTTTCCCTAAGGGCCCGCCTGTGCGGAGCAGAGCTCCCGAGAGTTCGTTCTCCCACCAATGGATGTGGCGCGGCCATCGGGTCTTCAGCTTCTATGTATCAGCATTCATCTCCTATTACCTATTTTTCTTATGGAGAGGTTGGACATGTTGCTAGGAGATGGCCTCGACCCAGGCGGGATTATCAGCCTGTTACACCTCGAAAAATTTTCTGTTGATGCACAGTGAATAGACTAACGAAGAGCACGAAGTATACGGTATTTTAATAAGTAAGGAATGACATTTGATGACCCTAATTAAGATTTCAAAGACATTGGAGGTAAGAGAAGAAAGTTTGCCAAGAGAAGGCAAGGCATACGATAGGTATTGAAAAAGAATTACGAGTAACAAGTTAACGATGACTTAATGATATTTTGGAGAAGAGTTATAACGTCCCTTAGATCGTTAATGAGGTGATAAACAAGTGTTAAGAAGGTTCCATAAGGATAGGAGATCAAACGAGTCGACGAAAATGAGTTCGGAAGAATAGGGCATTATACGGCCCAACATACTGGCCGTATATGTCACGACCCAACCCCGTAGGCCGCGACTAGTGCCCGCCCCAGGCACCCGTACACACCCATTAATCGTAAATAGCATGCGAATAACTTATACGCACACAAATAACATATACGTACAGAAAAGTGGAACGTCACCCTAAAGCTGTCACAAATATACATATACATATAGCTGTCATACCTTCCAGCAGATAATATCACATATAAGCCGGTAAGGCTATCATAGTGTAGGGGGACGTCCAAATCACAAATCACACAGACACGACTGAACAATGAATACCCATACTCACACATATATGTCTACAGACCTCTAAGAATAATAACAGAATCATATGACGGGACAGGGGCCCGCCGTGCCGTGATTAAACATATACATATATGCAATAACGGAATCGGGGGTCAAAGTATAGGCTCGAGGAACAAGGGAGCGCTCCAAGACACTCGAACAGAATCCTAAGTCGGTGGATCATCCAAATAAGTATTTGTACCGCGCGGCATGAAACGCAGCCCGAAGAAAGGGGGTCGGTGCGTGAATATGTACCGAGTATGCAAAGCATGAAATATAGTAAACAAGATCATAGTAAAAACCAGAAGTACGGAAAGTAAATGCAATAGTCAAAATATCAAAATGCTTACTCATAAAAATACAAATCATGCATAGGGCTCTTAGAACGGTGGTCGCCCGCCTGTCGTTGGCGCCACACCACATCATCACACCAGAAGTTTTCATATCTCCGTATCCCCGTCACACATCATAACACATCATAACATCATAACAGCATAACACCAAATATACACGGCGGCCTCTCTAACGAGGGGCTCGGCGAACCGTACACATCATACTCCGAAATATCACATAGTGCGCACGATAACATAACCGGCCCGGACTCGGGGAAGGAGGTAATGACGTAACGCACGAGCAGAGTCGTGAGCAACTATATGCAATTTAAAACATTTTCAAAAACTCGATGGATTAATCAAAATGAACCATCATTTAAAAATCGAGGCGATAGTCAAATCAAGTTTCCTCCGAGGGTCGTTCGAAAGCATGTCAAATAGAACTTTAGGACTCATAAATACGTATTAAACTATATGAAGTAACTTATGGAACTTAGGGGCATAATCGTCGTTATAAATTCGTTAGAGAAATAAGTAATCGCCGCTCGAGGGTTAACGTGATCGTTACACTAAATCCTTTCAAAAGTCGTTAGTACCACACAAAGGAGAGTCTCGGGGCCCACGGACGAGTATCGAACCAATCCGGGTCCATTTATGAAAGTTGGAGACCTTATCCATTATAGAATCTCCCGCGAACGTTTCGAAGCGATCCGAGCTCGTCATGAAAGTTACGATTGTTCGTAGTTACGAAACCTTTTTGGAATAAAAATCTTTATAAAATCTTTGAAACCAAATCATGTAAAAACATAAGGATCATGGTTCGACTGCATTAGGAGAGCCAACACTAAGAAATGAATAGAAATCGCACACAAGCTCGGACCTTAAGAATGGAGTTACCCCGAGACACGTATCACAATCTACTTACTGTCACACCCTAACCTTATTAGGGTGTGATGGGCACCCGACCCTTACCTAGAGCCGAGCGAACCCTCAGACTCTTACTACGTACAAAATCGCGTCAAACTTTTTAAATCAAATAAGATAAAATACATAGTAAATTTTTTTCTTCAGAAATACTCTTTCTCGTAGCTTCCAAACCGAACAAATCTATAACCATACAAAACTCAATACATAACGCAGACCGACATATCGGCTGACGGAGCCGCTTACAGACTGACAACCAATACCCACGACGCTGTCTGCAAAGTCTCTAACATCCATCCATAAAGCATATCATACAAACTCTGACTCGGCAACACTCCAGGAGCAAGTGGAGCTGCCAACCCAGCTGGAACATCTTCTGTAATGGCTGCTAATCATCTGGGAGTACTCGCGCGGCATGAAACGCACCCGAAGAAAGGGGGTCGCACGGAATATGTACCGAGTATGCAAAGCGAAAAAATACGTAAAAACGAAGTAAAGTGTACCGAACGCGAGCATAATAGTCCGAATACCAACGTACTTACATCTGACATCCAAATCATACATAAGGGGTTCAGAAGACAAATAGGATAATCAAACATATCATATGAGCTGACATTAACCGACTGATCATAATCCGGACTGTCAAAATCACATATACACAAATCATACACACATACCGCGGCCAAATACCCAGCGGCAATATCACATATACACATACCGCGGCCAAGAATCCAGCGGTCATGTCACAGCCCGCGGTCAAGTATCCAGCGGACAATATCACAAATACACATGCCGCGGCCAAGAATCCAGCGGTCATGTCACAGCCCGCGGTCAAGTATCCAGCGGACAATATCACACATACCGGCCCGGGAACCGGCGAACAATGTCACAATGGTAGGCACGAGCGGAGTAGTGCGGAAAACATATGCATATCAATAAATAAATTCCAGGACTCGACGAATAATTACATATATATATACTGACATCAGAAGGCTCAAAGTAAGTGTCGAGTCAATCGGAATTAATATACAAAAGTTACGAACTTTCAAATTACAAAACTTTCGAAAAACACTTCATAGGTCATTTTCTGAAATTTTAGTATCATTTATTTTTAGGAAGTTTTCAAACAACCTTATAGAGTACTTCAAACGGAACCTTAAAATCATATGCACATCTCTAGAATATACCTATCCAAACTTAGGCCATATCAAATATTTTTCAAACCATATCCGAAAACGTACCGACTAGTATTTCAAACATCATAGGTATGTGACAAGTCATATGGAATAGTTCATGGAAATCAAAGACATAGGCCATCCTAGTGGCTTTAAGAGTAGAATTTTTCTTTAGAACATACATATATGCCATTCATTATTTCATAAGGGTCATGCCAAAAAAAGAAGAACGATAAGCTTTACATACCTTGGTTGCTTCCTAGGCTAATCCAAACTCAAGTCTCGGCAGCTCAAAATCTACAATAACGCCATTAGACACCAAACACTAGCCATAGGCACCTCGTAACCCAATTCTAAGCTCGCACTTTATTTTGAAATTTGGGCGCACCTCCCCGTTTATATGCCTAGCCCGAATTCTCAATTCAAGTAACCAACAACATCAACAACAATGCCAACATTAAACATAATATTCCCAACTTCAAAATACTTCATAAACACCCCATATGGTGTTTGTCCCATAATTCCATCACAGAACCATTTTATAACAATTTTTACAGCTCCTTCTTCGTAAATAAATCAATATTAACATAAATAGAAAGAGATTCATACCTTTCCCGCACTAATAACGCTATATCTTCACCCCTTCACCTTAAACTTAAGCCACAACACATTAATACACAATTTTGTAGTTGCAACTATACGCTGTCTGGACCGGAATTTGAGAATTATACCTAGTTTTGGGCTAAAAGTTGGTGGTGGAAGGTTGGGGAATTTTTCTGGAGTTTTTGGGAGTGTTTGGGGTGATTTGGGACGAAATTAGGGGCCTCTCCCTTTTATAGAACGGTCCAGTTCTGCCGGGACCGACCTATTTTTCCTTCGCGCGCGTTCGCGTCTTGGGCGCGTTCGCTCGTGCTTAATTTTTCTGACTGTACCTTCATTCAGTAAAAAGGTCATAACTCTTGATACCGATATCATGTGAGGGCCCACGACCTACGGTTGGAAATATCTTTCAATTATCTAAAACTTTTATTCTTTGTGTTTTTCCAAATTCCAAAATTATAATACCGTTTTTGCCCCTCCAAGTCAGATCATCTGAAAATGTTTCCTTAAATCGCTCTTTTGGAAGGCTTATGCCTATATTTGGCTTATGGGTCCTTCTTAGGACTTGCTCAACCTTTCATGTACTACTCATATGTCTCTTCATATGTGCTTTATAAAACTCTGACGTGTGGGCCCCACTTAGCGTGCAAAGAACGAGGTTTCTCATTAAGTGCCATATGAACCAATTCATCCCATATGGTCTCCAAATGTCATATATATATTATTGTTACATTCTTATAATATAACCTTCATCTTGAACCCGAGTCCTCTAATTTTCTTCAGCGCGTTCGCGCTGTATTGGCCTCATGCCTCTCGCGCGTTCGCGCCACTCCTCGCGCGCGTTCGCGTGTACCATTTTCGTCCGCCGCCCCGACTGGTAACGTCCATATCTCCTTACCTCGATGTACGATTGAGGAGCGGTTTGTTGCGTTGGGAACTAGACTTCCCGAAATTCACTTTAGACTTTTGTTTCACTTCAAAACTCTTAATATACTAAAACATATTCTTCTTCCAATTAGGCCAAAATTTTCGTACCCAACCTTGCCCAACTTTCCTTCAAAGCCTCGGAAACTTAATCTCCTCAGTTCAATAGTTTTCCAATCCTCGCACAACCTGTTACGCAAACTCGGACTCTTGTAATCGTAACACGAGCACCTATGATCTTGCATTTTCTCGACCATAACTCCAATGTCTACACTTGAATAGCTAATACCTAACGAATCTCAACGTACCGAAACTACGGGGTATAACATCCTCCCCCCCTTTAGAACATTCGTCCTCGAATGTTAAACTAGTCTCATAAGGTCTTATAAGGTTCTCGGGAGATTTAAACTTTTCTTCTTGTTATCCCCTTTACTCGACTTGTAACATTCTAGGCATATTATCTCGTGTCGTCTCTTAATCTTTAACTCAAACCCTTCCTTATTCGTTCCATAGCTTGTTTTTCCGTTTCACACTTGCCTTTGTATTCTAGCTACATAGATCATATCATAACCTTGGCCACTTTCTCACTTGGCTTCACTTAACAATTCCCGTTATATTCACATTATATCTTATTCATAATCAATCCTATAACATAACACATCTTAACCCTTTACCCTTTCTAGTCCACTTTATCCTTAATATCTCGCAAGCTGTCTTATCAATATATCCATATCCACCACAATTTTTTTTTTCCTCCTTACTCTTGTTTTAATCATACTATTACTTCTTTCTCGAGGTCAGCCACACTCGCAACTTACTCAAAACTTACCATTATGGTGGACACGGCCTTTCAAGCCGCATTACAAACCTACATCTCATTTTCTCTTTATTTCTGGGAAAATTTCGGCAGAGTTTCCTCTATATTTCTTACTATCTCAAAACCTGTACACAGGAAATACCAGCAATGCCTCACAGGGCCAAAATACATATACACATATCATATCATATCGCAACCACACAGGGCTCCTAATATCATCAACAGTACACAAATGATAGACATACCTCGGATGCCCAATTTAAACGGCACCTGTTATACTTTCTTGTTTACTTTCCCCCTTTAGTCTTCAACTTGTATTTCAATTGCAACTTCAATATCTTTCCCAACATATATCTTTCATACCTTTGCTTACCTGTGATCTTAGTAACTTCCAACATCATCAATCCCTTTCCTCTGTCGATGTCATTTTTCTGCTGCAATAAAAAATCAGGGTAAGGAATCCCGTTTCCTATGACTTGGCTCTATGGCACGATCTCAGATGTGAAAGAAGAGTAACCACCCTAGATGCCCCGTAGCCTCCTGTTTATAAATGTGGCGCGCAACACACCATAAATAAGACTCTACCGGACACGACTTTGAAGACAACCCAGGACGAACTCGCCTCGATACCACTTTGTCACACCCTAACCTTATTAGGGTGTGATGGGCACCCGACCCTTACCTAGAGCCGAGCGAACCCTCAGACTCTTACTACGTACAAAATCGCGTCAAAATTTTTAAATCAAATAAGATAAAATACATAGTAAATTTTTTTCTTCAAAAATACTCTTTCTCGAAGCTTCCAAACCAAACAAATCTATAACCATACAAAACTCAATACATAACGCAGACCGACATATCGGCTGACGGAGCCGCTTGTGCACCGACAACCAACACCCGTACGCTGTCTGCAAAGTCTCTAACATCCATCCATAAAGCATATCATACAAACTCTGACTCGGCAACACTCCAGGAGCAAGTGGAGCCGCCAACCCACCGGAACATCTTCTCGTAATGGTCGCTAATCATGCGGGAGTACCCGCGCGGCATGAAACGTAGCCCCCGAAGAAAGGGGGTCGTACGGAATATGTACCGAGTATGCAAAGCAGAAAAATACAGAAAACGAAGTAAAGTGTACCGAACGCGAGCATAATAGTCCGAATACCAACGTACTTACATCTGACATCCAAATCATACATAAGGGGTTCAGAAGACAAATAGGATAATCAAACATATCATATGAGCTGACATTAACCGACTGATCATAATTCGGACTGTCAAAATCACATATACACAAATCATACACACATACCGCGGCCAAATACCCAGCGGTAATATCACATATACACATACCGCGGCCAAGAATCCAGCGGTCATGTCACGGCCCGCGGTCAAGTATCCAGCGGACAATATCACAAATACACATGCCGCGGCCAAGAATCCAAATGTCATGTCACGGCCCCGCGGTCAAGTATCCGGCGGACAATATCACACATACCGGCCCGGGAACCGGCGAACAATGTCACAATGGTAGGCACGAGCGGAGTAGTGCGGAAAACATATGCATATCAATAAATAAATTCCAGGACTCGACGAATAATTACATATATATATACTGACATCAGAAGGCTCAAAGTAAGTGTCGAGTCAATCGGAATTAATATACAAAAGTTACGAACTTTCAAATTACAAAACTTTCGAAAAACACTTCATAGGTCATTTTCTGAAATTTTAGTATCATTTATTTTTAGGAAGTTTTCAAACAACCTTATAGAGTACTTCAAACGGAACCTTAAAATCATATGCACATCTCTAGAATATACCTATCCAAACTTAGGCCATATCAAATATTTTTCAAACCATATCCGGAACGTATCGACTAATACTTCAAACATCATAGGCATGTGACAAGTCATATGGAATAGTTTATGGAAATCAAGGACATAGGCCATCCTAGTGGCTCTAGGAGTAGAATATTTCTTTGGAGCACACATATATGTTATTCGTTCATTGCATAAAGGTCATGCCAAAAAGGAAGAACGGTAAGCTTTACATACCTTGGTTGCTTCCTAGGCTAATCCAAACTCAAGTCTCGGCAGCTCAAAATCTACAATAACGCCATTAGACACCAAACATTAGCCATAGGCACCTCAGAACCCAATTCTAAGCTCGCACTTTATTTACGTAATTTGGGCAGCACCTCCCTGTTTATATGCCTAGCCCGAATTCTCAATTCAGTAACCAACAACATCAACAACAATACCAACATTAAACATAATATTCCCAACTTCAAAATACTTCATAAACACCCCATATGGTGTTTGTCCCATAATTCCATCACAGAACCATTTTATAACAATTTTTACAGCTCCTTTTTCGTAAATAAATCAATATTAACACAAATAGAAAGAGATTCATACCTTTCCCGCGATAATAATGCTGTATCTTCACCCCTTCACCTTAAACTTAAGCCACAACACATTAATACACAATTTTGTAGTTGCAACTATACGCTGTCTAGACCGGAATTTGAGAATTATACCTGGTTTTGGGCTAAAAGTTGGTGGTGGAAGGTTGGGGAATTTTTCTGGAGTTTTTGGGAGTGATTGGGGTGATTTGGGACGAAATTAGGGGCCTCTCCCTTTTATAGAACGGTCCAGGTTCTGCCTGGACCGACCTATTTTTCCTTCAGCGCGTTCGCGTCTCCTTTGGGCGCGTTCGCGCTGTGCTTAATTTTTCTGACTGTACCTTCATTCAGTAAAAAGGTCATAACTCTTGATACCGATATCGTGTGAGGGCCCACGACCTACAGTTGGAAAGCTCTTTCAATTATCTACAACTTTTATTCTTTGTGTTGTTCCAAATTCCAAATTTATAATACGGTTTTTGCCCCTCCAAGTCAGATCATCTGAAAATGTTTCCTTAAATCGCTCTTTTGGAAGGCTTATGCCTATATTTGGCTTATGGGTCCTTCTTAGGACTTGCTCAACCTTTCATGTACTACTCATATGTCTCTTCATATGTGCTTTATAAAACTCTGACGTGTGGGCCCCACTTAGCGTGCAGCAACGAGGTTTCTCATTAAGTGCCATATG
Organism: Lycium ferocissimum; assembly: GCF_029784015.1. Taxonomy (NCBI): domain Eukaryota; kingdom Viridiplantae; phylum Streptophyta; class Magnoliopsida; order Solanales; family Solanaceae; genus Lycium; species Lycium ferocissimum. The sequence continues at coordinate 18,746,524 of NC_081353.1, forward strand.
AACCAATTCATCCCATATGGTCTCCAAATGTCATATATATGTTATTGTTACATTCTTATAATATAACCTTCATCTTGAACCCGAGTCCTCTAATTTTGTTCAGCGCGTTCGCGCCCCTTAGTGGCGCGTTCGCGCAGACCATTTTCCTGTCTGCCAGCCCGACTGGTAACGTCCATATCTCCTTACCTCGATGTCCGATTGAGGAGCGGTTTGTTGCGTTTGGAACTAGACTTCCCGAACTTCACTTTAGACTTTTGTTTCACTTCAAAACTCTTAATATACTAAAACATATTCTTCTTCCAATTAGGCCAAAATTTTCGTACCCAACCTTGCCCAACTTTCCTTCAAAGCCTCGGAAACTTAATCTCCTCAGTTCAATAGTTTTCCAATCCTTCCATAACCTGTTACGCAAACTCAGACTCTTGTAATCGTAACACGAGCACCTATGATCTTGCATTTTCTCGACCATAACTCCAATGTCTGCACTTGAATAGCTAATACCTAACGAATCTCAACGTACCGAAACTACGGGGTATAACACTTACGACTAAGACATGCCTCAAGAAAGAAAGGGTAAGCTTCACATACCTCGTCTGCTTCCTACGTAAATCTGAACTTAGGCCTCGGCTTCTCAAAATCTACAACAACATCATTTGGTATCAAACATTAGCCATAGACTCTTAAAACTCCAATTTCGACTAGCACTTAATTTTACAGTAAATTTGGGCAAAGCATTTCCCCCGTAAATTCAACATCCCCGAGATTTCAACTCGGCTAAATCTTCAACAACAATACCAACAACCATTCTAGCAACATCAACAATTAATTTAAAAGGCATTCTAACGTCAATAACTCTTTTCTAAATATTTCGACAACATTCCATTTACGTTCGAATTAATCACATATGATCAAGCCAACATCAATGCTTACATACATTCAAGTACCAATCCGAAACCATTCAAATAAAATTAAAGAACACGTCAAGCAATCCAAAAATGATCACACGGCCCAACCAATGGCCAACACCACTCGAAACTCTCCAATTGCCATAGGAACAACAACAACACATTTCTTTCTTCTAAATTCATAAACTACACCAATAATCCACATATTCACAACATTAACCTTAACAATACAAGAAACTACGCTAAATTCACATTATCTTCAAAACAGCCCATAAACGTTCTCTACTTCAACTTGGACCATTAAATCATCATTTTCACCATAGAATCCATACAACAACAACCAAAACATACTAAATAAAATTAGTTCATCATATTCTACAAACAACACATATGCACGGCCACATACCAAATTCCATATTTCCATGAATTTCATCCATTTCCACTTACTACAACATGCACAAACCCTTCATAACACATGAAAAGAGGATTAAAACTTACCTTCTTCCTTTCACTTTTTCATTCGGCCAAGGTGAGGTTTTACAAGAACAAGAGCTTTGCTTGATTCAACTACTACTTCATGTTGTTTAGCACCTTCCAAAGAGTGGAAAACCTAGGAGAGAATAGTTTTTGTGATCAACTTTCCAAGAGCATAGGTTCCGCCAGCCATAGCCGAACAGCCCCTCTCCTCTTTTTTTTTTTTTTTTTTTTTCTCCATGTTTCTTCATCTTTCTAGAGATATAAAAGATGACTTAATAACTTGCTTGGTCATCTTATTATACACATATGTTATTAATCCAAGTGTACCATGGCCCACCTACTCTTGATGAATTTTATTTGGCCACTCATGGGTGGCTCCCCACATATGCCACACGGCCAAATGTGGCTTTTGTGGTGCATGACTAATTAATTTCCTAATTTCAATTTTGCCCTTAATATTCCATACCAATAATTTCATAAACAACTTATGCCTTAAAATAAAATCGAGGGTCAAAAGTCTCAATCTTGTATCCCGGAATAGCCTTGTCCTTAACTTTTCACCAATAGCTCGGAATGTCCCGACGTACAAAATACGGGATATAACATCCTCCCCCCCTTTAGAACATTCGTCCTCGAATGTTAAACTAGTCGTATAGGGTCTCATAAATGCTTTGGGGGAGGGTCCCCTTTGATGGCTATATACTGCTCCTCATAGGATGACTTTTCTGTTGCCTGGATACCATCTATGGAAGATATTCTGGAGAGGTCGCCTATACCTTTACGAAGCACTGGCAGGTGGAAGACTGGACGCATGTCTCCAATTCAAGTGGTAGGTCTAACTCATAGGCAGCCTTGCCTATCTTACGAGCAATCTGATAAGGTCCAATGTGCCTCGGATTAAACTTCCCTTTTTGCCGAATTTCATGACGCCTTCAAGGGTGACACTTCCAGATACCCAATCGTCGACCCGGAACCCTAGGTGTCGACGTCGAGTATCTGCATATGACTTATGTTGCCTCCGAGCTGCTAGTAACCGCTCCCGAATGAGTTTCACTTTGTCAACTACTTCATCGAATCATATCCGGCCCGATTAACTTAATTTCGCCAACATCGAACCAGCCAATCGGTGACCTGCACTTTCTACCATACTAAACTTCATACGGCTCTCTGGATGCCGGAATGGTAGGTATTATTATATTCGAACTCACAAGTGGAAAATAATCATCTCAGCTGCCTCGAAAATCAACAACGCAAAGCTCCGCAAAGATGTTCCTTGACGTCTAAATAGCACGCTTGGTTTATCCGTTAGTCAACAAAGTGGCATACCGCATCGAGAGATTCATCTCGTGACCTCATCCTTTCGGGAGGACCTCCGTGGTTAACTGTAATTGAGCTCCTCCGTCTGAGATCATAGATGAGGAAGATTTATGAAGTTTCTCTATATACTCGCGCATATCCTTTAACTGGATAAGTGGTCTTAAATATGTTCCTGTACTGACTATTTGTGGTTCAACAACCAGCGTCATCAGTCCTTATGTCTTTGTCACCCTTTACCGTTTGCATTCCGAATGCTCACCCAACATAACTTTGTCGCTAGTGCGTACAATGGTTATGTCCTTCAAACTATTCCTCCCGATTCCTTCTCTGGACTACCTTCCCCCGATCTAAAGTAGGTATACACGTAATGGTTCTGCACCCTTCGCTATCCTTTACAGCAGCTACACTTATGGCAACTCATAATTCGAGTTCAAACTAAATCTTTGGGCTCTCGTTACAACCTTTCCTTTAGCTTTTTGCCACAACTGTTTCTCTAACCTTTGTCCCTCAAATCTCACCCTATGACCCGAAAGCATAGGGCTACGAAAATCCTTACTTCTCTCCGATTCTCTCATAGCACAATACGTGTCTTCAATTCCCTTGTATTGGCGATCGTTTTGAATTCTAGCTCCAAACTAATAAATTCCCCTTCTGGAACATGATAATGCCAAAATCTCTTTCAAGTTCAGTATGTTCTCCCCCCCCCCCCTTTTTAGTAGGGAGGTCTTAATACACCAATAATTATTTATTTATTTTTTTACACACCGTCCTCGGCACTTATCTTCGAGAGTTGGAATCTCTTAGAATCGTTGCGCGCCTAATCTTCCTTTCCTTTACTTCTCATTTTTCGTTGTGGTCATCACTCTTTCATTCCACTTGTTGAAGTCTCGTTCTCTAAATTCATACCTTCCTCTTCTTATCCCATACTACCACACTCTATCCTCTCACAAGCCTAACCTCGAATTTTTATCCAATTAGTGCCGTGCTTTGCTTCGCCTCTCTTGGAGG
>NC_081353.1:18750330-18788134 GCF_029784015.1 Lycium ferocissimum
TTGAGTCGATACTTGGAGAAATCTTGAGAGTAAAGACAACGGGATTGAGAGCCGTTGGCGAACAAAGAGATCTCGCATTTCAAAAAGGTCATTGTCAAAGTTTCAAGGTCAGCAACAAAAGCTAGTGTCTGTAAGAATGAGCTTAAGCCTGAGCATCAACTAGTCTTCTAGTTTGTCAGCAAAGTGCTTTTGCCAAGAATGGAGGGATGATATACCGTCACGGTGGCAGATCTGGTTCTAATGGAAGCTCTTACATCTTTTGAATCAATCAACTTGCCTACTATCATGATGGAGAGAACGAGTAAGGTGGCGCGAATTGTGCAAGGAGGACCTGGTCTCCCATATGGATTTTTCTTAATGAAAGTCCTTGGGCATTTTAATGTAAGAACTGGTAGAGCCTCCTTGAGAACTAAGGACCATGTGTTCTCTCTGGTCACCCTGAAGGAGTGTGAGGTTGTGCCACAGGGACCAAGTGTTGGAAGTCTATCCATTCTCTCAATTTTAATTGAAGCTCAAGAAGTGACAAATGTAGAGATCAAACAATTCAAGGAGGAAAATGCCCTTCTAAAAGCCCAACTAGCTGAACGACCGAAAGAACTAGGTTCCGGGCGAAAAGCAGAAGAAGAACTTGAGAAGCTATAGGCAAAGAGGGATCAGTTAAGAACTCAAGTGGACTCACTCAGAGATGAGATGATAAAGGATCGTCAAGCCCATAGAAATTGACGGATATTTGCTCATCCCCTTCAAGTCTCTACACTATCCAGAAAATCCTTTTTCGCCCCCATCCCTTTTGCATAAAATTGAAGTCACCTTTTTTGGAATTTTGGCAGATTTGCAGTTTAACTATTATTTGTGTATACTGAATTGATTACTATATGAAATTATGTTGATCTTTCTAGTGGCATATTGTTGTGTTCCTGTGCATTATTGTTAGCTTACTTTCCTATACCTCACTCATGATTATGTTGCCCCTGTGGGTCTGAGTTAATATGCCCTCTGTGTACCTTACATGTCGGCAGAGATAGCTGAAAAGCCGAACCACTTGTTGCCCACAAGTACAACTGTGAGTTGGCCCATGCTTTGGGTCAAAATTGAAGAGTGGTCTCTTTCCACCCCACATGCTCCCACTATATATACAACATGATGCCAACATATGTGAGTCGACTTGAAAACCTAATTTAAATCATGCAAAGCTGCCATCACAAGTTCTCAAGATCTCTCAAGAACAAAGTTACTTTCAAGCTGAAGAACTAGATCCTGATATGAGTTTAGTCTCTATTCTTTAGGTTATTGTAAATCTTTGTTCATTTGTGCTTAAACTGAAAACCTACTCTTCTTGTTTAGAAGTTGCTTGTCGGTATCTTAAATTCTCAAAGTGTGCTTGTTGGAAGTGTGTTTCCTCAAGCTTTTGAGTAGTATACTAGGCTAGAGTTAGTCTAGATGTATTAGTGGTCCTTGGCTAGAGTTAGTCAAGTGGAGGTGCTTGCAATCGGAGTATTGCCAGTCTGGAGGGACTACGGGGGTTAGTTCCTAGGTTGCATAAGCTTTATTGTATGGGTGAGGGATTATGAGAGTTAATTCCTAGCTTACGATAGAGTTGTAACCTAAAGTTGCTCGTGTAGTGGAGTTGAAATCCTACTGGGTGTAGGTCGTGGTTTTTAATCACTTGAGCAAGGAGTTTTCCACGGTAACATCCGTGTCCTTTACATCTTTTGCATTGCATAAAGGGAGCGTATACAACCTGTGTCACTTATGCATTATTTGGTGGATGCATAGCCTGCAACACATCTTTTTTGCTCTTTATATTGTATTGGATAATTCTAGTGGGCTTTCTTTTATTTATGGTTTATCAGATGTGGCTCAATGCATCTACTATTTGATTCAGTAAGGTTGATATTAATGTGAATGATAAATTAAACTTGTATAGCATATTATAACAGGAGGGAAAAAGAATTAGTGCAATGAATGATTGAAATTTGCTTTGTTTGTCTGATGAGAAATTGAGAGTTGTGAAACAGTGAAGGAATAGGAAATATTAGTAGAAACTTGAAACAAAAGTTGATGACGATGAAGTACCTACACTGTACATGACGCGGGTCATTGCTTCTGCTCTTGTTAAGGACGAGAGTGAGAATAATGACGCCATACTAACCTAAGGCTGAAGAAGCACCAGGAATAGCAACTTAAGCATTAAAGGCTTAATATGACAGTAAATAATGAATAAATCAATTTGGCTGAGGCATTTTCTCTCTATTTGTAAGAATTTTTCTTATAATCTTCTTTTTATTTGCTTTTCCTTTTTCGTTTAAAGTAGACTAAAGCTGAATCAATTATTATTCATAGTTGTTCTTTGTTTCTTCCTTACCCTTTGTAAGTTTGTTTGCAATTTCTCAAACCAGTGTTCCTTCGAATTCCTCGAAGCCTTTTTCATTAGTACAATACGATACATGTCTCCTACTTTTTATTTCTCTTAATTTCTATTTATAGTATTATTTTTTCTTGAGTATGATAATACAAAATAGTTATTTAAGGTTGTGCATCCACCAAACCGTATATGAGGGACCTGGTTGTATACCAGTTCCCTTATGCAATGCAGTAAGCAAAGAAAGCTCAATTTTACCATGGAAACCTCCTTACTCAAGGGATTAAAAACCACGACCTAACCCAGTAGGATTTCAGCTCCACTAACCGAGCAACTTCAGGTTACAACTCTATCGTAAGCTAGGAATTAACTCCCATAATCCCTCACCCTTACAATAACTATTATGCAACCTAGGAACTAACCCCTGTAGTACCTCCTCACTTGCAATGCTTCGATTGCAAGCACCCCCACTTGACTAACTCTAGCCTAGTGTATCACTCAAAGCTTGTGGAAACACACTTCCAACAAGCACACTTTGAGAATTTAAGACACCTAAAACCAACTTCTAAGAAAGAAGAGTAGGTTTACAATTTAAGCACAAATGAACAAAGATTCACAACAGCCTAAAGAACTTACACTAAATCTTGAATCTGGATCAGGTTCTTCAACTTGTAGGTGACTTTGGTCTTGAGAGATCTTGAGAACTTGTGTCGACAGCTTTGCACTATTTTGGATTATGTTTTCAAGTCTACTCAATATGTTGCCATTATGTTGTATATATAGTAGGAGCATGTGGGATGGATAGAGACCACTTATTGACTTTGACCTAAAGCATGGGCCAACTCACTGCTGTACTTGTGTGCGGAAAGTAAACGGTTTAGCTTTATAGGCTTCTCTCTGACGACAAGTACAAGGTGCATAATTGTTACGGACCAGTCTCACATGCAGTTGCGAAATGCTTTGACAATGATCAAAACACGAATACATTTGATACTACCAATTTCCCCCTTTTTGATGATGACAAGCTCATAGATGATGTTAGTGACGGTTCGCATTTTCCTGGGCGGGGTTAACGCTTGGAAAAGCTACTTTAAAATCGTTGGTGCTCTTTCGGACTTTGTTTTAAAAGAGTCGCCACATAATTTTTAGGAAATTAGAAAAACCAGTTTTGAAGGGTTTATTCATACACCGTGAAAAATCCTTGTTAATCCAAAGTTCTAGGTAAGGGTTCTGGTGATCCCCTAGGGAAGGTGTTAGGCACCCTAGTATTAAGGATCCGTACTATACGGTTGACCTTTGAATTCCAATGTGTGAGTATTTGCATGAACTCTTAATTTGGTGTTTATTTCCCAAAAAAATCTGTCATTTTGCGTATCATTTTTTGAAAAAGATTAAATATATTCCCTTTACATATAGGGTATTTAGGTTCAGATTTATAATATCTTGATACAATTGGTTCCTTTCACATATAAGGATAATAGTAGTTTTTTGTAAAGATAAAAAGTTTTTTAAAAAGTATGGGATAAATAAATTTTATTCATGCTTGACTCATACATGGTCCGGGTTAATCCGTTTAATACGTTTTTTAGAACGTCCTTATCTAAAACTTTATGTTTACAAATAGTTTACACGGATTTAATTTACAAGAGTCTGATTACATAATCAACTAACTTTGGTCCTTGAATTTCATCTTTAAAACCCAATCATTTATAGCATAATAATAACGTTTTTGATGTGTGCTTTGGCCTAAACTTATGTTCTTTTTTTTTTTTTTCTGAAAAAAAATGGTTTGGGTTTTTGGCCCAAAATCTTATTTTTTTCTTTAATTACTGGGCTCAGCCCAAAACATGTTTTTCTCTTATCCTTTTTTTGAAAAAGTTTGGTTAAGTTGGGCCTAAAAATATGATTTTTTAGGTTGTGCCTTAGCCCTCAAAAACCTCAATCTTTCGTTTGAATTTAGCCCAGAAAATATGTGCGTTTTGGTACACAAATACACCACCTATGCATAAGTTAAAAAATCATTTTCTGACTGATTTTTTAATCTAAAAGAAAGAACTTCTTTTACGGCATTTTAAAGCATATCATTTACGCGCATTTTGAAATTTGTTTTTTCTGCATAGACTTTTGGGCTTGAGTTAATAAAAAGCTATTTTAAAGAAAAATGTCAAGTCTGGTCTTTCTATGTTTAGGGAAAATGATAACAATATATATTTTTTTAGTAAAATTAAACTAATACTTTTCATTCCTTTATTGATTTTAGCCATTTCTTTTTGTTCTTTTAGAAAACGTTTATATTAATCCATGTTTTGGAAAAAATCACGTTGGGGAGCCTAAGGTCGAACTAAATGGCATATGTACCGTTTACCTAAGATGCCTAGTCCAAACCATAAGTGATTCCAATAACAATGTGAGTTTGTTTTACAATATACAAATACAACACTTTAATAAATGAGGGAACTAACATCATGAAATTTAAGGAAAAGAGGGATATGCTAGGGTTGTACCAAACCCCTAATGGACCATTTTTACCCATGGTTGGGCTTTCGTGTCATTCTTACCCATATTTGGGCTTTATAATATTAGCTTCCTTTCTCTTCTTGGACTTAACGATTTTGAAGAAAATTTCCTATTGGGCCTTTGGCCCGCCCAGTGGGCGACTTTTCCCCCGAAATGGCCATGCGATTGGGGGGGGGGGGGGAAGGAAAAGGAGCCAAATTAGTCTATGTTTGCTAAACCTATTACTAGCATAATATACTTATATATATACATGTATATCCAAGTTGATTACAAATGCCTGATTAAGACTTGATCATTCTGCTTATTGGTTTCACTGGCTGCCAACTCATGCCATACACGAAGGAAAAGGTTGTCACCACTCTTATTCAGGCAACGCCAAATTCAGGGGTTTCACGAACCCCGGGCATGTGTTGGACATAGGGAATGGCTAGACCTATCCCAGAGCCACCTCGACTCCCCCCGAACAGTCTTTGCCATAGTGTATAATCGAGGCCCCCAGTTGTGCACAAGCGTCGTCGCATAGAATGTAGTTTAAATACTAAAAACGATATTAAAAAAAGTAAAGTCAAAGTCATGACGAGTAGGAAACAGAGATATTGTAATACAATGATGTATAAAAATAACATAACAAATTCAAAATACTTAGTATAATAGGTGATACAAACAAACCATCCGTTTTTACTCATGTATACATGCTACCTATAACTGGCCCATTCCCTTATATACACATAGTATACTTATGATATACATATGTGATGTGTATACCAAGTGTATACCATATGTATATTCCTCTTCCTTTTCATTAGCCTATACATATTCTGTGTATATTCACATTCTATGTGTTTAACCTTTGGCCTCAAGATCATTTCATTCATCTGGTTGATCCTTATTCCTCAGAACAGTGTTCAAGGACAAAACTAAAGCTAATTAAAGTCAAACTTAACTCTTATACACATCAAATAAATGATTCATCAACCGCGTGTTAAGAACCTCATAGTAGGAAGTGAGAATTGCTTAATGTAATAACAAAAACACAATAGAGAGATGTAGACAAAGAGAAAAGATCCTATAACATATGATCACCAAAACAGGGTTAGAGCATCAAGAAGTCTGAACTAAAACAACATTAAATGAACTAAGACTGTACAACTTTATATTCCCAGTAAAAACCACAGAAATGAACCTTTGTTCTAGTCAAACAGTAGTAAGAGCATATATACAACAAGATTTCATGTAAATTGCCACTTGAATAAAAAGGAGAAAGGACCAACTATGTATGTCACCAAGTCTCACAGATGATGAATGACATAAAGTTTTAAAAAAATTTCTTTACAACTCATAATTTTTTAACTCTAAGGACAACATCAATCGGACCTTAAACTAGTCCATTTCCCTTTAAAGAAAGCAAAATCACCACAGTAAAATAGCAGTTCCTCTCTTAACTTCTGGTTCCCTTTTAGACATTTAAGCAAGTTAACTTTCTCACCTTTTTTCTATTCCCGACCCTTTGATAAAATGGTAAGATTTAAGAAGACGATGCGTCCTCGTAGCGGGAATGCCCCCACTGGTTCGTAATTTGTGTCATGACACCCCTCATTTGGAGGGTAGGTACGATGAGTCAAGCTAAGGTGTCTTGAAAAACCTATCTTAAGTAGTTGGTTATGTTCAAAGTACTCACGACATCACTCGAAACAACAGCATTAAACGATTTCGACATCGCTGTATTCATTTTTTTTAAAACACGGACTCGATCGTCGGATTATTTCATCCCATAGTTCTAGCTATGATAGGACTTTAAACACACCAACAGTATAGAGACAAACCTTATCAAACAAAGTACCACTTACCTTTTTAATCCAAGTCTGCTACAATGCACACTAAAGTCTAAGTGCACAGTTCGAGTTCCAAGAATAAGGTCCTCGCGACCTTAGAGTTAACGAAAGTGCCTTTTCCCAATTCAAACTATACGAAGTACCTGGCAGACGAGTCCCATATAAACGTATCATAAAGGTTTTTTGAACATATTCATTCAAAAACAAACAGAAAAGCAAACAAGTTGAACTCTGAAACATGAATCTAGGTTCTGATGGATAACTTACCCCCAAGAATTTAGTTAATAGCAGTTTTTAATCCCTTAATTATGGCAGAATGTGACAGACCCTCGCACTTTGTTTTAACTTGGTCTTAACAGCATAAAATCTCAAGGATTCACCAAGGCATGACAAACTCTTCCTAACCAATCCTAAGATCTCTTTGAATCCCACGATCGTGGGAACGAGGGTTAGAGGACAAGGAAGCACCTGTGGTCACCGAAGAGAAACGAGGGATGAGGTCATCACCTCCCCATCCCTTTCCCCGATCTTACTTTTAGTAAAAAAGGATCAAAGGCCCCATTTGGTCACTACCTCCGCCCATTCCTAAGCTCACCTTTACTCTCCTAAGGTAATCTCAAATCCTTTACCTTATCCCACAGTACTGCTAATACTTTAAGACATTATGGTCACGATAAGAGTTTTGACAACGTCTACACTAAATTTCATCTAAACACCCAGTTGACCACATAAGTTAACATTTTTAATCAATTCAGTTTAGGATCCCAACTATGCAAACTACTTTGAATTCCTTTTAGACATTGCTACTTTGGAAAGATTTGAACATGTTAATCATTTTAAAGCTTAAGTTCAGACAGAGCACCAGCCTTTAGACTCAAACAACTCTTTTTCATTAGTTGATTAATATTTTTTAATAGTCAAGAGCATATTAGGACTCAATTATCCTTTTTAATCCCATTAGACTTCTTCTGAAAACTCAAACATGATTTAGGCATGAAAAGGGGAGGGTCTGATAACATGAATGTCAGGACTAAACTCTGCTCAAATGAACAAACATGACACACAATCATCCTAGTTGTATCTAGGTATCCTGATTCATTTTAGATGATTTATAACTTTATAATCCTACATTAGCTTCTAATGGACCATTTGGGAACCTGTTACCAAATACATGAACCTTAATCCCAACCTTCATTTTAAGACTTAAGCCTCAAATTACCTTTAATGTATAGCATACAACTACTCAAGGTTGTTTTAGGCTAATCCAAACATATTCATACAGACTCATATAGACTCAAACCCATTCAAATGCAAATAGATCCTATTTAATCTGACTCTAATGCCTTAACCACATCATGAGACCCCTACAAGTATGCCTAGGCTCTTTAAGCTTTATTTCAGTCTAATCATGATCCTTTATTTTATCCTAATCATAACTCATGTTATCTAATTGACATAGACATAGTATACAGACTTGTGAAAACAGATTGAAGACTCAAATTTGACATAGTCTCCTCCACGAAATAACACTGCCTTAAGTGATTCAAGATAGATCATCACAGTACCTTAGCAAATCTATTACACTCAAATAGGCTCAGTATTGATTTAAGAATTCACTAAATTACTGTTATGAATCATATAATTAGATTTTGTCATGTTTAAGGTTTGACGACCAAACGAAACTTGACATCTAATAAAGCACTGGTACAATTGTTCATCTATCTATAGAACAACATTAGTACATTATCTAATTTCATACCATCAGTCTATATCAGCAGCTAATTATTAATGTTAAGCATGTATTTTGAAAATAAGGAAGTAATCTCCACTTCCAAACAATCTAATGAACCTTAAACATTACCTAAACAAGACATTGTTACTTAATTGAGCCAAAAGTAATCCAACAACAAACTAACATTAAAACAGGCTACTATCCCACAACAAACTACTAAGAAATAACAAAAATAAGTAAAAAGGATAAAATGTTACCTTTTAAAAGTGCAGCCATGGTCAAAATCGAACTTGAAGCGCTTTGTGCTTCCAAAACCACACTCAGCCACACAGACTCAAAAACTAGAAAGAAACAAATTTTTAGAACTCAGAAAACCTCAAACTAAGTCGGATTCTTAAAATTTTTATACTTAAGAGGCTTGAATTTGAAGTTTCTAGCCTTCTTTAAATTTTTCCCAATTTTTTCGACCTCCCAAAAACTATTTTTATGAGGGGTTGGGGTTCTATTTATCGAACCCCAAAATCTTTGAACAAAGTAAAGTGTCGATGTGGTACCGAGCAGATCTTCTTAAAATAACTCAACAAAACGTATTCTATGGTCTGGATTGAACTAAATCAACAATGAACGGCTTGATCTGAGCTTGTCCTTTCTCAATCCAGTTGATTGGAGTTCAACCAATGAGAGATGTGGACGTACAAGTGCAATACAGCAAAAATACTCAAGAAAATCATTTTGTTTTGACTTAAATCGAAGAAAAAGTAAAAAGCTGAGAGGGTATTATCGCGTTTGGGATGAAAATAGCGAAATTAGGGTTGAAACCCTGATAGTTTCATGCAAATGGACACACCAAGAATGTGGAGAGTCTGCATGCTCTGATTTCTTACCATTTTTGGACAAGAAAGACAAAATTTTCAGAGGCAGAGAATAGGGTTTCATACGGAAGAGGAAATGAAGAGAGAGGGATGACTTAAGGGTTGTTTGGCGTGAATAAAAATGTAAAGGGGTGTATCCCCTTATCTTATGCGAGCTGGGCCGGGTCGTGCCCATTTGGGCTGGACTCGGTCCAGATGTTAAAATTATAAGGCTGGCCTCTTTGTATACATGTATATGTATACCTAGTGTATACATGTATATGTATAGAGAAAAAAAATAGATAATTTGATAATTAGATAAAGATTAAGATTCATGATATTTTAATTATAGACAAAATTAGGACATAATTATCCTAGTAAAATAATTTAAAAATTGGCCAATTTTATTAATGGGCTTAAAATTGTGAATATGGCCTTAATTGATTCTAACCCAACTGATTATTTCAATTATGGTGAAATTTGACCTTGATTGATTTTAATCTAACTGGTTATTTCAATTATGGCCATATTTGTCTTAATTAGCAGATTCAAAAATTAAATTGCATTAATGACCTTGATTAATTTAAGCCAATGAATTTGGTTATTTCAATTAAGGCCATTAAGAGGCTAATTTTACAAAAATGACCCCAATTTCCTTAAACCATGAATTGGTTAAATTAATTGTGGCCATAACAAAATAATTAAATATTTAAACCTCAATTTGCATTAAGGACCACTTAATTGACTAATTAAAACATTTATAGATAATTATGAGTAATTTTGACAAATTACACAATTATGCAAAATTAGGGGTGGCAATTGGGGTAGGGCGGGGCAGGGCAGGGCAGGGCATATCCTTAATAGGGCAGGGTAGGGAACAACTTAAATGGGGCGGGCCGGGCGGGCGGGGGCAAAAAATTATTTTTGAAAATTTTTAATGGGTTAGGGCGGGGGCGGGGCAAGGCCGGGTTAAGAGATGGGTCGGGTAGAAAAATAGAGACCCGCCTATTTCTTTCTTTTTTCCCCAAGTCCCAAGACTGACACGTCCCTCCTCGCAAATTACTCTTCTTTCAAAGACTCGACGTTCAAAGACAAGGTCACCTTCTCCTTGCTCCCATGAACTTTTTTCATGTGGTCGTCGTCCAACATGTCTGCTAAGTGGTAATGGTCTCTACTTTTCTTTTTCTTCGAACTTCTCCTTTTTTTTTTTTTTTTTTGGTATGTTATTGCATTTTGGGAGTATTAGTTGAAAATATTGTGCTTTATACCTATTTTTCTTCTGTAAAGTTAATATCTTTTCTTAGTTTTTAATTTATTGCTCTGTTTTCTTGATTGTCATTAAAAGAATTCCATTTTTACTATGATAATTTTTTTGACTACTTTCTACATCAACACACTAGGTGTTCAAGTATTATATGAGAACCAAATGTTCTTTATTAGATTCTTGGCAACTTTATTAGATTCAAGTATACTTCTTTATTAGATTGTTCTTTAACAAATATTACATACTTATGCAAAATTGTAACGACGGTTTCTAATTTTGTAATAGATAATCATGGCATCTCAAAATGATGAGAATTCACCCGCTTCCTCATCTAACGCTATTTCCTTAGATTTGAGAGTCCGGGCTAACGAACTTAATGAAGTCATTGAGCGAAAAAAAAGGAAGAGATGCTAAAGCATGGAATCATTTCAAGTTGGTGTCCGTTGATGGCGTTCGTATGGTCAATGTAAGTATTGCGAGGCTCGATATAAAAATGCTCAAAATTGTGGGACGAAGGCTATGTGGGTTCACATACCAAAGTGTCTAGAGGAACAAGAAGTGAGGGTGACACGGGGGGTGATGATGGACAACATTATTTTGATCAAGATGCTTCACGTAAACAACTTGCACATGCCATTATTTTACATGAGTATCCACTTTCTATAGTTGATCATGTGGGATTTAGGAACTTTGTTGCGAGTCTCCAACCTATGTTTAAGATGGTTTCAAAAATACGATAAAAAATGACATAATTAAAATTTTTGACAATTTGAAATAAAAAACTTCTAACTTGTTGGAGAAAGTCACGGTAAAATTGCAATAACAACCGATATGTGGACTTGAAATAACACCAAAAAGGATTCATGGCTATTCTTGGACATTTTATAGATGATTCGTGCGAGCTTCAAAGTCACATTTTGAGGTTTGTTTATGTTCCGCTCACATGATAAAGATGCTTTGTGTGGTGCTTTGGTTAATTGTTTGTTTGATTGGAATCTTGAGCGACGAATATCAACTATCACAGTTGATAATTCTAGTACCAACAATGCAATGATGAAAACCTTATTGGAAGAGAAACTTAATAAAGAGATTTGTTCTTGCGGCCCATTGTTTCATGTGCGTTGTGCCGCACACATCTAATTTGATTGTACAAGAAGGGTTAAAAGTGATAGGAGGTGGTATTGGCAAAGTACGTGATAGTGTCTTGTATTGGATTGGATCGGTGGCGAAATTGAGAGATTCAAAGAAGCCGCACGTCTGCTTCTACTGTTCTTGTAAGAAGAAGTTGGAGTATGATTGTCCTACCCATTGGAACTCTACTTATCTAATGTTGAGAATAGCCTGGAATACAAAGAAGTGTTTAAGAAGTTGAGTCTAAGCGACAAATTATAAGTCTTATCAATGAAGAGCTGATAGGTGATGCGGAAGATGTTTGTGGTAAGCTCAAATTTTTTACTATGTCATTTGAACAATTTTCGGGAACTCAATATCCAACTTCCAATCAATACTTTACAAAAGTTTGTGAAATTAAGATAGACTTGGAAGATTGGGTGAAGAGCTTTAATCCTACGATTAGATCTATGGCATGCGATGTTGTTGAAGTTTAAAAAATATTGGGATGAAATGCATGTTTTAATGGGTGTCACTGCAATCTTTGATCCAAGATATAAGATGAAGTTGGTAGAGTACTTTCTTCCACAAATCTATGGTGAAGATACTTCAACTAAAATTCAAGAAATCCGGTCTCATTGTTATGATCTCTCAAGATTATAAGAGTAGATTATCTGCTCCACGAGTCGTTTGAAGCATCTGGCTACAGTGAATTCTCTAATCTATCGAAGGTGATCGACTATCGAGTTTTGATAGATTTGTTGCTTCGAGTAGAGCTACAATGGAGACAAGATCCGAGAGTTGGATTTATATTTAGAAGAAAACTTTTGCCTCGGACCCCATCATTTGACAATTTGAGTTGGTGGAAGACAATTGGATTGAAATTTCCTACTTTGCAAAAGATGGCTCGTGATATCTTAGCCATTCTGTGTCTCTTCATTTGCTTCGAATCGGCATTTAGCACTAGTGGGAGGTTAATTAGTCCGCGTCGCGATGGTGCATCCTACTACTTTGGAAGCTTTAATGTGTGTTCGCACGTGGTTATGGAATGAAATAAATGGTATGTTATTTCTCATTTTTATTAATAGTGTTCAAGTTCTAAATAGTACATCGATATTTGAACTATTATGTTTCTCTTTTTAGGTTTGACTTCAACAATCGATAAAGTTTCATGTCCAACGTTGCTTGATGAAGAGGAAGAGAGAGAGTCAAGTTTCATCCAGAACATTGCTTGATGAAAAAGAAGAGCCATGAACTACAGTTGTTTTCTTTTGCTATGTCTTTTAGCTTTCTGATGTTTTTAATAGGATAGTGATACTAACATAGAATTTGATTGTGAGGTTTTTGTGGCCTTATTATTGTTTTTGTTATAAAACTCTGTTCTTGTAGTACTTAGGTAATTGGTATAAAATAGGTGATGCGATTGATGATGAAAAATTGGCTTGTTAAAAGTGAGTGAGTACTTAGGTAGTTGGTATGAAGCTCTTGTTCTTGTACTTAGGTAATTGGTATGAAGCTACTATTCTTGTAGTACTTAGGTAACTTTTCTATTTAGGGAATATGTTTCCTCACCTAAGAAGTCGATGACACGGCCACAGTATCTAGCACATATTTTGTGGATGATTGATTTAACTTTCCGGAATATTGATCTTGTCCATTTCGGTAAGTGTATTTCACCGAAACTTGACTTGGGAATTTCTAATTCCTAAAGTATACGAGTAAAATCTTGTTTTGTTAAGGTTGTTGATATGGAATTATTGGAACACTGATTCTTGCACTTTAGTGGTCTGTGGCATGTTGGCTTCGACATTTGCTCGTTGGCTAATTTGTGTGTTTGGTATTTTAAACCAGATTGAGCTCTTATCGTTAATAACTTGCTGCAAATTGCATTTAAAGCGTACTAAATGTTTAAATGAAGAGCAAGTTGTAGGAAAAAAATGGTATTTATAAAGTGAAAAAATGGTATTTATAAATTAAAAAAATGTAGGCCAAGTTGGAAAAATAGTATTTACAAAGTCAATAAATCGCATTGAAGAATAGCAATTGCAGTATTAGTGCTAAAAAATATATCAAAAGAAGTTAAAAAAAAAAAATTACATGCTGCAAAGTGGAAATAAAGAGGAGAAAGGGAAGATAACATAAATGGGGCGGGCGGGGCGGGGCTTAGCGGGGCGGGGCGGGGCGGGGCAATTTTTTGGAAAAGCTAAACGGGCGGGCGGGGGCGGTCGAAACCTTAATAGGGCGAGGCTTGCCCTGTCCTAACCCGCCCTAACCTACCCGATTGCCATCCCTATGCAAAATTAAAGATTAAAGGGGTGAAATGGTTAACCATTTAAATTACTCAAACTCCTTGGATTGAAGGGAATAAAGTATTTGCTAATTTAGATTTTTGACAATTTAAACAATTAAATAAGTGATTATTATTTTAAAACAAAAATTCCCTTTTCTTTTATTAAATCTAACAAGCATCTCATAAATGTCATAAAAGTACCAATTAATTCCTAAATAAATTTGTGATGTCATGAAAAAACCTTTCACCAATTTAAAGGAGTGAAATATTGATCTGAACAGCTTATAAAAATTATTTCAGCCCTTTGAGGTGCATAGTTCATTTTATTTATTTTTCAAGGACTCTGAGTGATTAAAAATAATTATGGGAGATCAAAATTAGGTGTCAACAATGTTCCCCACGAGAACCGACTTCCCCTTATTCCTGCTGAATGAACAGTAAAAAAATCGTGTCAAGGCACACGTCGTATGTTAGCAACAAAGAGTTTGACAATCATCAAAACACGAATCCACTTGGAACTATCAATTTTCCCCTTTTGATAATGACAAACTCTTAGACTAATTTCCCCTGAGTTCAGCATACAATGTTCCCCCTGAGTTCAACATAATTGTCTTCCCCCTTAATCATGTTACCTTACAATTATATCTCCCCCCCTGTGGCTATGAGTTAATATATCTGAAAGCAAGCTAGCAATAATGCACAGGAACACAACAGTATCCCAATAAAAGGATCAACACAAGTGTAGATAGTAATCAATTCAGGATATACAAATTATAGTTAAACTGCAAATCTGCCAAATTTCAAGAAAAGGTGGCATCAATTATATGCAAAAGGGCTGGAGGCTAGGAAGGATTTTCTGGACAGTGTAGAGACTTAAAGGGGCTGAGCAAGTATAGGTCAATTTTAATGGGGTTGATGATAAATTTATCATCTTGTCTCTGAGTGCGTCCACTTGAGCTCTCAGCTAATCCCTCTCTGCCCGTAGCTTCTCAATTACTTCTTCTTCTTGCCCGAAACCTGGTTCTTTCGGTCGTTCAACTAGTGCATTTTCCTCCTTGAGTTGTCTGATCTCTGCATTTGCCGCTTCCTGAGCTTCAATTAGAACTGAGAGAGTGGATGTACTTCCAGCACTTGGTCCCTGTGGCACAAACTCACACATCTTTAGGGTGGCCAGAGAGAACACATGGTCCTTTATTCCCAAGGAGGCTTTACCGGTTCTTACATTAAAGTGCGCAAGTACTTTCGTTAAGAAAAGTCCATATGGGAGACCAAGTCTACTACCGGGATGATATATCATCCCTCCATCCTTGGAAAAAGGCCCTTGCTGACAAATTCGAAGGCTCGTTGATGCTCAGGCTTAAGCTAACTCTTTCAGAAACTAGTTTTTGCAAACCCTGCAGCTTGAACAATAACTCTCAGGGATTCTGGAGATCTCTTATCTGCTACAGCTCTCAGTCCCTCTGTCTTTACTCTCAAGATTTTCCCAAGTGTCGACTTAGTAAGCACACACTGTTAGATTTACCGTTAGGGCCAGAGCTTTATTAGAGCAGACTAGATCATCATAGAATTTAACCACTTCTGCTTTATATACACATGGTGTTGGTTAAGTAAAAAGATAGCTTCGCTCCTGGAATTCCACCACTTCTATCAAAACCTTCATTTATGCTTCCTCTCTCAATCTTGACAGTTAACAAACTTTCCCATGGAGAACCTTTTGATTTTGTAGGTCCTTTTTACTACTTCTCCTCTTGGAGGAACTTGGTCTATGTGCTTTAATGGTTTGGGGAAGAGAATAGAGAACAGGATGAGAAGGATGTTAGGCTGAGTTGACGCTTTTGGAATAGGTGTACTGAGGACAATGAATTTGTTTATGTGATGATTTGGCACAAATACTATTTTGGAAGATCTTGGAAGAGGAATTAACCTATACTTTATTTGGCAATCTTATAGTTCAAATACATTTATGAGTCTTGAAAAGGATTACTTGACACAGAGATACGGGCGGGTCTGCGAAAGGTAATTTTAATGGATCAACAATCACTGTGAACTGTGCATAATTGCTTATACTTAAGTTCTCCTTATCCTTCCACGTGTGTATACATGTAATGTTACAAAAGTGAATTAGATATAGCCAAAAAAACACTTGCCAGCGATGTACCTAGCCTCCTTTATAGCCATTGAGAGATCCCTTCCTGCTACAACAGAACTCATATTCATACTACGCACATCCTGTTATAAGGGCTTTGAAAGGATACTTTTTTACCTCAGTCTTGCATCTTGGAGTTGTCACGATTTATCAATTTAAGTTCACTTCTCCTTCTCTCTCCCACCCCTTTAGACGATGTCAGTAGTTGGATTTGGGAACCCAAACCAGCTTGGGTCTTTTGTAGTTGTAGAAAGGATGGATTAACGTTCTTCTGGCCCACTCGGGTAGTATGTTTATTTTCTTCCTTCGAGATCCTTTCTTTTGAGGACCTGTTCCATTATTTCTCATTCCTTTCTTGACGAGGTTCTTTTCTGATTGAACAGCTTCAGTCTTTGTTTCAAAGGCTTTCCGGTGGTGATCAGCTTGTCCACCGTGTGTGTGTATGCCCAGTTTTCCATATTAAAAACATGATTGTTGTGAAAATTGTAGGGCGCCTTCTCCTCCACAAAGCCAAGTCCTCTTTTGCTGTTTCCATTAGTCTCATTTTTAGAAGTAAATTCATCAGACAACCAGCTCCAATTGAGAGTTTTGTCAAGATCGAACTTAGCCCTTTCTAGTTCATTCTTAAGCTGCTCATTCTTTTTAGTTTTAGCAGTAAGGTTCAGCTTTAATTTCTTCAGCTCCTCTTCATGCTCTTAGAAGGACTTGCTTGCTTCTCCTCTTATTTTGAAGGAGATTTCCTCATCTTTTCTCACTTGACCTTCCAACAAGATCTTTTGTTGGTTTGTTTCATGAACTTGATTCTTCATATCTTTAGCTTACGCACACAAGTCCTCCCTATCCAGTTGTATTTCATTAAGAGTAAGGTTTAACTCTTGTGTCTTTGCGATCAGAGCATGATACGCATCAATCAGCACGCCTGACAATGATATGAGTTTCCTTTGAGAGTAAATTTTCAAGTTTTACGGTATATATCGAAGAAATATAGCTCTTTGTTCTCATCATCATCATCATCCGAGTCAGATTCAGCCATGAGTGGAAGGTCTGACTTATGGTCAGTTGTTCCATCATTTATTGCCATCATGGACAATTCCCTTTTGTCATTTTCACTCTCAGACTCACTTGAGGAGTCTCCCCAGGTTACAAGTATTTGCTTCGCAAATCTCGTCGGCGGCCTCCTCGCACGAGAAGCTCGTATCGGGGACACAGTTCCTCTTCTGATCTGTCATATGTCATCTTGCTTGTTTGAGGACGGTCTTTCTGAAAGTGATCAGGTTTCCCACATATATGACAGCAGTAATAATTTCCTTTGAAGTTTCTACTGGATCCTCCTGTCCTGGGAAAACCCCTACTTTTCTTGATCATTTTGTGAAATCTATGTGTGAGATAGGCCATTTCTGACTCGTCATCACTTGATTCTCTTCTTGCAGTTTTGAGAACTAGGCTCTTTTCCTTCTTCACCTCATTCTTTTCTACCTTCTTTATGATCATCTTCATTTTATGAGTCTTTAGGTTCCCAATAAGCTCATCGGCTGTCGATTTGCTGAGATCATTGGCCTCAGAGATAGCATTTACCTTACTATCCTAGGAGTCAGGTAATACATCAAGAAATTTTCTTACTAGCTTGGTAGTTGTGATGACTTCTCCGAGAGAGTGGAGCTCATTGATTATGAAGGTGAATCTGGTGTGCATCTCATGAATGGATTCACTCTCTACACCTCGTACTCCATGATGAGCATGTCAATCTTGGGGATTTTTACCTGAGTTGTTCCTTCATGAGCATTTTGAAGAGCTTCCCAGATCTCTTTGGCTGCTGAACAAGCTGAGACACGATTGTACTCATCTGGTCCTATTCCATACACGAGAATCTTCTTGGCTTTATAGTTTTTTTCAATCTTTTTTCTGTCAGATTCGTTGTATTCATTTTTCATTTTGACGGTGGTCTCTTTACCGTCTTCACTTGTGTGAACTGGAATATAGAGACCATCATAGATGGCATCAGCAGCTCGAGTATTCGGCCATGATGAAATCGTGCATCCTAGTCTTCCACCCATAGTACTTTCCATTAAATACGGGAGGTCGGTGAATATTTGTCCTTGCTGTTTGGTGAAAGGCTGCCATTTTATAGATTCTTTCTAGGTGTTAACCTTTTGAAAACACCTACTACGATGTCGATTGTTGAACGACGTAAATGCTTTGCATCCACCAAACGGTATATGAGGGACACAGTTTGTACACCGGTCCTGCTCTGATGCGATAAGTAAGGAAGACACGATTTTACCGTGGAAAACTCTTTGCTCAAGGGATTAAAAACCACGACCTACCCCAGTAGGATTTCAGCTCTACTAACCGAGCAACTTCAGGTTACAACTCTATCGTAAGCTAGGAATTAACTCCCATAATCCCTCACCCTTTCAATAACTCTTACACCTAAGGAACTAACCTTATAGTCCTCCTCACTTACTGATGCTCGGTTGCAAGCCGGCTCACTTGACTAACTCGCGAGGACCACTAATATGCCTAGACTAACTCTAGCCTAGTGTACCACTCAAAGCTTGTGGAAACACACTTCCAACAGGCACACTTTGAGAATTTAAGACACCTACAATCAGCTTCTAAGCAAGAATAATAGGTTTACAATTTAAGCAAAAATGAACAAAGATTCACAACAACCTAAAGAACTTAGACTAAATCTTGAATCTGGATGAGGTTGTTCAACTTGTAGGTGACTTTGTTCTTGAGAGATCTTGAGAACTTGTGTCGGCAGCTTTGCACGATTTTAGATTAGGTTTTCAAGTCTACTCAATATGTTGCCATCATGTTGTATCTATAGTAGGAGCATGTGGGATGGATAGACCACTTATTCACTTTGACCTAAAGTATGGGACAACTCGCACTGTGTACTTGTGTGCAGCATGTGGCTCGGCTTTACAGCTGTCTCTGCAGACAGTGCAAGGTGCATAGAGAGCAGATTACAGACCAGCTCTTTGTCTGGTTCTAAAATAGTTTGACAATCATCAAAACACGAATGCACTTGGGACTATCAGGAGTCATTTTATTAAGATGAACCTACATGTAATATATTCTTATGTTTTGGCTTTCACTTTCAATGTGTAAGGATACAAGTGTAAAAAAATTTTCGTTGTAAATGTATTTTTGCCAATTGTGGTATATAATTTACCCATTATGATAGTTCGTGGTAGAATCATCAAGATATTTTAGTCATTAAAGATTATATTTTTACGGCGAATTATTTAACCATATTTTGGTTTCTTTATCAATATGCATTGGGAACTCTCCTTAAATAGCCCCAATCTATATAGTAGTACTTATATAAAGTGGGTTATAGCTGAGGTGACGTCACTTCCAAAAACCAAGAAACTCATTTATCTTTTTTTTCTTTTTCTTTTTTGTTGTTCTTTGTTTGCTCATTGTTTGGTTCGTTTTCCTGTTCCCTGATTGTTTATTTATTGCTGTAGTCGATAACACCAACAAAGATTTGTGAGAGTTAAAATAAAAAATCTTGGCCATTATGACCCTCTAATTCTGGTGATAGTCATGGATAAGTTCTTCGTTTAATTATCATCTTTTTCTGCTCCATAAAGTTTTAAGTATCATCGTTTTGGGCTGCATATTCTATCAAAATATTGAGCATTATTTATGAGTTTCTTTTTTGTAATTCTCAGAATCTCAAGTTCAAGCAAATAAGCAAAGAGCTCACAGGTACACGTTGAAATCACTGTAGTTCGGAAAATCCACGATAAATGATGTTATTAGTTGAATATGAACAGAGGTACAAGCATTTCATGCTGAGAAGTAAGAAGCACAGACAAGGCTGGGGGAATCCCCGACAAAAAGATAGTACTTCATTACATCGAATATGTAGTTGCACCTTATCCAGCAGCATTAGCTTTCTTTCTCGCACACACATTTTAAGGGCTATAGTTCAACCATTGCCCTCCGTTACAAATTTGTTTCATCAGAGACATAGTTATAGTTATTTCTAACGATTATTGATATTGTCTCCATATAACATACTGTTCAATAATTTGTATCAGAGTTCACGAAAATATGAGAGTAGTGTGCTTGAGGCTGTTAAGTGTTCATGCAACGATCCAGTAAGAGATCGATGTTAGTATCTCATAATAATATTTTCTTAAGTGAATTTATTCAAGGAGGTCATTCACTCCATTAGACAGGTTTGTGTCAAACTATACTAGATTTATTGGTGTATTGATGTTAGCAAGTTTGTTTCTGTATCAAAATCTCTATGAGGAGATATCGTGTTTAGCGAATGGGTCCCTTTTAATTATTTTATATTAAAGCAATAAAATCCTGAAGCTAAAGTGATAATTGTGTAGATACTGACTTCTATATATTCCTATAGCTTGTATTTGAAGCATATGCTTTTTTTTTTTTTTTTTTTTTTTGAAGTTCGTTGTTTCATGTGGAGGGAAAATTTGAACCCTCATCTCACACTATGATACATCACAACCGAAAGAATTTAAAATAAAAACTGATGTTTGTCTTCCTTCAGTAAAACATGCAATAGTAAAAAGGTGAAAGACATACTTTATTAAAAAATTTAACAAAGAGACTGAAAAGTTGCCCAGTAAAATTCATAATCTACAATCATATCAAGCCTTTAGTGTTTTCACTGTTGCTGTTGGTGCTGCTCCTACCTTGGTTGGTGAGGCATCAATCCATTTTAAAAAAGTTTAATTCTCGGATTGAAGTCTTTCAGAGCATTTCATTTAAGGTTTTCGCCCATATTTTCTGTGATATAACTTATGGAGCCACGGGTATGTTTCATTATTAAAGAATAATTTCCTTTTTCAAAATTAAGACATGGACTAATCAACAATATTTAGAGACTTCTCTAACCGCGCGGAGCGCGGGTAAAATTCACTAGTACCTTATAAAAGGGGCCCTTTGTAGAGTTAAGGAAAAAGTCATTTTAAGAATATACACAATACACAATGTATCAAGTTTTCTTTTTCTTTCTAAAAAAGAAAAAGTAAAAGAAAAAGCAATAGCAGTGGCTGACTTTTCTTCTTCACCTAAATTGATTTTGCTTTTGGTCCCTCTCGTGGCTATTGGTTAAATCACTATCTCCTTGTCTCGTTTTTTCTTTGGTAAATAAATAAGTTACCATTTAAATTATTCCTAAAAAATCAGTTACACACTCTTAACTTTTAAAGTAGAACTAACATCACTCCAAAAATTGACATGACACAAAAAATTAAATTTATGAAAAGGTTTCCTCCTCTTCCTTTAGCTCACACTCCCCCCCACGGTCCCCAACAACACCTCTCCTTCATTTTTTTCTCATCACGCAACTCCTTTCTTTACAAATTTTCTTTACCACTCCCATTAACTCCCCTCTCTAACGCCATAACTAAAGACTTAAAAACTATTGTTTTCCCTTAAAATGATAACAATTAAATTTATACGTGGTTGATAGGATATGTGGTTCGATTAGTGATTTAGGTAAAACAATAAGCGATAGTAAGCAATATATTAGTGAATAAGAAAGAAAGTAGCTTAAGAAACCAAGATAGTCATCTCTGTGAATTTGGTCCGATTTTGAATGAAACGCCTCTGTCCGGAGCCAAACCAGTAGAAAAGCTTTAATATATAATTTTCAGATTACAAGTATGAGTGTGTATGAAAGACTAGCCCTCAAATCGAATGAAGGAGGTTCACTTTATTTATAGTGAACGTAGATGGGCCTTTGCACAAACCTAAAAAGGCCTATTAAGAAAATCCACAAAAAGGGCGCTCCGTACGGATGCCAGCGTAAATTATGGCACGAATGGCGGGACGTGACCTGGCTCGCAACGGATCCTTCGAACATGTGTTAAGTGTCTTTCCCTCGGTCTTCGGAGTCTCTCCGCCTATTAGCACTCCCTCGGTTTCTGACGTTTAGTTGGGAAAGTGCATAATTCTGCAGTCCTTGGCCCTTTCGATCTCATCCGAGGCTAATGATCTCATCTTACTTCGACCTCGTACCAGATGGCCGTGACATTTACCTCGGTTTCCACCGTATACAGAGAGTCCCCACATTTTCCAAATCGAAGTTTGCCAAAGTAATGGGAAGTGGAATGACGACCTCGGTGGCTTCCTTAGAAAGCTTGCCCTTGGAAACAAGCGGGAAATAAAACGTCTTATCAGGTCACGTCCCTCTAACTTTTGACACGTGTTTTCCCCTGTTTGGACGCCCCTACGGTTGTCAAATCGTAACCGCCTCAAAACTTATTATCTCCTCCCTATAAAAGGTCGATCATTTTCGGTGTTCACTCTTTACTTTTCACCACTTGATCGTTTTACTCTCATCTTGCTCTGTTCTTGCTTCTTTTTAAATTTTCTTTCGAAATTCTGAATCATCGAGATTTTTTGAGAAACTTCACTCGAAGTGCTGAAGTCTTCTTAGTTTCCTGGAAAATTTTCTTCATAACTTCATATTTTGATCTCAAATCTTCATAACTGCATATTTTGATCTTCAAATCTTTAAAGAGACCCTTAAACCTTCAAACCTTCATATCTTCATACCTTTAAATAAGGCAACGAACATCGATTCTACTTCCAAAGATGCTCCTATGGTTTCTTCCCCTCACTTGGGTATCGAGGTCGTCACCAGCCCTGAGGTTGAAGCTCAAGTTGGCTCCTTTGAACCCTAGGCTAAGGATATCATACCTTCAAAATATAATTTCAATAATGAGTTCATCGTTGAGACAGTCGTAAAAAAAGGCTGAAAGGGGCTATAACGTCAGGTGCTATCCTTCATTGACCAAAGCGACACACCTCCCTAAAGATCGTGCTGAACGCAGTTGGGACGGCCGCCTTATAGAGATCGTTGCCCCCGATGATGATGATGAAATCACTGACTTCAGGGAGGGGTACTTGAATATCTACACCTACCCTTTTACATTTAAGCTCGACCCTCAGATAGACCCGGTCATTCTCGAAATGTGCCGTACATATAATGTGTGCCTTGCGCATATTGGTCCGAACGTTCGGAGGATGGTGACCTGCCTTCGCTTTCTGGCCATAATGTGAATGCCGATTTTACCCTGCACAATTTGATCTGGCTATCTTTGTCCGAGGATATTTCGTGGGGGAATAATAAAGCTTGCCAAATGAGGGAGGAACCCCATTCTTTCCAGCGTCGATGAGAACAGAGATCAAGTACGGTATGAGCATTTTGTTCGGGTTAGAACCGCAGATATCATACCGGCGGAGTTCATGCCCTTCCCCGAAAGGTGGAATGAAAAACGTAAGTTTTATAGAGCTTATTCCCTTTTTGTATGTTTTCGACCATTCCTCTAACTATTTTTTATGTTTCAGCCATCGGATGTGTTCTGGATGTGATACCCCGCTTTGCTAAGTGGATCGAGAGTATCATAAGCCAACATCCACACTAAGAGCGGACATGGAAATATCCGTCCTATGAAAGGTGGACAACACAAAATCATGGTATTCTTGTTTTTCCTTTGCCTCGTGTCGTTTCCTTTTGTTCAACTCCTTTTTGAACTAACCACTTCGATACTCAGGTTTGCCAAGAGGTTCCTCGACTCCTCGGCCAGTACCGACAGATGAACACTTCACGCCGGGTTCAGAGTTTTACGCTTCAGAATCAACACGACTAATTGCCGAGGCTGAAAAGAAGAAAAGGAAATCTAGGTCTTCCAAACCCCTGAAACCATTATCGGGGGACCATTAAAGGAAGAAAAGTTCGAAAGATGTAGCAAATGCATCTGAAGTTCGAGGTTTGAGGGATCACTCTGATGACAATGTTTGGGTCGCGAGAATTAGTTCCGACCCCACTATCCCTGCTGCTACCGAGGCAGAGGCTACTCCGGTGGAGGTCTTGGAGAGAGTGCTGAAGCCCGATCTCGCCGGTTCCGCCAGGGGGGGGGCGCTGAGAACCCTTCAGTTCCCCTAGTTGAATTTCTTAAAGCTCTGATCCCTTTAAGGGCTGTTGAGATGATCGAGGTTGGGGACGATACCTCTCCCGAGGCGGAGCCTATGGCCAAAAGGGCTAGACGGACCAAAATAACTTCTCCTCCTCCTTCTGGTCGAACCTAGGAGTAGGAGATTTTTGATCATATGTTCTCCGAGGATGGGACTGCCACCTCCCCATTCTATAAGTATCGTGGAGGGTTACCCAGACTACAAACTCTGGCTCGAGATTCCGACTTGTAGATATCTTCTCTGCTCCAAGTATACAGCCGAGGAGGACTAGGTCGGTTACTATCACCGTCCTTGAAGACTGCGTTTTTTCTATCCCACCCCGTAGGGGTGGCCAGTTATCTTCATCTTCTGGTGTCATATTACATTAAAGAGAAGATGACCAGACTCTCGTGGCAATGCATTCTTAACGAGAGTATGCATGCCGGCAACCGGGTAAACCCTTTTCCCTTCCAATAGACTTGATTTATTTGGAGTAATTAATGTTGACACCCAATTTTGGCCCTCCTTGTTTTCGTTTAATAAATTTCACTATGCTTTTAGTCCTGAAAAATTCCCCAAACGAGTTAGGAATATTTGCACTAATTATTACGCTATTTTTTCGAGATATATCTCTCTAAAGTTAAGAGCATTTTTATTGTTTCTTAAAAATGACCAAACATCATATTTTATAGTTGAAAAGGACTAAACATCTTTTTTTTTTTTTTATATTAAAATCATTCGAAAAATAATAATAATAATGTTGATATTCGTATATCAATATTGGCATTGACATTTTTCCTTTAATCTTACTTATTATCGTATGAATCATCTTTTACTCTATTTTTAAACTAAATGCGTATATTAAATTACTTGTGTCATAATTTATATAGGTATGCATTTTGTGGGAATTAATTAAGACAAAGAAGCATATTTTAATTAATTGATTGAAATAGAGGGAGATTAGAAATTAATTCATCTACCTAAAATTTGGGCCAAATCCTATTCCTACAAAATCTGTGGCCCAAAAAATGTCTAACCCCTCAGCCCAATATCCCCCTACTCGACCCAGCCCACCTAAAACTAAAGCCACCACCTAAATCCCCAAACTAAGTCTTCAACCCCATTTTCATCCCAACCAAACGAACCCCTTTTCTCCTTCAACCAGCCACCCTAACCAAACGACCCCTTCTCTCTCTTCAACCACCGACGCTGCCATTGTCGCCACCCCGTCACTTCCATCACGTCTCCTCACCGCTACCACGACCATCAGACTGAAAAACGACTTCCTCTCTCTTAAATTGAAAAAAAAATACTGAAATCTGTTAGGTTTAAAACTTTTCACCGCCTCTACGGCTATCACATCTCTTTTGATTGACGCGGTGGCAGAGCCGAAAGGAACCAGTAGGGGATCGTATCAACCTCTGTGGAAGATAAGTGTAGTGAACCGTCGGTTCCAACTCTTGTTCGACCCGATGGGTAATGGCTCGCCGACTGTCAGACGCGCGAATCCACCAAATTCAGAGTCCCAATGAACCTCTAGATTTGAAATCATCTCTGAAAAGGTGATTTCTTTCTCTTCCATTCACGATTCTTTTTCTGTTTGAATTTGATTTCAAACGATTGCCCCCCTTTTTTTTGTGGTTTTCAATGTTGAATCTGAGTTCCCTTCTTTTTTTTTTCGGCTATAAATACAACCCCTCTATGGGCTGTTGAAGAACAAGTTGAACAATTTGAGAAAAATCTGGATTTTTCATAAGTTTCTTGATAGTTAAAAACCCCCCTTAAGTTTAACAAGTTGAAAAAACATAAAAATCCCGTTTATTTTTCACAAGCTTCCCTTCATAAAATTCCTTTTGTTAAAACTTGGATTCTGTAGAAAATTCTATTTTTTTTAACTCTAAGTTTTTCTTGGTTATCCAAATCTTCTTCCAAGTTCTCGACCTGACAACAAACTACTTCAAGCGGATTCGGGTACTCGATGACGATAATAGCCTCAGTTCGCTGTCACGAAGAAGGTAATTCTCATGCCTTAGTAATTTCAGTTCTTAAATTCTGTTTTTGTTCAGCTTCTATGGTACATGTGTTTATGCTTAGTTTATTGTCAAATCCTGCTTTAGCTTTTGAAGTTTCGTGATTAGTTCAATGATCAGTACTCAGTTTTATCGTGATTGGCTAGTTGCTGTTATTAGTTTGTTGTTAGTCTATTGTTGGGTTGATTGGATGTCTGATCTAGTTAAGAGTATAAGGAAGAAGATATACTTGTTTGAATATGTTCCCCTTGCTCCCAAATACTCAAAACATTTCCTATCTCTTTTCCTTGTTAGATTCAGCTAGGTTCAATAAGAAAGTGGGCAATCAGATTAGTCTGGTCTCCATTTTTAAGCTTCGAACAAAGTATATGACTTGTTCGAGTTAAGACACTTAATAATTAGTCTTTTTTTTCGGTTTAAAGTAATTAGCTTCCTGCCTTGTTCCTTAACGTAGTGCATTTCCACATTGCTGTTTGATTCGCTGGGCCTATGTTTTTGTCCAGAGTCTGGTTTCATTTAGTTTAATCCAATTTGTGGTTGGATGTTCCTTATAGTTCAGGTAGAATATAAGTTTTGCATTTCTCTTGTCATTTCTTGTGTATTTGTTATGTGAACAAAGTCATGAGTACCAACTTGTTTTTCTCTGTTGTGGTTACAAGAACGATTGGATATTATATGAACTTATGATCAAGGTCTGTCAAGGGGATGAGCATGTCTTTTTTAAAAATAAAAATAAAATAAATATGTCTTAAGTCCCCAGGTTAACTTGCTTAGCTAAAATGCTCTACCTAAATAATCAAAAATGCTGAGATGTACTATGAGACTGGCTGTTATGTTGATCTAAAGGTCTTGTTTGAGAAGATCATGATTATAGGAAAATCACCTCTGAGTTTGAACATTAAAACTAATTTTTTTTAAGTAACTACTTCAAACCAGTTTGCTTTTCTTGTAGAAATGAATTCACTACAAAAAGAAATGTTCAGTTTGATGTTGTTTCTAAATACTAATTTAAGAACTGTAGCATATGGCAGTAGGTTTCATAGTTTAGTTCAAATCTGTTGTGTTTGGGTTACAGAATAAGAGCTCCCTCCCCTAAAACTCTGCTTATAAAATTAAGTTCCTGAGGTTTAAAGGACAAAACACACATTTTTTGTTTCAAAGTCTTATTTTGAAAGTTGTTTTCACATATGACTCAGTTGAGAGCACTTCTCAGTTTAGCCTTTCTAGTCCAAATTCCTTGTCGAACCAAGGTCTTGTGTGTCCTTAAACTTGATGGCCCTGGACATTTTGTGGTGATATGAAACTGTGGTGTATTTATTTGCTCCAAGGACCTGTATCTTGAAGCTTGCTTGGTAGGCTAAACTTAACTAATGTTACCATGATTTCCCCACTAAAGATGGAGATATTTGACTGCCTATGTCTGTTTTAAATCAGTGATAAGTTGCCTGCTTTGATTCTCTCTCAGTATGTTTCTCTTCTCTCTTTTCTTTCAAAGGTAGGCATGAGAAAACTTGGTTACACTTTCAGTTTGTCCTTCTGTTAACAAGCTAGCCTGGCTTCTTCATCTGCTAAGCATGTTTAAAAGTAGTTGAAGTGCTGATCTAAAACTGTTTTGAGGGTAAGCATAGGTCCCTAGACCATAAAATGATTACATGCTAGGTCAAACCTGGAAATATACCCCATCTTCACTTAATCTGAGCCTCTGTCCCTTTTTCTTCCCTTTAGTGTGTATCCTAAAGAGTAGTAGTGTTCTGTTTAGACTAATTCCTTGACTAAAAATGACCCTAGTTTAATTATACTCATATATTTAGAAGAGAAGATCACATGTGTGCTATGATCATAAAATCAGCATTCAATTATAGGGACAGGCCTCGAGTATTAAAATACAAGCTCTTAAGATGTATTGCATGTCTAATGGTCTGTCAATTAGGAATAACTTAAAATCAGAAACTTTGAATTAGTAAAAGGTAAGCCTAGTCATCTAGGCTAATATGCATTCTTTAGTTGAAATACTGGTCCAGCTCTCCCTGTTTGGAATTCTAGGGTGATAGTGATGTAATATAAATGGCTATTGTTTGGATTTAGTTTGAAGTATAAATTATCTCCCTTTTTTAGCTTTGTGTGTTCTATGATGTGTTATTAAGATTCCAGTGGTGTGTCCTCCCCAATGAGTTTCACAAGCTACTGACTCCTCTTTATGTTGTCTGTATGAAACATAACTAGCTTATCAAAACTGTCCAAGTTCAGTTGTTCTAGCGAGATTGGGTGCCATCTAAACCTTAATAATTGCTGGAGATGTTCTCTGAATATTGCTGAGTTCCAGTAGGTTTTTTTTTCTTCTTTCAAATCTGTAGCAAATCTCCTTTCACTGTTCTATTTTTGGGAAAACAGAATGCTAATTAGTATGATCTTTAAGGTGGTTAACTTTGCTCAAAGTGATAATTTACTCAGAGAATTGTGGACTGGCCAAGCTTAAGGCAAAGCTGACCATTTCTCACCTATAGTATAAACCAAAATATGTATTTAGATGTGTTAGGATAACTTGGCATGAGGCATAGCTCAAACATCTTGAATTGACTCTTATTTGCTTGAATTTACATAGGCTAAAAAATCTGAATGCTGAAATGTTTCTCCTACACCATCTAGGCTCCAAATTCTGAGATCTTAAGAAGTGATAGTCATTCAAGTTTCTTTGCGACTGATGCACTCAAGATTCTAGGAGCGACTATATGTCTGACAATTAGTATTGAGAAAACTCTCTCTATATATGTTAACTATTGGCAAGATCTTTTGTAGCTCCCACTTGTTCTTGTTTGCTTAAAATAAGTTGTGTGCTCACCTGATTTAGCCTTGTGTGTTTAATAGACTGATTTTTGCAAAATTATAAGCTTGAGGGATTTTCTTTTCTTTAACATGATTGATATTGTAAACTCTCTTTGTTGTTGCTGAAAATTGAGAACCCAAACTGATTTGTGTACTTTCTGAGATGCACTGACTCTTGTTGCCATTCTCTTGTAATGACTTGTATTTTGATAAAATTATATGGTGAAGTGGTTGTATTTTAAGTGCTGTTGAGTAATGGATACAAAGATTTGGCCCCAGTTTCTTGTTGTTCTTACATGTCAAATAATTATTTTAATAAATTGTGATTCTATTAGTAGCAGCTATAATTCAGGCATTTTGTAATGTTCATGATCCTCCCTCTTACTATGTTTCATCCATCATAAGCCTATGAGTCTCCATGAACCTATGTCTTTAGAACAATATGACATACTTGTTTAAACCAACCAAGTGCAGAGCCTTGGTTCCCCTTTTTATAAGTCTGAAATATGTTTACTCAGTGTCAGTTTAATTGTATAGCATGCTAAGTAATTGAACGATGTGTGTTGAGACTCAGTTATTTGCATAAGTTCAGTTCAAGGGTTCAACAAAGAGATGTCACTATTTTGTTAATAGTTTCCCTGGGAAAAATATATAAACAAATGACAGTTTTCAGATTTAGACTAAAATTAGTTGTGTTTAAGTTTAAGAGTTCATCCTTGATTGTTTTAGGTTGTTGTGTGTTACTTAAATAGCTGAGTGTCCTTCAAACCTATAGCTTGTCCACATATGTTGAGGATAGAATCTGTAGCTTATAAATGTTGTTAAAGCATGATCTGGTTTAATTCATGAGCTGTATTTTGTCCTTACTAAATCTTAATTGGTGGTTGAATAGCTCGACTAGCTTTGTCTCTAAATATCCGACTCATACCTGAGTGTTGTCTGAGATCTAAAGTCCTGAAAGCTAGTTGTCTCTCTCTTAGAGCATATATTTACCCTTTTCTTTAGATTTACCTTGAGAATGAAGGTTCAAAAAGAGTTTTGAAAGTTTTGCTGTAATCTTTCCTCCCCTTTTTAACTTACTACTGTTGTTTGCTACATTATAGAGTGACTGCACATTTGGTTCAAATCTAAAAAAATGCTCATTTAAACCTGAGTGAACCAACCCTGGTGTTCGGAGTGCTTAATTGGGTACTAACTTAAATATGTGTTCCCTTTTATAGATTTTCCAAGTTCAAGCCTTGAGGTCTAGTTAAACTCGAAAGTTTTCCCTTCTCTTTTGAATTTAGCAGTCACTTGGCTTGAACTGTGTTTGAACATTTCGTTGTAGTTGAATGTTCTGTCCTTTTGGTTAAGTGTTGAGGACATGTGGTTTTTTCGGATTTGTTTCTGTTTAAAGAGTATTATTTGGTAGTAAAGAAGACTAGCTTTTAGGAAAGCATGCTGAGTTTCAGAACTTTTTTATTTTTTTTATTTTTTATTTTTTATTTTTTTTTAACTCTGGTTCTGCCTAAATTGAGGATGATTTAAGTCCTTCTCCATTTTAGTTGTTATTTGATTCTTGATACTCATTCTTCACCGCTCTCTTTTTGCATGACCTGGGGAGTTTACATCCCAAAATCTCCTTGAATTATTGTCTTGCTGATGCTGTTGTGAGCTGCTGAGCTTTCAAACAAATTGTTTGGTCTTCCATTGCTGTACTTTGGTCAAATGCCTGTTGTATTTTGAGTCTACATTATGCTTTACTTCTGAAATTGAGAAGTGTTGGTCACTGCCTTTGTAGTTTATCTTATGTTGGCTGAAAACCAAGGCATGCTTCTGGGATTGTTTTAGCACCCCTCCGATAGCGTGCCATGCCGGGATTCTAGAAACCTTTGGATCTTGTCGCGGCGTCGGAAATAAGAGGGTGGTAGCCTCCTTTGTTGTTTTATCTTTTGAACTATGTGTTTGGTCTAATGTTCAAGAATCAGTCTCTAAGCCAAGTTTTCTTTCAAAATGCTTAGTCGCATGGTGTCCCAATCCCTTGGCAACTGTTTTCAAGTGATTAATTACCAAACAGTTGGTTAAGTTGTTAGTTTGTTTGAAGGTCTGGATTGTTGATACTCAAAATCAAGAATATGTTCCTCCATTTTGAGCTTAAATGACTTAATTTTTAAGATTTTGGAACACTTGAAATGTGCATATAAAAGGGTTAACAAAAAATAAGTATACACGTAGGAGAGTTGCAAAGATTATGATGACATGACAAACTTGGTTGCTTGCCTTAAAATCTATTTGCATCACCATTAATATGATCTATTTAGCTTAGTTCTTTCTTTCAAAAAGTGATATTAGGATGGGCTCACTTCTTGCAGTGTTTTGTTGTTAATTTGCTATTACAAAGCGTGTGTGTGTGAGAGAGATATTTGATTAAAGTAATGGCAT
Source organism: Lycium ferocissimum (assembly GCF_029784015.1). NCBI lineage: Eukaryota > Viridiplantae > Streptophyta > Magnoliopsida > Solanales > Solanaceae > Lycium > Lycium ferocissimum. Next base: position 18,781,662 of record NC_081353.1, read on the forward strand.
ATCTGTGGAAAGTTTCCCTTATGAAGTTTACTGGATATTGTTTAAGGCCAGAATTATATGTGGTTTCTTGATTAGTTAGTTTTTGTCATTACAATCTCTCTAGTTTGCTTCTAATTCTTTTCATCTTTTTTTTTTCATGGCCATCATGGGAGCATGTGGGAGTTGTAGCCCAACTCCAATTCTACCCAGCAGCATAAGAGCAGCCAGCAGCTGCGCATCTTATTCATGTCTAGCTGTCCCCTACTTTCGTGTCAAGAGTCTCCGTCCCTCTTCCTCTCTTAATTTTTTTTATATCTTTTGTATTATCGTACGTTATTTGCACGCTCTGACTAACATTTTTATGGGTTTGTATTTGTAGGATTTTATTTCTTGTTTGTTTGTGAACTCGTGAATGGCCGAGCTTTGTCATTGGCCACTTTTCTTTAGATATAGATCTTGGTTTTAAGGATAGCTTAGGATGAAGAAACGACAAACGTCCCTTTAACTTTGCGTATTTCACAGGTTGTAAACATTTCTGATTAATAGATAAGGCTGATTTTTTCTTTTCTCTTTTTCTTCTTTAAAGCTGATTAATAAGATGCGTATTTTTATGGGTAATCATTTTCTATTTTATGCTAACATATTGAACAGGTTAGATTCACTAAATTTAAATGAGAAAATTATATTAGAGCCCGAGTGTAGTGGCTCAAGCTATTTTACGAAAGCCATAAGGTAAATATCCCATTTTATATACACTCATACATATATATACTATTTTATTTTCAGTAATTCCTTTAATCGTCTTTTCATCATGCGTATATGTATATATTATTTCCATATAACAAAAATAGCTATTTTTGAACAATTATATGCCATTTGTCATAGGATATAAATATCATACATATACATTATTTTTTTAAATATGCATTTCTAATCCTCTCGTTTTATACTATTGTATACAAAAATACATCATGAATATATACACATATATGTTTACATCTCATGTATACTAACTACTGTCTCTACAATAATCACACACATGTACCATTTTCATATACATATATATCACATATACTATCTAATTCTTTTACATATCACGTAGATACATTATTTTTCTTATGAAAAATATACCTCTCTTTATCCTATATTATACATACTACTCTCATATAAAATAAATGTCAATGCATATTTTCTTCATGCATGCGTTACCATTAACTACTTCCTCTCTAAAATATGCATTTGTTCACATAGTTGTAATTACTTTAAAAATTCCCTTTTTTTCATACAAACAGTTTTGATAGAGTAGTTTCTTTTCCACAATTCTTTAAAAATAGGTAATAATAAAAATAAGAAATAGATTAAATAATCCCCCTCTAGTGTTAATTAAGCTAAGTTTAAAGACTGTCCACGGATAGGCTCTGAGGGATGCTTAACACCTTCCCCTTGGGGTAAATAAAACCCTTACCTAGAATCTCACAGGTTTCAAAAACTAAAAATGGAGTTTACTTTTTTTTACAAATGGTTTCCTAATATTTCCTAAAAATTAGGTGGCGACTCTGAAAATTTGCAAAACCAGAGGAAACATAGTCATAAGTTGTGAACTAGTTTTATTCCATTAAAAAATAGGGCATGACAATTAATCTTCAATGTTTGTTGATTTCTAACTTTGTTTCCTTCTTCACAGTTTGTCGTGCTCGAGAATGAAGGTTTTCTCTGAGCTCAGCAAGAGGTGGATGATCTATGGGCCCAGTTGGATGCCCAAACCCGAGAAACTGAGAAGCTCAAACTTCTCTTTCATAAAAAAAAAAAAGATCAGCCGAGTCAAATAGTCGATCCTTCGACCCTCCGAGCCGAACTTCAACTAGCCAAGGAGGAGAAACTTCGGTTGAAAAATGACCTCGCAAATTCGGTCTAAAAGAATAAAGTCCTAGCGGAGAATAATAAGCATCTTAGCCGGGGGAACTCCAAAAACATCACAAAGCTCGGGGAGCAAGAGGCTACCATTTCCCAACTGAGGCAGGAACTGGACTCTATTAAGGACGAGGTCGAAAACATGAAAGAGCAGTTCACTCAGCTCGAATTTGAAAAGGGCCGTCGAGAAGGAAGCCTTGAAGGTTGCCCAAGAAAAAGCCAAAAGTCGGGCCCAGGCTAATGAGAAACTCCAGAGTGACCTTGATGCTGCTATTCGAGATAATGATGGACTTCAGTCCGAGCTCCAAGCTTCTAACCATATTCTCAATAATCTAAGTTAAATAAAGGCCGAGCTGGAGATTAAACTGAAAATGGCTCAGGCCGATCTGGATCTTGCCCACGACAAAGTTGAAGCTACCGAGGCTTGGTCCATCCTTCAAGTACAGTATGAGAAGTGGAAGTCTCAGAGGTCTACCCTTGAAGCGGCTCGGCATGGCATTGAGGATATTTCTTCCAGGATTGCCGAGGCAAGAGAACTCAAGGATAAAGCTAAAAGAATACTCGATGATGGTTCCGAGGAAGCTCCCAAAGAATCCGGCTTTGGAAGCTCAGACTCTTCTTCGGAGGATTAAATGGGCTTACGGAGACTTTGTATTTTGTCTCAATTTTTTGTAATCTTTTCAAGGACAGGTCTTTGGCCTTTTATTATATAAAATTTGTTTCGACTTTCTTTTGCCAGTATTTCTTATGATCATTTTTAATACTTAGTCATATATGACCCAAGCTAAACGAACAGATCCCTGAATCGGGTAGTGTTCATGATATTGCTTCGTTCGAAAATGACTTAGGCTTGACCTTGAGTCCCTAACAATTTTCATCTTATCTGACGAGTAATTAATAACTTTGTTTTTAATGAAAAATCGAGCCAACTTAACTTAGGAGTTTTATACTCTACTTATATCGATTCTTTTTCATCTGATATTTTAACGAGGGCTCGTTTGTGGGAGCCTTTTTATGCTTGTGAATTTGGACATCTCCGAATCACTTCGGGTATACGGGTCGAGGTCTTAATTACTCAACCCTCTTTTGACTGTTTGAAGTCTTTGCAAATTGGGCTCGGTTTATTATTACCTTGGTGCCTTCGTCTATTTTGTAACGGCAGTCCCCAGTCGAGGATAGCCCATGGGCCCTAACATCAGTTGCTCGAGTACTTCCACAAGAGAGAATATTTGATGCATATTTTGACCAAAGTATTTTTATTTATATTTCAAATAATTGTCTCCTACAAGAAGCTAAGAACTTCATACTCGACATTCAACCCATTCTGCCTCTTGTCGTAGCAAAAATATCCAGGCACGATTCATTTGATCGCTTGGCCCTTACAACGAATCCTAATGCAGATGGTTCAGTAAGTAGAAAAAACAAAACAAAAATGTTGCGACTTCGACTTCTCTTCTTACTTTGTTTCTTTAAGTTCTTTGAGTTTTCTTGGTCTTGCCATTCCTGGTGAGGGTATCATAGTCCCTCAGTGTTTGTGTGCGAAGCATGAGCTGAGGAACACTACAGAAAACGACGTTGTGGAATCCCCAGTCCCTAGCATTTAGCTGGTCTTCAAGTCTTCAACACTTAGCCTGGTTTTTAAATGAGAAAAGTAACACGTTGTACGTCGTTGCCTCATTAAAAACCTTGCTGAAAAACCCATTTTAAGATAAAACCGAGCTAAGCAAAAAAGAGTGCAACACGTGCTTTCAGACCTAATTCTAGTTTCTTTGAATTTTGTTCCGGTTCGAACCTATAAGGGAAAAAGTGAGAACTTCTGAAATTCACAAAGGGTTAGTAGCTCATACCTTAGCAATAATATTTTTTTTTCAAGTGTGCTACATTCCAGTTGTTGTGCTGCTGCTGGCCGCCTGCAGTTTCCAGTTGATATGATGTTATACCCCGCGTTTTCAGAGCATGAGTTTGACATGTACCTCATCATAGTAATGGGATGTTTTGAAAGGCACAAGCCATGGAGAGTACGTAACAATGAAGAAAAAGGGTGAATTACGATCTCGTAATTCGTAATCGGGAAAGAATATTTTGAAACACGGGAACATGGCCATTATTAGTGTAATAAGTGATAAATATCATGTATGGAGAATTTCGAAATATTTCGGGATTGAGCAAATTGAAGAAAATAAGTTCGACGAAAATTTGAGAAACGCAGGACGAATTTTAGTCAACTTTGGAGGCGCATATCTCATAGTATATGTGGATTTTTAAGGTATTTCAAAATTCTAAAATGAAGTTCGTCGAGTCTAGTTTGTAATGCAACAAACCGTTCATTGATAGGACATCGGAGAGAGAAGTATAGACGTTACAAACTGAACTGTCGACGCAGAAACAGCATTCCCGCGGTACCGCTACAGTATTGCTACAGTATGTAGCTACAGTAAACCGGCTTCAGCATTCCGTTTTAAGGGACAAAAATTTCATTTTTTCAGCACAAAAGTTCCCAATATTTCTAGAAAATTCAGCCATAAAAAAGGGCCTCTCATGCCACCTAAAATTGAGGATTTTGAGTGAAATTTCAAGCTACGAAGTACTAATCGAAGCCCGGGCAACGCATAGTCACGAATATAATTTCATTTGGAGGTAGAGGAGCATGGGAACAAGAAAATGTTGAAGAACTAAGTGAAGAAGGTAAGTTTTAATCCTCTTTTCATATGTTATGGATGGTTTATGTGTGTTGTGGAGTGTAGAAATGAATGAAATTCATGAAATATGGATGTTGGTGTGTGGCTGTGTACATGTGGTGTTTGGGTAGGATGAGATGAACTAATTTTATTTAATGTTTTTGGTTGTTGTTGCATGGATTCCATAATGAAAATGATGGTTTAATGATTTAAATGGAAGTTGGAATTGTTTGTAGGTTGTTGGAGAAGATAATGTAATTTTAAAATAGTTTTTGTATTATTGTGGTTAATGTTGTTAATGTGTGGAATGTTGGTGTAGTTTATGAATTTGGAAGAAAGAAATGTATTGTTGTTGTCCCTATGGGAATTGGAAGGTTTCGTGTGGCATTGCCCCTTGGTTGGGCCGTTTGAACATTGTGTAGATTGTTTGACGTGTTCTTGAATCTTGTTTGAGTAATTTTGGATTAGTACTTGAATGTGTGTGCATTAGTGTTGGCTTGATAGTATGTGGTTAATTTGAATGAAAATGGAATGTCGTCGAAATATGTAGAAAAGAGTTATTGATGGTAGAATGCCTTTTGAATTAATTGTTGATGTTGTTAGAATGGTTGTTGGTATTATTGTTGAAGATTTAGCCGAGTTGAAATCTCGGGGATGTTGAATTTACGGGGGGAAATGCTGCCCAAATTTCTGTAAATGGAGTGCTAGCTTAGAATTGGATTTCTAAGAGCTTACGACTAATGTTTGGCGTCTAACGACGTTGTTGTAGATTTTGGGAAGCGAGGCTTAAGTTTGGATGAGCTTAGGAAGCGGACGAGGTATGTGAAGCTTACCTTTTCTTTCTTTGGCATGTCTTAGTTGTAAGTAGGCTATGACACGAGTCTCGGGGTAACTCCATTCTTAGGATCCGAGCCCGTATACGATTCTTGTTCACTTCGGATGTTAATGTTCTTGATATTGTCAAATTATGGTTCTTAAGTCTTTTGTATAGTTGGATTTCAAATGCTGTATAAAGAATGTTGTTTTTAAAGGATTCCGTAACTACGAACAACCGTAACTTTCATAGACGAGCTCGGATCGCTTCGAAACGTTCGTAGGAGATTCCATAATGAATAAGGTCTCCAACTTTCATAGATGGACTCGGATTGGTTTGATACTCGTCCGTGGGCCCCGAGACTTTCCCTTGTGTAATACTAACGACCTTTGAAAGAATTTGGTGTGACTATTGTCTTAACCCTCGAGCGTCAACTACTTACTTCTCTATCGGGTTGTAAAGACGATTATGCCCTTAATTTCCATAAGCTATTTCATATGGTTTGATACGTATCTACGAGTCCTAAAGTTCTATTTGATATGTTCTCGAACGACATTCGGAAGAAACTTGATTTGACTATCGCCTTGTTTTTTTAAAATAATGGTTCATTTTGATTATTCTATCGAGTCTTTGAAAATGTTTTAAACTGCATATAGTTGCTCACGACTCTGCTCGTGCATTATGTTATTACATCCTTCACCGAGTCCCGGGCCGGTTATGTATCGTGCGCACTATGTTATATTCCGGAGTATGATGTGTCCGGTTCGCCGAGCCCCTCGCTAGAGGGCCGGGTACCGTGTATATTTGGCGTTATGATGTGTTATGATGTGTGACGGGGATACGGAGATATGAAACTGTTATGACCCGTATTTCGTACGTTTGGATAATTCGGGATAATTGCGAGAAGTTAAGGGCAAAGCTATGTTGTGATCTTGTTTAATGCACAAGTTGTTTATGAGTATTGTTTATGAATATTATTAGTAGGGAAATATTGGAAAAGGCTAAGGATAAAAAGGAAATTCGCAAAGTGGCTCATGGGAAAAATTGTGGAAGACTAGGGGCAAAACGGGAATTTCACAATGTTCAAGAAA
>NC_081353.1:18788234-18815288 GCF_029784015.1 Lycium ferocissimum
CTTATTTCAATTTTCGGTCCTTCCCCAACGGGCCCAATTTCCCATCATCGGGATTCTTTGTGTGCTAGGTAATTTTTCGAAGCACTAGATCCCCAACTTGGAAATGTCGAAGATTCATTCTTCAACTGTAATATCTTCCCATACATTGTTTTTGGGCGGCTAAACGGAACAACGCATTCTCACGAAGTTCGTCCGTCAAGTCAAGCTTTACTGCCATAACCTCTTCATTTGACTCATTTGTCGGATATCGGAATCTTAGGCTCGGTTCTCCGACCTCCACATGAATTAAGGCTTCCGCACCATAAACCATAGAAAATGATTTTTCTCCAGTACTTGACTTCGATGTCGTTCTGTATGCCCATAGTACCTCCGGCAAAACTTCCTTCCACTTATGCTTCAATTCCTCCAGTCGCTTCCTTAGATTTTGAATTATGATTTTATTTGTCGACCCCGCTTGTCCGTTTGCACTTGGGTGATACGGAGTGGACAGAATCTTCTTGATCTTCAATCCATCGAGGAAGTCATTGACCTTATTACCAATGAACTGCCGACCGTTGTCACAAGTTATATCGAAAGGAATGCTGAACCGACAAATGATGTGGTCCCAAATAAAGTTAATGACTTCCTTCTCCCTAACTTTCTCGAAGGCCTGTGCTTCAACCCATTTAGAAAAATAGTCAGTCTTAAATAAAATAAATCGAACCTTACCGGGAGCCCAGGGCAAAAGCCCGACAATGTTCATTCCCCATTCATGAAAGGACATGGAGATAGAACCGGATGCAGCAACTCCCCCGGTTAATGGGTCATCGGTGCGTACCTTTGGCATTCGTGGCATTTTTGGACAAAACTCTTCGCGTCTTCCTCCATCTGGTTCCAATAGTATCCTGCTCTGATTATCTTTCGGACCAAAGCTTTGACTCCCAAATGGTTGCCGCAAGTCCCTTCATAAACTTCCCACATCACATAATCTGTTTCATCGGGCCCCAAGCATTTAGCCAAAGGCCCATAAAAAGATCGACGATACAACTGGCCATCGACTAAGTAGAATCTTACAGCTTTGGTTCGAAGAGATGTTAGCTCCTTAGAGTCCACTGGGAGTTTCCCATCTCGCAAATAGTCTATGTAGTTATTGCGCTAGTCCCATGTCAAGCTCATTGCATTTATCTCGGCGTGACCATTTTTCACTGCTGAATTCATCAACCGAACAACCATGCCAGAATTGAATTCCTTCGCTCCGACTGACGAACCTAAATTGGCCAATGCATCTGCTTTATTGTTCCAATCCCTCGGTGCATATTGCATAGTCCAATCTTTGAATCAGTGTAAGATTACTTGAATTTTTCTAATTATCTCTGCATTCGTTCATCTTTTACTTTGAAAACTCTATTGACTTGGTTCACAACAAGAAGATAGTCGTATTTTTCTTCGATAACTTCAGCCCTTAAGCTCTGTGGCAATTCCAAACCTGCAATCATAACCTCATACTCGGCTTCATTGTTAGTGAATTTTATTGACCTGATTGATTGTCGAATAATATCGCCATTGAGGGCCTTAAGAACAATTTCCAGTCCGGACCCGTTCACATTCGATGCTCCGTCCGTGTACAAGGTCCAGATCCTCGAGGTTTTCCCTAAGGTTAGCAAAAGTTCTTTTTCTATCTCGGGAACCATTGCGGGTGTAAAGTCTGCTAAGATTTGGGATTTAATAGCTGTTCTTGGTTTATAATCGTTATTATAACCGCTTATTTCTACGGCCCACTTTGTCAACCTTCCTAATAGCTCTGGCTTATTCATGATATTTTTTAGTGGGTACGTGGTTACTACACATATAGGATGGCATTGGAAATAAGCTTTCAACTTTCTAGAAGCACTTATCAAAGCTAAAGCCAATTTTTCTAAGTGAGGATAACGTGTCTCCGTGTCCCCTAATGTTCTACTTACATAATAGATGGGGAATTGCGTACCTTCTTCTTCTCGGACCAAAATGCCACTTACCGCGACCTCAGATATTGCCAGATATAAGAATAAGTGTTCATTTACCTTTAGTGAGTGCAACAAAAATGGACTCGACAAGTATTACTTTAAGTCTTCCAAAGCCCTTTGACACTCTGATGTCCACACGAAGTCGTTCTTCTTTTTCAACAGTGAAAAGAACCGGTGACTTTTGTCCGAAGACCGAGATATGAATCTGCTCAGAGCCGCGATGCTCTTGGTTAATCTTTGTACCACCTTCACATTATTAACCACTTCAATGTTCTCAATGGCCTTGATTTTTTCTGGGTTAATTTTAATTCCTCGATTTGATACTATGAAACCCAAGAACTTACCCGATCCAACTCCAAAGGCACACTTCTCCGGGTTTAACTTCATGTTGTATTTTGCAGGTTTCCTGCAAATGCTTCAAATGGTCCTCTGTTTCCAGGGACTTAACTAGCTTATCATCAATATAAACTGCCATTGTTTTACCTACCTGTTTTTCAAACATTTGATTAACTAGTCGTTGGTAAGTTGTACCGGCGTTCTTTAATCCGAATGGCATTATGTTATAATGGTAAGTCCCATATCTAGTTATAAAGAAAGTCTTCTTTTGATCCCTCGGGTCCATCCGAATCTGGTTGTACCGGTAGTAAGCATCGAGAAAGCTTAACATTTCATGTCCGGCCATCACATCGATTATTCGATCGATGTGAGGCATAGGGAACGAATCCTTTGGACATGCTTTGTTCAAATCCTTATAATAACGCACATCCTGAATTTATTACCTTTCTTTGGTACGACCACGACATTAGCTAACAATTCCTAGTATTTAACCTCCCGGATGGAACCTATTTTTAAAAGCTTTGTTACCTCTTCTTTGACGAAGGCATGCTTGATTTTGACCATCGGTCTCCTTTTCTGTTTCATCGGGGAAATTTTTTTAATCGAGGCTTAACTTATGTGTCGTCACCTCCTGTGGGAGACCTGTCATGTCTAAATGGGACCATGCAAAATAATCGACGTTAGCTTGAAGAAATTCAATTAATTTGAGCCTGAGCTCCGGGGTTAACCCCGTGCCCAGGTATCTATTTCTGTCCGGCAGATGCACGAACAAGATCATCAGTTCCAGTTCTTCTACGATTGACTTGGTTGCGTCCGAGTCAACAGGTAGCACGAATGACCTGGTACACTGAAATCGTCCTTTTCGTAGTTTAGGCCCATCTCTTTATTTTCTTCCCTCGAGCTAACCGAGCCTCTATCCTGTAATTGTTATTTGGCATCTTTTCCTTTGGTTGGTTTAGCAGCCTTTAGGGACGGTTTTCTTTGAGTGGGGGCTGCTTCTTCAACTGTGAACATCTCTCTTGCAGCGGGTTGCTCGCCACAGACTGTTTTTATCCCTTCCGAGGTCGAAAACCTCAACATTTGATGCAGTGTAGAGGGTACCGCCCTCATACTATGTGTTATATCCCGTGTTTTTGCACATTCGAAAATTTGGACATAATTGTGATTTGTAAGAAATAAGGCCACATTTGGATCTTACTAGTACGAATATGTCGGCTATGGAGACATTGGTGCGGAATTATCGAGGAAGGTTAAGGATAAAATCGGAATTTTGGAAGTTGGTTTCATGAATTACAAAAAAAATATGGCCAACAATTGGGCTCAAAAAAAAAAAAAAGAAAAGAGGCCCAAATGGTGGAGGTGGCCGGCCAACCTAGCCCAAGTCCATGGAAATTTAATCCATGTGATTAATATGTATAAAAGGGGCTAGTCTTCAAGAAATTTCAAGAAACACAAAGCAAAAACTAGAACAAAAAAAGAAAGAAGCAATCGGCCAAGAGGAAAAAAAAAAAAAAAAAAAAAAAATTCTGGAGCCTCAATCTTTGATGCAAAAATCTTGTCCTTCTTGAATTCTTAACAAGTTCAAGACGCTCTTCAACGTGGTATAATTAGTTTGGTGAAAGAACCACGTTTGCGGCAAGTTGGAATTTCAAGAAGAGGTAAGAATTCTATTCTTTTATGTCATGGAAGATGTGTGTATATTATAATGATTAGAATTGAATGAGAATTATGGAAATTGTGATGTGTGGTCGCATGGCCGTGTGTGTGTGTGAAGGGGATGTGGCCGTGAGCCATGTTGGATGAAGGGAGAAATGAATTAATTTTCACTTAGTTGTTAGTTGTGTTGTTGTGATGTTTGCGATGAAAAGAAAGGTTTAATGAACCAAGTTGGTGTTGAAGTGGGTTATATGTTGTTATGAGAAATTTATGTGATTTTTATATAGTTTTTATATAATGATGAAAGTAAGATCTTAGATGTGAATTATGATTATGAATTGTGAAATTGGAAGATGGAAAAATGTTATGAATATCCATGTTGAAGATTAGAGGTTTTGGATAGAATATGGAATTGGTGGAAATACTTGAATTCGTGAATATTGTTCGGAAAGTCATTGAAATATGTTTGAATAACCTTGAGATAGCAAGTGAATATGAGAATAATGATATTAGTTGGATATTGTGAAGTTGGAATGGAATTTGTTGCCTTAGGTAGAAAAGAAGACTATTTATCTTATAGCGTGTTTTGTGACGATTATTGATATTCTTGGTATTGTTGTGTTGTGGTTGTTGATATTTTAGGCCGAGACGAGTCTCGGGGATGTGGAATTTATAGGGGAAATGCCGCCGAAATTTCGTAGACAAGTATGGATTTAAGTTGAATTCATAAAAGCTTGAAACTCACATTTGGTAACAATGACCATTTGAGATTCTTGACGAAACGGGAATCGAAATTGACGAGCGTAAAGCTTAATTAAGGTATGTAAAGCTATTCCTTTCCTTCTCTTGGCATGTCCTGTGTGTGCTCGGTTCGGCTCGAGCCCCGGGGGTTATTCTCGTTCATAGAAATCCAAGTCCGAATTTGAGTACTATTCATTCAAAGGATCGAATTAGGATCTTTATATCTTGTTAGAAAATGCTCAAACATCTATAACTTACATAAATGTAATTGTTGAATTGCCTTGAAACTTTCATAAATGACTCCATTAAATTTAGCGTATGTAATTTGCGCGCGCCACCTCCGTTGACCCGGGCGGGCCCACTATTCCCGAATCCCCTCCTATCATTTTATTTGACTTATTTCTGTACCATAATTGAAGAAAAACCTTTGGCCATTGTCCCAACTACTAAACGATAATTGTTTAACTACCTCATTAAGTTCTATAATATATTTTGTGATGTTCCTAATATGATTATCGCCGCTTCTCCTAAGAATGGCTCGAAATACTCGTAACTTCCTCGCACTAAGTCGTTGACTCGAAACTTGTTTCGGGCTTTTAGGTGTCGGTATAAACATGAGTTCGATTTTTTTCAAAACCACTCCGAAGGGAGTGCGATACCTTATTATATAAGACTCTTCAAACCACTCCGAAGGGGGTGCGAGATTTTACTATTTCGTTCCACCTACGACTTATGTGTACATTCCACAACGCTATTATTAGTATTATTATTATTATTATTATTATTATGCCCGAAGGGGCTAGGATTAGTATTATGTCACGAGTGGCATGCCCGAAGGGGCCAGGGTAGCCGTATGTCACGAGTGGCATGCCCGGCGGGCTAGGGATATTATGTCGGGGCCGCATGTCCGAAGGGGCCAGGATAGACGTATGTTGGACCGGCATGCCCGAAGGGCCATTATGTTATTTCGGGACCGCATGCCCGAAGGCCGGGATAAACGTATGTCGGACCGGCACACCCGGGGGGATTATTATCATTATTATCATTATTATCGTTGTTGTTATCATTATTATTACTATTACTATTATTATTAAAGGTCGGAAGCGCCGTCCGGGGGACTATTTTATTTGGACATTAAATTCATACGGGTATCCTAACTTTGCTTACATCGTTGTACTTTTCTAATTCATGCTTCCGTGATGCTTTACATATTCAAGACATATTCCGCACCGACCCCCCTTTCTTCGGGGGCGCGTTCATGCCCGCAGTCCGCAGGCGCGACTCGGCAATCCAGCCTTATTGGGGACCAAAGACCGGGAGTCGACAGCCTTCTCTTATTTCGAGGCTCGTCCGTTTTGGTATAGTTTCATATATTGCGCAGTCATACTCTCGTAGAAGTCTGCGAATGCTGGAGCGGGGGAGTTATGGTTACTTGTTGGCCTTGTCGGCCATTATTTTGTTGTACAGAAATGGCAGAGGCCTTTTTGGCTCACCTTGTTCTATGCCGTATATATATACAACATGTTTGGGGATGCTTTGAGTTACGTGTTGATTTTGGTATTTCATTTACAATTTTTAGTTTGAAAAAAAAAATTTTGAGTTAACGTTTAAGGGTTCGCTCGACTCTGATGAGAGTCGGGTGCCCATCATGCCCTGACAGAAATTGGGGTGTGACACTATGAATCCATTATCTGTTGACCAACATGTTGTATTTCATCACACCTTCGATGACGTAGAACACCATTTGTTGAAAAGTCCAAAGTGCGATGTTTACCGCAGAGACTTCTCCTTAGTAGTTTCGCTTTGCCATGTTGAACCCGTCGAGAACCCGATCCGTCGGCACGATTTGGCCCAATGCTTGACCCAAGTTGTTCTACCACTCTCCATCGGATAATATTGACTGAACTACCTGGATCAATCAAAATACTTTTAACTTGACATTTAAAAATAAGGATAGAAATTACCAAAGCATCGTTGTGGGCCTGAATGATGCCCTCTGCATCCTCATCGTTGAAGGAAATAGATCCTTCGGATACATAATCCCTGGTTCTTTTCTCACGAACAACCGAACCTTCGTCCTCTTTATCATCGAACCCCGTGGCATTTCTGTTCCCCCGATTATCATATTGATCACGTGCTGAGGCTTCATGGGCTCAACCTGCTTGTGATTTTTCCTTCCTTTGCAACTTCCTTTGGCTCGGTCACTTAAGACTCACAAAAGTGACCATTTTTCAACAATCGAGCCACCTCCTCTCTCAATTGACGGCAATCTTTTGTCCTATGACCATGAGTACCGTGATACTCACACATCACACTTGGATCTCTCTGATTCGGGTCGGATCTTAGTGGCCTCAGCCATCTTGCATCCTTAATATGGCCAATGGCCTAGACAAGATCTGTGGCGTCAATATTAAAGTTGTATTCGAATAACCTCGGGCTGCCCCTATTGTTAGCCGACCCGCTAGTATGACCTCTAAACTGCAAACCTCGACTGCTCGGACCGCAATCAATTCGCCTGTTACTCATGCTCAAATGATGACTGGGACGATTTTTTCCTCTATCCGACCTAAAGGTGGATTTCTCTGGTTGAACATAAGGTCAGTATCTATGCTTCGAACATCCTTCTTGACCTTTCAAAATTCTTACTTTCGCCTATCGAACCTGGGGAAAGTTCAAGTTGATCATCCTCTACCCGAATTTTGGATTCATACCTATTATGGACATCAGCCCAAGTCACTGCCTCATACTCCAATAAATTTTCCTTCAACTTAAATAAGGCAGTAGAGCCTAGGGGCTTGAGACCCTTGGTAAAGGCTTGGGCAGCCCATTCTTCCGGGACCGGGGGGCCAAACTGTTTTCCCTTAAAATGGTAACAATTAAATTTATACGTGGTTTATAGGATATGTGGTTCTATTAGTGATTTATTTAAAACAATACGTGATTACGCGATAGTAAGCAATATATTAGTGAATAAGAAAGAAAGTAGCTTAAGAAATCAAGATTATTGTCTCTGTGAATTTTGTCCGATTTTGAAAGAAACGCCTTTGTCCCAAACCAAACTAGTAGAAAAGCTTTAATATATAATTTTTATATTACAAGTATGAGTGTGTATGAAAGACTAGCCCTCAAATGAAGGAGGTTCACCCCTATTTATAGTGAACAGTAGATGGGCCTTTGCACAAACCTAAAAAGGCCCTTTAAGAAAACCCTAAAATCCACAACAACGGGATCCGTACGGATGTCAGAGATTCCATACGAATGTTAGCAGAAATTATGGCGCGAATGATGGGGCGTGACCTAGCTCGTAATGGATCCTTTGAACCTATGTCGAGTGTCTTTCCCTCTGTCTTTAGAGTCTCTCCGCGCTCGTAATGAATCCTTCGAACCCGAGTCGAGTGCCTTTCCCTCAGTCTTTGGAGTCTCTCTGCCTATTAGCACTCCCTCGATTTCTAATGTTTAGTTGGGAAAGCTCACAATTCCTCGGTCCTCAACCCCTTCGATCTTATCCGAGGCTAATGATCTCGTCTTACTTCAACCTCGTACAAGATGGCCGCGACATTTACCTCGATTTCCAGCGTATACAACTATTAATGGAGAATAACAATAACAATAATGTCTAGCAGATGGAAAAGTTTTGCAGACGCGCCCAATTTTGTGGTCTCGATGCTAACAAAATAAGGAGTAAATGTGCGAGGAACATCTCATTTGTCCGAGAAATGACAATCATTTAGAAAAAAAAAGAATTTGGATAAGAACATCAAGAATATATTTTGGTGAGATTTTCATTATGAAGACTCTACATCAGCACAGCAACATAAAATTGAAAAGTTCAATTCTTTGAAAATGGAATCATACATACTACCAATCACTAAATGCTACAATTGAAAAATTCATTTATTCACGTAAATTTCATATATCCATTATAATATGTGTTTATCCTTAAAATGGTAACAATTAAATTTATACATGGTTTATAAGATATGTTGTTCAATTAGTGATTTATGTAAAAGAATATGCGATAGTAAGCAATATATTAGTGAATAAGAAAGAAAGTAGCTTAAGAAATCAAGATATTCGTCTCTGTGAATTTGGTCCGGTTTTGAAAGAAACGCCTCTGTCCCGAGCCAAACCAGTAGAAAAGCTTTAATATGTAATTTTTAGATTACAAGTATGAGTGTATATGAAAGACTAGCCCTCAAATGAAGGAGGTTCACCCCTATTTATAGTGAACAGTAGATGGGCCTTTGCACAAACCTAAAAAGGCCCTTTAAGAAAACCCTAAAATCCACAAAAATGGCACTTCGTAGGGATGTCAGAGATTCCGTACGTATGTTAGCGCAAATTATAGCGCGAATGGCGGGGCGTGACCTGGCTCGCAACGGATCCTTCGAACCTATGTCGAGTGTCTTTCCCTCGGTCTTCAGAGTCTCTCCGCGCTCACAACGGATCCATCGAACCTGTGTCGAGTGTCTTTGCTCGGTCCTCGGAGTCTCTCCGCCTATTACCACTCTCTCGATTTCTAACGTTTAGTTGGGAAAGTTCACAATTCCTCGATCCTCGACCCCTTCGATATTATCCGAGGCTAATGATCTCGTCTTACTTCGACCTCGTCTCAGATGGCCGCTACAGTTACCTTGATTTCCATCGTATACAATGTGGAAATGAAAGAAACAACCCCATGAAAGCATAAGGCCATTTCCAAATTTACCCACATGTACAGAAAAGGCAATGTGATGCAGATTTGCTAGCTAATCTTGAGGAAAGGCGAAACAAAAGATATTTTTTTCAATGAGGATATCACCTTGTCTAATCAGGTTATATCTACACTGAAGAATGATGCATAGGAGACTCCCAAGTTTAGAATATGGTGAAGAAGGGAGCTTTCACTTTTTATCCATGTAACGATTCATAAATGCTTAAGTTTGTAGGCCTGATCGATGCGACAGCCCCCTTCGTTGGACGAAGCAAGGGGCCGAAGTAGTCACTTGGTAACTAGCTTGGAGGACATTATATATCTGGGGTTAGGATATTTCACAGCCTATACATACATGACTTTTTCACATAATTATGCCTCCTTTAAATACATCTTTCATTGAGATTAATAAGAGTTGATGAATAAGAGTTGATGACCGATGTGGTTTTCTTCGCTTGAGAATTTCCACGTTAAAATTGTGTGTTCTTCTATTTCGTTATCGTTGCTTTAATTCTCGTTGTCTCAAAACATTCTCATCTTTGCTTCTTTTTTATTGCACCTTTTTTGACGATAAGTCTACCATGTATAATCCAGAGTTAGGCTCTTGTCCCCTCTTGCCCCTTTTGACTTATCAATGAATAACCTCATTGAGGTCTTTTAAAATAAAATAAATAAAAAGAAATTAGAAAATAAAAAGGAGATTAAAGTTTCCTTTTTATCATGATTCAAATTGAATTAGAAGTCAAAAATTAGTAAGAAAGTAAAGTCGTCTGATCTTCATTGTTTGTTCTCATTTAATTAATATCGAAAGTGATTAGTAAGGGTTGCTCAGTTGGTAATGCGCCTCCATCCACGGCCATTAGATCCAAAGTTTGAGTCACGCTGGAGGAAAAGTATGGAAACACTATAAATCTGTTACACCCCGTATCTTCGAAGAAGCACTTATCAAATTTGAAACATAAGTACGTTAAGTTATGGTTAAGTAAAACCACTTTGGAATATAAGGAGCAAGCATTATTAAGTATATTTAAGGAGTAAAGGATGTATATAAGTATTACTAGAAGGTTTTATAAGGAAATGAGCGGAAGAAATGGAGTAGTACGACTAGGAGAAAGGATGGGTAAAGTTTTGTGTCAAAATTTTGGTCCAACTTGAGGGTAGGATATCTCTTAGCATATCAAGTGTTTTAATGTGTTTCAAAAGCCTAAAATGAAGTTCGTTGAGTCTAGTTTCCAACGCAATAAATCGCTCATTGATAGGACATCAAAGTAGATAATTATGCACGTTACAAGTTCGGCTGACAGAACAGAAACGCATGCTACAAAAAGATCGTTATAGTAATCGACACTAAGCAAGATCGCTACGAAAGCCGACCCGAATTTGAACTAATATGAAAGGGGCTTACCCCCTCTTTTTCAGCCCAACCTCTTCCAAATTATTCCAAATTTCTCTAGAAAGCTCCCCAACTCCCAAACCCAAATTTCAAGCCTAAATCAGTTATAATTCCCGAATTCCGGTCCAGGCAACGTATAGTTGCCAGTATAGAATCGTATAGTGATGCGTGTGGTTCAAGTTTAAGGGGAAAAAAGTGAAGATATAGTGATATTATCAGGATTAAGGTATGAATCTCCTATTATTAAAGTCAATTTTGATTTATTTATGGAGATAGAACTGTTAAATAGCTGTATAATAATACTGTTGGTGGAGATATAGATAAATATTATATGGGAGATTATAATAATCCTGTTGGTGGAGATATAGATAAATATTATATGGGAGTTTTATGGAGTATTTGGTATTAAGAATAACATGGTTGATTTTGGTCTTCTTGTTGTTATTGTTGGTTACCGAATTGAAATTTCAGGCTAGGCATATAAACAGGGGAGATGCTGCCCGAATTTTGGAAGAATTTAAAAGGGATTAATATAAGGGCTTAAGGTAAGTGTATGATAACGGTCCTAACAGTAGTATTAATTTTCTTAAATATAGATTGATGAGATTGGAAAGAAGACAAGCGTGCGATAGTTAGAGTTAAGGCGACCGGAAAGGTATGTTAAGGCTCGCTCCTTTCTTTCAAAGGTATGATTCCTATGGTATGATTCCATAAGTGTTTCCATAACCTCCTTAATTTCAAAAGCCAGAAGTTATGACTCTTAAAGCTTCTTATGATGTTAAAAATGAGAATGTTTTTATGAGGAATACGTTGAGGATGATTTTATGCTTAAAGGTCTCAAATGTGATTTCAACGATGATGTGAAAATGTTAAGCTATTTCATGATTTTCTCAATTTATTTCATTGTTGTTGATCTCACCTTATAAATTGTTCCTTCAAGGTGGGATAGAGCGATAGTTTTTATTTGAACTCCTATGCACGCCATGAGTTCTATTATTTTATTTTGATTATGCACTGTACTCATTTTCATTCTTCATGTATATATAAGGCACAGTTGACAGGGGGTGACGATATGACCTTTGTCGTGTGTATATATGGCACAATTGACAGGGGGTGATGCTGTGATCTTTGTTGTGATGTGTATATATGGCACGCGACGGTGCGGGGAGACGCTGTGTCCTTTGTCGGACGTGTATATGTACGGAACAGGCGCGCACGCCCCGTGCCTTGACAGGGGCGACGCTCGTGGCTCTTGTTGTGATGTGTATATGTATGGCACAATGATGGGGCGACGCCGTGGCCTATGTTGTGATATTTCTATGGATATATGCATTTCTTTGATATAGCCGTACCGATGCATTTATTTTGCCCATTCATCGACATTGTCTCAAATGTTTTCTCCAGATTTTATGTATATGTTGATTTCATGCCTTACATACCGCACACTATTCGCATCGACCCCTTTCTTCGAGGGATGCATTTCATGCACGTGGCGTCGTCGCCTTGGTTATCCTCCCGCTTAGATTTCTGCCTAGCTGCTCGGAGAGCTCCATTGTCCCGGAGCTTGAACTGTTTTGGTACAAATATTTTTACATAAACTTTGTCATACTCTTAGAGGTCTGTAGATATGTGTGGGTTGTAAATATATGGTTTAGTCAGTTATACAGTTGTAGTTCATTTTGGATATTCCTATGTATAGTGGCAGCCTTATCAGCTTGCGTATTTTGTTATGTATGGTTAACCGCGACTCCTCAAGAGACAGGTCCATTATGATATATGGCATTTGAGTCCATTGCATGCTTTTACATATTTCCATACTGTCCTTAGTATCAATCTCGATTATTGGGCTGTGTTCGTATACGAGTGTCCAACTCGAGCACTAGTCATAGCCCTCGAGGGTCGACGTAAGTGGGTATCGCAGCGCTCATCCTAGGTTGTCTCATGCACCGTGTCAGTGTAATCTTATTTATCGCGTGTGCACCACATCTATAAATAGAAGCTATAGGAGACATTTAGATGTTATCTTTCCTTCTTACCTAGATCGTGCGATAGAGCTATGTTATTAAGATAATCCCCCTAACGAATTGTCGTGTTTTCGCCATGCCTCCAAAGAAAGCCACAACGCCCGCAAAAGGCAAATCGCAGTGTGAGATACCAGTCGACCTGAGAGTCACCAGGGCCCATGCCTGGCCGATGCTCGAGACGGTACCCGCCGGGCAACAGCTTCGAACACATCGCCACCCTCCAGTAGATTCGAGCCGCATCGCCCTCCGGTTCGCGGGCCACCGCCAGCCCCGAGGCCCCGCACCGAGCCCCCTCAGCCTCCTTCCGCCGTGGGGCGGGAGGATGGGGACAAGCGAGAGATGCAAAGGCCACCGTCGACCGTATTGAAGGGCGGTAAGGTGCTTGCACGGGACTAGAGTTGACCATGTGAATAGATTCGATAGTTTGAGGGTTCGTGACTTCAAATTGTAACCCCCGCAGTTTTTCGGGGTCTAAGCTCGAGATGATCCACAGGAGTTCATTCGGCAATGCAACAGCATATCGAGGATAACGAAGGCTTCGAGACCGAGTCGTCGAGTCGCTTCGTACCGACGCGCGGATGCAGTCGTTAATTGCAAGTAAGTCGGGGAGTATTCAGGGGGAGAGGGTGCTCTCCGGTGAAGATGGGATGAGTTTGTGGGAGGCCTTCAGCGGCCACTTCCTCGCCGTTGTAGATAAAGTAGCTGTAGTTTATAGATTTTTGTATTCGGGTACGTAACGGTGCGCAGTGAGTCCCATAGCAATGGGGCCCGAAGCTTGATTCGTCGGGCTAGACATGCGCCGACTATTGTAGCCGATACATGGCGGATAGAGTGCATTTTTACGAGGGGGACCAGACCGTTATTCGATTGACGGTTGTGTATAAAATAGTTTTCAAATTGTGGGGTGTATGAATATTGCTTGCGCGGTAGACACGTATTGTGGGTGAGATCGACGTTAGGGACATTATCCAGATAGAGACTATAACAAGAGACCAAAGATATGAGGGTTAGGATCGGGTTACCTCGGGAGAGTTTCCCCGGGCGGCCACCTCACAGTGATGCCGTATATTCTTCCCGGCCTGGCCGCGGAGTGCACCTCCACGGTTCCAGGGTGGGGGATTCGACCGCGGTAGTATCTGTGGAGTCGGTCGTAGGCCTGGGTTTTTTTGTGTTCATAGATGAAATGCGGTTCGAAGTCACCGTGAGTCACCTTACCTCAAGCCTCTGTAGACCCCATGTTGGGGAATGTCGTTGGGCCACAGGTGCTTGTTTTTCTTGCGGACGTCAAGGCCATGTGATGAGAAATTGGCCTTATGGAGGTGGTGCAAGTGGCGCGGCTCTCACCCATCGGGCTTCGCTGCTGGTTCATCTTCTTCTGCCCACGCGCGCCCGGCGCGAGCAGTATTCGGACGCCGCCAGTCGTGGTGGAGCCCAAGCCCAGCGGGGCCCTCAAACCGCACATATGCTTTGGCTAGTAGGGCGGTTTCCGGGAGGCATCACCGAACGTGGTTGCTGTGTATATTATCAATTTTCTCCCCGGATGTATATGCATTGAGCAGATCCAAAGTTCCACCTTATCATATATACCCCCCTTGTTTCTAGTAGAATTTATAGCGAGAACCGCAGTTGATAGAACCATTCGAGGTAGCTACACCGGGTAGGAGATTCCCCGTCATAGTTGTGCAAGCATATAGAAATTGCTCAAATGTGGTATATATAGTTGTCATACCATAGCAGACCTGATAGAGTTAGACATGACTGAGTTTGATGTCATCATGGGTATAGATTGGCTGGCTTCTTGCTATGCTAATGTTGATTGCAGAGAAAACATAGTTCAGTTTCATTTTTCGAGAGAGCTGATTATAAAGTGGAGAGGCAATACAGCATCGCCGAGGGTAAGTTTATTTCATACCTCAAGGCAGGGAAGATGGTTAGGAAAGGCTATATTTATCATCTGGTTAGAGTACATGATATGAAAGCAGGTACCCCGCCTTCACTTGATTCCCGTAGTTAATGAATTCCTCGCATGTATTCCCCGACGAGCTTCCGTGTCTCCCCGTTAGAGATAGAGTTCATTTTAGATGTACGGGCATACTCACCCTATATCTATTCCTCCTTATAGGATGGGCACTCAGAGGCCGAAGGAATTAAAGGAGAAATTGAGAGACTTGTTGGAAAAAGGCTTCATCAGGCCTAGTACATCACCTTGGGGAGCACCGGTACTATTTGTGAGGAAGAAATATGGATCGCTGCGGATGTATATTGACTATAGGCAGCTGAATAAAGTAATGATAAAAAACAGGTATCCCCTTCCCAAGATTGATGACCTATTTGACCGGTTGCAGGATGCTAGGTGTTTTTCGAAGATAGACTTGCGCACAAAGTATCATCGGCACGGCAAGGAGTATGTATATCCCGAAGACTCGCATTCAGACTGACACGAGCATTACGAGTTTAGAGTGATGTCTTTTTAATACCACGTTCAGCGTTGTTTATGGATTTGATAAATCGAGTATTCAAACCATTCCTAGATACGTTCGTTATCGTATTCATTGATGATATTCTGGTTTATTCACTCTCAGAAGAGGAGCATGCAGACCATTTGAGGACGATACTTAGGGTACTTCAGCATCAGAAGTTGTATGCTAAATTTTTAAGTGCGAATTTTGGTTGACTTAAGTAACGTTCAGTAGGCATATCATTGAGCGACGGTATTCGGTAGACACGCAAAAGATTGAGGCGTAAGGACTTGGTCGTACCTACGACTCCTACCGAGGTGCACAGCTTTCTGGGCTTGGCAGATATTGCTGTGAGATTCGTAGAGAGGTTCGCTCGATTTCGCCGCCTTTACCGCGTCGTACCTGCAACAGAAGCAATCGCCGGGATTCGACGTCGAGAAGCAACGTTTCGCCTGGTCAGTGACGTAAGTCGACGACGACCTCAGCTCAAATTTATAACTGCATGGCGATGTTATTCATTTGGATGCTCGTGTTGTTGCACCAGGTCGTGTAATACGTACGGCGTAAGCTATAGCCTGGCGTTCCGCCGTGCTCGTAAAGACGCAGAAAAATTATCTCACTAAATGATCCGGGAGTTGGCGAAGAGCGGATATGCCGAAGATATGGAGGCATTATTTATATGGCATTCATGTTGATATTCATATGGATCACGCAGTCTCCAATATATCTTTGCTGTAAGCTAATTTTACGATAGAGACAAAGTGGCTAGAGCTATTAAAGGATGTCATGACATTCTATACCATCTGCAGCAATGTTGTAGCAGCATGCCTCAGTCAGAACGGCTGGGGGCAGCTGAAAGATGGCGGTGCCTAGAAAGAACAAGACGGTTCGTGAGATTTATCAACTAGCTAGGTTCTTCGGGTCCGTTTGGTCGATTCTCGGGAGATAGGAGTTTCTATTCGAGAAGCTGTCGAATCCCTCTATTGTAGAAGAGGCAAAAAGATGCCGACGAAGACTCGTTCGGGCACGATAGAGATACGAAGCTTTTCAAAACGAGAAGACCCTATTCGAGGTTACATCCGACTGAAAAGCACAGATAGGAGGCAGATTGTGCATGCCTGATGTTGCCGGACTACGACGGCAGGTTATGGGAGAGGCACATTGTGCCCATTACTCTGTTCATCCGGGGTCAACGAAGATGTATCGTGACCTTAGATGCTTATATTGGTGGGATGGCATGAAAAGGACATACGAATTTGTCAAGCCAAAGGCCCAAATTATCAACAAGTTTAGGCCGAGCATCGAAGCCCGGTGGACTATTGGCAGGAAGAGAGTAGATCCCAACTTAGAAATGGAAGTGATTAATATGGACTTCATTACAGGTTTACCTCGCACTTAGCGGAAGTATGACTCTATATGGTTTATCATAGATAGGCTGACAAAATTAGCCTATTTTCTTCCAACAGACTTATTCACCGAGACTACGCAAGGTTATACATCGTGGAGATAGTAAGACTTCGGGGTTCCTCGCCCATTATTTCCAGACAGTAGGAGCTCGCCTGCGCCAACTTTCAGAGATCGTTCCGGTAAGGATTGGGACACACGAGTCTCGCACGGCATTTCACCCCACTAATGGATAAAGCAGCGTACTATTCAAACGCTAGAAGATATGTTGCGAGCCTGTATTTTTGACTTCAGAGGTAGTTGGGATGATCAATTACCACTTATTGAGTTTGCCTATAATAATATCTACCATTCTAGTATTCGAATGGCACCGTACGAGGCCTTGTATGGAAAGAAGTGCAGGTCACCTATCGGTTGGTTTGATGTTGGTGGGAGAGATGAAGTCGATAAAGCCCAAACCGATTAGCAAGTCGTTGATAAGTGCGAAGCGCATTCAGGAGCGATCGACTATGGCAGCCCAGAGTCAACAAACGGCATATGCAAATAATCGATGTCGAGACTTAGAGTTTCAGGTTGGTGACTGGGTATTCCTGAAAGTATCGCCCATAAAGGGTGTGATGAGATTGGGCAAAAAGGGGAAGCTCTGCCCAAGAAACATTGGGCCATATAGAATCATTCGTACAGTGGGTAAGGTAGCATATGAGCTAGAACTACCTCCTGAATTAGAGTCCGTGTCGTCGCGGATGATATTCAGGTGACCGAGTGCTATCGTACGCAGGAGGTCCCAAAGGGGAAGTATTAGATAAAGTTCGCTGGGCCACGAACTAAAGATGCGGCTGCTAGCACTGAGAAATAATAATGTTGAGAAAACGACGAGGGAGGCGGAGGAGGATATGAGGACCAAGTATCCGCACTTATTCCCATCGTCCCGGGAGGTCCAGGTTGAGACATCATAACCCCAGGTATTGGATTTACTATAGCTATTATAATTGGTCGTGTGAGGCCATATTGTCGTTTATTATAGCATGTGGCCCTGTGCGACATTATTTTGGGTTGCTGTGTACAGGTTGGATTGTTGTATTTACAGGGGAAACTCTGGCAAAAATTTCTGTAAAATTTCTAAGGACTTAACATTCGAGGATGAAGGTTCCTAAGGGGGGAGGAATGTTACACCCCGTATCTTCGAAGAAGCACTTATCAAATTTGAAACATAAGTACGTTAAGTTATGGTTAACTAAAACCACTTTGGAATATAAAGAGCAAGCATTATTAAGTATATTTAAGGAGTAAAGGATGTACATAAGGAATACCGAAAGGTTTTATAAGGAAATGAGCTAAGAAATGGAATAGTACTAATTGGAGAAAGGACGGTAAAGTTTCGTCAAAAATTTTGGTCCAACTTAAGGGCAGAATATATCTTAGCATATCAAGTGTTTTAAGGTGTTTCAAAAGCCTAAAATGAAGTTCGTCGAGTCTAGTTTCCAACACAATAAACCGCTCTTTGATAGGATGTCGGAGTAGATAATTATGGACGGCCACCAACAGCCTTGACAGAACAGAAACGCGTGCAAAGATCGCACAAAGAATCGACCGAAGCACAAGATTACACAAAGATGACCCGAATTTGAACTAATATAAAAGGGGCTTGCCCCCTCTTCTTCAGCCCAACCTCTTCCAAATTATTCCAAATTTCTCTAGAAAGCTCCCCAACTCCCAAACCCAAATTTCAAGACTAAATCGCCTATAATCCCGACTTCTGTCCAGCAACGATAGTCATGAAGTATAGAATCGTACAGCGATGCGTGTGGTTCAAGTTTAAGGGGAAAAAAGTGAAGATATAGTGATATATCAGGATTAAGGTATGAATCTCCTTTTATTAATGTTAATATTGGTTTATTTATGGAGATAGAACCATTAAAAAGCTGTATAATAATACTATTGGTGGAGATGTAGATAAATATTATATGGGAGGTTTTATGGAGTATTTGGTATTGAGAATAACATGGTTGATATTGGTGTTGTTGTTGTTATTGTTGATTACCGAATTGTAATTTCGGGCTAGGCATATAAACAGGGGAGATGCTGCCCGAATTTTGCTACACTTAAAAGTGATTAATTTATGGCTTAAGGTAAGCTTATGATAACGGTCCTACGTAGTATTAATTTTCTTAAATATAGATTGACGAGCTTGGAAAGACAAGCGTGTAGTAGTTAGAGTTAAGGTGACCGTAAAGGTATGTTAAGGCTCGTCCGTTTCTTTCAAAGGCATGGTTCCTATGGTATGATTCCATAAGTGTTTCCATAACCTCCTTGATTTCAAAAGCTAAAAGTTATGACTCTTAAAGATTCATGCTCGTTAAAAATGAGAATGTTTTTATGAGGATTACGTTGAGGATGATTTTATGCTTAAAGGTCTCAAATATGATTTCAACGATGATGTGAAAATGTTAAGCTATTTCATGATTTTCTCGATTTATTTCATTGTTGTTGATCTCACCTTATAAATTGTTCCTTCAAGGTGGGATAGAGCGATAGTTTTTATTTGAACTCCTATGCACGCCATGAGTATAATATATGTATAGGGCTATTTTGTGACATTACAGAGTTCTATTATTTCATTTTGATTATGCACTGCACTCATTTTCATTCTTTATGTATATATAAGGCACAGTTGACAGGGGGTGACGCTGTGACCTTTGTTGTGTGTATATGTGGTGGCGCGGGTGGGTGACGCCCGTGTCCTTTGTTGTGATGTGTATATATATATGGCACAGGGACAAAGGGATGACGCCGTGGCCTTTGTGTTTGTTGTGATGTGTATATGTATGGCACGGGGCACGGTGTGAACGACGTCCCCGTGGCCCTTGTGTGTGTGTATATGTATGGCACAGTTGACAGGGGGTGACGCTGTGGCCCTTGTTGTGATGTGTATATGTATGGCACAGTTGACAGGGGGTGACGCTGTGGCCTATGTTGTGATATTTCTATGGATATATGCATTTCTTTGATATAGCTGTACCGATGCATTTATTTTGCCCATTCATTGACATGTCTCAAATGTTTTCTAGGATTTTATGTATATGTTGATTTCATGCCTTACATACTCTGTACACTATTCGTACTGACCCTCTTTCTTCGGGGACTGCGTTTCATGCCCGCAGTGCGTACGCTCGACCTGGTTATCTTCCACCTTAGGATTTCGCCTAGTTGCTCGGAGAGCTCCATTGTCCCTTTAGCTTGAGTCAAGGTACGTATCTTTTTACATAAACTTTGTCATACTCTTAGATGTCTGTAGACATGTGTGGGTTGTAAATATATGGTTTAGTCAGTTATACAGATGTAGTTCGTTTTGGATATTCCCATGTATCGTGGCCGCCTTATAGGCTTGCGTATTTTGTTATGTATGGTTAACCGCGACTCCTCAAGAGACAAGTCCATTATGATATATGACATTTGCGTCCACTGCATGCTTTTACAGATTTCCATGATGTCCTTAGTATCAGTCTGATTATCTCTAACGGGTTCGTATACTAGTGTCCAACTCGGGCACTAGTCACGGCCCCTCGGGTTGTGTCGTGACAAAATCCTCCATATGGGAGGTAAAAAAAAAAAAAAAAAATCGAAAGTGAGAAGGTAGTAAATTAGTCATTCATATAGGGAAGAAAAGATAAAAAAATGCAATACAAGATCATGGCGAAATAAACAATCAATATAAATTAGTCATTCATACGGGGAAGAAAAGACAAAAAAATTGCAATACAAGATCATAGCGAAATAAACAATCAATATTAAAAGTGATCTTTCAATTTATTTAAATCAAGAGGTGTAAGCAACTGAAGCATTGCACAGGTTGAGCAACAAATAAATATGGGAAAGGTAAAATAAACAATCCCAAGAGACACCAAGGTTTTATCCAAAAATCTCTTCATATATAGTGAATGGTAAAGATCACGGAAATTTAAATCAGTCAAAAAGCTTCATCACTATATCAATCAGATTTTAAAGTTGCTATTTCAGGCACTTTCACACATAATTTATTGGTTTTTATGCAATTAGTTTATCACTTGTTAGTTGTTACTCCCTGGGATCCATTTTAGTTGTTGTATTTATTAAAAGTAATTAATCCAGAATTATTGTCACTGCTTTAACAAATAGAAGGTAACAACAATAACAATCCAGTGAAATCCCACAACATAGGGTCTGGAGAGGGTAGAGTGTACGCAGACCTTACTCCTACCAAGGTAGAACGGTTATTTTCGAAAGACCCTCGGCTCAACAGAAAGCATAAAAAGAGGTCAGATACGGTCAAGAAATTCAAAGCGATATGGAAATAAAAATAACGAAAGCGACTAAGCCATGATGAAGCAGTTTGCAAAGGGACAATAGCTACCACAGATAAAATAAGATAATCAAAGCATGTGAAATAATAATATAAATCAAAGCACAAGAAACTATAGTGCTATAATGTGACTCCTAATATGAAAGGATAAACGAGACTATCTACTAGCCTTCTACCCTAATCTGAGTCCTCCATATCCTCCTATCTAAGGTCATGTCCTCGATAAGCTGTAACTGCGCCATGTCATGTCTAATCACCTCTTCCCAATATTTCTTCGGCCTACCCCTACCTCTTCTGAAACCATCCATGGCCAACCTCTCACACCTCCGCACTGGGACATCTGTGTTTCTCCTCTTCACATGCCCAAACCATCTCAGACTCGCTTCCCACATCTTGTCTTCCGGCGAGGTCACTCCCACCTTGTCCCGAATAGCCTCATTCCTAATCCTGTCCCTCCTAGTGTGCCCACACATCCATCTCAATATTCTCATTTCATCAACTTTCATCTTTTGAACGTGAGAAATCTTAACTGGTCAACACTCCGCCCCATGCAACATAGTCGGTCTAACCACCTCTTTGTAGAACTTGCCCTTAAGTTTTGGTGGCACCTTCTTATCACATATCACTCCGAAAGCGAGCCTCTATTTCATCCATCCTGCCCCAATACGATATGTGACATCATCGTCAATCTCCCCGTTGCTTTAACAAATAGAAGGTAGCGATGGATAAATTTTGTAGCTAAATGTGAATTAGAAGACAAACACGTAATGTTATGATTGTCAACCTTGTTCTTTTAAACATTTACTCGAGTTCGTTTCTAGTGCTATGAATGCATTTATTACTAAAGACACATAAATAAATAAAAAGAACATTTTCTGAATAGAGATTAGTAGTTGAATGATTAAAAGTATGAATCTACATTATATTAAAAGCATGAACTCCTTAACTTGAAAGTTAAATTACTAAAATGTCCTTCCAAGTAAACCCTAAATATCCACTTATTCAAGCGTTAAAAAAAAAAAAAAAAAAAGGCAGCGAAGCTTTTCATAACGTTGCGCCTGTTCTGAAATATCATTGCTTCAGCAAAGGGTTGCTACATTTAGTTTTGTTCTCTGGCTTCTACCACTCAATCGACAGGCAATTATTTTCTTTTATCACTTTTCCTTAGAGTTTTGGTGCTATAACTATTCTGTCCACCTTTTTCCTTGCCTAAATCCTTGGCGCGCACTATCTTCGGCAAATCAACTGTGTAAGTTCTCTCATTGTCTCCTTCGCTTTGTCTTCTAGAATTCCTATTCTTCCTTTCAAGATAAAAAAAAACAACAACCCCATTCTATAAATGTTATTTTTCAGGCTTCGAGATATTTTTTGTCTTTCTTTCTTTCTTTCTTTGAATGATTAACTCCACGATCTTTCAGTGAACAGCGATTCCATAAAGTCGGGGATAAAGTCAATCTAACTGTTTTCTGCTTCGATTTTAATTGTGTTTGCTCATCCATATATCTTTTTTTTACAATTTCTTTGGATTGGTTATTATATATAATGTTGGTCATCTATAGTTTTTGGCATAACTCCTTCGTGTTCTAATTGATCCTATGTGATGATGCGCATAAATTATGACGTTTTATTAATCTATTGTGTATGTGATTGTTACAAAGTTTAGTTAAACTTAATTTGGTTAATCATATAATATAAACTAATGTGGGGAGTAAAAGATTGTATAATTTAAAGCAACAAGTTGTATAATTGGCTCCTATATATTCCTTCCATCAACAACAATTACAGCCATCGGCCTTGACATTTTGCAAGAACAGCGAACCCCGACACTCAGCTCCAAGTTTAGTTGTATTTTCTAATTTTTTACCTCACCTATTCGATCTTTCCATTATGGCTTGTTTACACCTCGATACTTTTTAGGTTTAGTATTTACCATGATTTAATGAAATGTCTTTGAAAAAGTGAAGAGGAGAATGGTGTCAATGTAAATACTGGATCATGAAGTTGTTATCTTATCTGACTTGTTATTTCCTTTTCGCTAAGCAAACCTCAAATCAATCCTGTTTATATTAAAATTAATGGTACTATTTTTCTGATTTATTTATGGTTCTGAACAATATAACAAGAAGAGGAGGGGGAAAAACAGACCACCAAATTAACGACTATCAAGATAGGGATAATAATTCATCTTTTGATCACCCATTTTTGGAAAATCATTTTTGAGGCCTTCTGCCTTATATACACAAAAGATTGAATTGACTGAATCACAAGTCTTATATATTTTTTCACAATCACCTCATATTCACTACTTTGTTCCTATTAACTTCTTAAATTTAATTATATGCTGCACCAACGGAAGTTTTTCACAAGATAGGAAAATAGATTAAGAGACCTTTCTAAAACAAATTTCTTTCTGAGTTTTCCCCGCCAAAGATTCAAAAGAAAAAAGAACCATTGAAGTGATGTCTCTTGTGCAGCTGATAAGAAATTATATGATCTACTATGGTGTGTCTTTATATTTATTTTGTAGAAACCAAAATAAGAGAATCACGAATCTCATTGCAATTATAAGAGTAAAATCACACCAAAATAAAATGAAGGATGCCTAGGCTTATGTAATTATTAAAGGATTTTTCTTTTAAAGGTAAATATTGGATACTAAAGTCCAAATTTTCTTTTTCAATGTCTTGTACAATATTCTTCTCTTAAGGATAAAAAGTTGATACATTTGAAAGAAATTCTAAGAATGATGAAATGTTTGTAATAATGAGCACATTGATAAAGCTAAAAAAGATGCAGAATTTGCATAAGGAACATACTCCAACTTTCGCACTTTCGGGATGAATATTAGTCGACATTAATTAACAGTGACTAGGTGACATGAAGTCTTTGATTTATAATATTGATATCATTTTACAACCATGTACTATGTGACTCGGAAGTCAAAATACATGCAGCGCACGGCGCAACAGAAACTAGTAAGATAATTGTCAAATTAAAAGTCCTTATTAGTATTTCCTTCGTTCCATTTTAACTATCACTTTAACTAAAAAAAAATGTCCCAAACTATAGTTACTTTAGTAATTCAAGACTAAAGTTGTCAATTGTTCTAACTATACCCTTCCATTAAAGAAGTAATAATATTCAGTTCTACAAAAACATCTAATAATTAAAATATATAAGGATAACTTAATAAACTATACTATGTATTTTTTTTTAAATGGATGTGAAAAGAGCTAAAATGACAGTTAAAATGAGACGGATAGAGTAGTTTCTTCACGCACGTGTAAAAGAGAAACACGCCAACTAAAATAGACCGGTGAGAGTAGTTTGTTACCTACTATTTCCATATGATAAAAGAAGAAAAAATCGAAGTCGGAGATTTGAAATTTTTTGTTTATGTTGCTCATTTTTTTAAATAAAAAATTGCCTTACTCGTATCGAATAGTTAACTAAGACATCATTGTTTAATAGGATGACTGAGTTGGTTGAGCAGGTGATCTCCCAAATGATGG
Source organism: Lycium ferocissimum (assembly GCF_029784015.1). NCBI lineage: Eukaryota > Viridiplantae > Streptophyta > Magnoliopsida > Solanales > Solanaceae > Lycium > Lycium ferocissimum. Next base: position 18,812,774 of record NC_081353.1, read on the forward strand.
GTCTCCGGTTTAAAATGATAGAAAAAAAGGTTTTGAAAGTGGGAAAGAAGTAATCCGGATTTGATAGAGTAATCTCTGTCCTTAAGGAATTTGAGCCTCCCATTTCGTTGCTACAGGGATGGTGGCAGAATTCCTCCAAGATTTTACAAAGCCTCCGAAATTCGAATACCAGCAATTAATTCGAATTTTGCCTCAAGAACAGAGTGTTGTGATTTGTCGTGAAAGCAATAGAGAGAAGAAGAGAAAGTCTATAATTGTTGTAATTATACATTCTTGTTTGAAGGAGTACCAGGTATTTATAATACCTTAAGAGTTTGTTAGAAACAGGCACATCTGTTTGAAGAAGCTTTTCGTAACAGACACATCTTTTAGAAATAGGCACCTTTTAACTTAAACATTTTAGGAATAGGTACCGTTTTAATCACACCCAGTCATTTTAATTACTGAAAATATATTTACCAAACCTCTTCTCAATACTTCCCCATTAATAACACTAACTAATACTAACAATCCCCCACTTAGTTAGTGATTGATGCTGTTTATGAGATTTATGCATATAGTAGGTCTCTTTCGAGTTGAACCTTCTACTTGTATAAACGATTCAAATCCTTGTCGAAATCGATAGATTAATTTCTATTGAACTACAATTCCTTAATCACAAAGATGAAAAAGCTTTATGCACATAAATCGTACCATCTTCACAACTTGTTCACCGTGAATTTTAGCTCACGATTATGGCCTTGTGCTACTTCCTGAATTCATAAACACTTTACCAAGTTTGTCTCCCAACTTTGGCCGAAGGAGCACCACTTCAAGTGTTTATATAGGTGAATTCTTAAACCAAGTCCTTATCTTAGACTTACCAAGTCCTTACCCTGGACTTTACTTAGTTCTTAATTCGAACTTTGGTTTCTTCATTAAGAGTACTTTTGTACTCACCCTCCTTTTCTAAGTACTAAATTCCAGTACTTGCTAACAGTCACAGAATAACTTGTTTTTACCTTTTGAACCTTTAGTATTGTTGTAGAGCAATAGTAGAGGTAAGGTTCCAATTACCCGTGACAAATTTAATTTGCCTTAGACCCACAGCACTCATAGTGCTATAGTTGTACCTCTCGAGAGCATTTTAGACGTTAATGGGCTGTCATAGTCATTTAGACATGACATAAACAACTGGTGATAATTCCACCAACATTCAATTGTCTTATTCAAGCAATATGTATAGATTTTTCATTTTTTCTAAATGCCTTAGACATAATTGCTTCGCTATCATAGTGCAAACAGAACAATTGACTTCCGTTGTGGCCACAACTTTTAATAAATTTTCCAGCCATTTTGTCTCTCTTTCCGCATCTATAAACCCAAATTTCATGAAGAAATGAGTAACCTGCGTCTTTTCCTTAGAAGCTCATGAAACTGCTTCTCCATCCAAAATAGGATCCAGCCAGACGCTAACCTATTATCATTTACTCTAGTTATCCAACTAGTATCACAATATCCTTCAATAATAAAAAGATATATTTTAAAATAAGACAAAGGTTTTGTCCTTTTAAGATAACCAAGTATCCTTATGATACTTCTCCAATGTTCACTTCTAAGATTATGAGCATATTTCGATATTTACAAATATCAAAGGCAAACCTAGCGCAATTAAACTTGGGATCCCATTCAATTACCACTGCACTAGCATAGTCTTATTGACTAATAAATGTTTCCCATTTCTCAATCAATTTATAAAAACATTTAATTGAGTATAAAATTCCTAACACCCAAATGATTACACACCTTGGAAAGAATCTTTTCAATGTAGTAATATTCACATAAAATGAAACCCCCACTACATTTTTACTTTTGATACCTAAGAGATAGTATCAAATTCTCTCAAATCTTTTATCTTAACTTGAGAGTTCAAAACTTCTTAGTTTCATTCATGCTTTGCATATTAGTTCTTATAGCATGTCACCAACATAAATTATATTATCACTCTGTAATCTATGTGAACCTTGAATCCATTTATCCGCTTCGTAATGTTTAAAACCATTTGATAAAATTACCTCATTAAATTTTCATTCTTGTTGGAGCTTTTTTAATCCATACTATGACCTTATAACCAATACACTTTTCTTTTCATTTTCAGGAAACACAACCTGAAGCCATTGCTTCACATCTTTTGATCCTCATCTAGATTCAAGACAATAGTATTTTATTTAATACTTTATTTGTACTTCCTTCGATTAAAACATAATTTGCTTGAGAAGAAATAAAATTCAGAATTTATAAGTCTTTCACTCGTCCTAGGTTCAATAGGAAATTCTATCTATTTTCTTTATCCAAAGAAGATACTAGTTTCATGAAGAAAGTTTACAAAGGATAAACCAGAGTTGTTGTTATTTGTTTCTTGTCTTCTATACGTTCACTATGGTGTGAATATATACAATGTAGGAATAGCTAAGAGTCCTACTCATAATGTTATTCTAATGCACACGACAAATACAATTATAATCCCTTTCTAGTC